>NC_090931.1:1275755520-1276055520 GCF_040938575.1 Ambystoma mexicanum | reverse complement strand
GATCTAATGTCATCTCTGACGTCTCTTTTTTGGGCCCTGCATTGATTGGTGAATGGGAGAAACGTTGTCGAATTTCACTTACTCCGAATTCACCGGTTGTATTTTTGCCTTCTGAGGTTGAACGCATTTGTTTGCATAACTTACAAGAAGGGCCCTCTATACTTTCTCTTGCAGGTATCGAATCATACCATCCTGAACGGGCAAGAGACCTTCGTGCAGCTCCCCCATATTTTGTAAAATATCCAATGCTCAAGGTCCTATTTCAGTACATACACAAATGGTGAATGGAACTTTTGATGAAGATATGTGCTATGAGGCAGGGCCACATTCCCTTCCAGTCAAACATCAACAATCCAACTCCAAGGGTCCGAATAATGATGTTGAACTAAGTAATTTTCCGGTGATTTCATCTCTTCTAAATCTACTGGACAAGGGCCATGACCTAACCCACATGCACATTAACTCCCTAAAAGAAATAGTGATAACTCTCACCAATAAGGTATCCAAAATTGAGGGTATGTTGACTTCTCAATCTGCTGTACAATCAGAGAAACAGGCACTTGTAGATCCATGCTTATTGAAAGCTCTGTCAGCTAAAGATCAAACGTGCAGGAATCAATTTACACAAACGATTGATCCTTCTGAAATTCTGGCATTTGACTCACGCACGTATGCAAGAGCTGTTGTGGAAGGCCCCAAGGAGGTATGCTCTCCCATGGCTTCTGTTGGGTCATCTACTTTATTGGATGAAGTTAAGCAGAACTCTAGGAGATTGGACAAGTTAGTTTGCTTATTAACAAGACAACACTTAGAATTAAAATTTGGTGGGGGACGTCTTGAGATGTTTGTTGATGCCATTGGTTCTATGCCAATTCCACAAGAGAACACACCTAACAGCCCCTCTCACCTGGTAAATGTCATAATTGAAGCAGAAGAAGAAAAACTGAGAAGTGACTCCATTATTGCTGAAAATCTGGCGAAATTCAGCGAAAAGGGAGATATAGCAAGCAATGATTGTGAGGACATTGATTCTGGAGGGACACAGCTACTCTTTATGTCACGAAAAATGAAGCGTACACATATTAGGGCAATCAAAAGAGAAAATAAATTGAAAAAAAGTTATCAATTCTGGATGCAAAAAAAAATGTCAGGTTGATAGCAAAGAAAATAAGAAAAACAAAAAGAGGGAAATCATTGCTGATGATTCGGATGAGTTGCAGTCCTCTAATCCACAACTAGGTTCTGCAAACGAATCAAAGATTGACCTGACACAATTGAATGATGAATCAAAGGTAGTCTTAAATGTGGTTCTTGCAGCTGATACCCACTCCCAAACAAAAAATACGGGAACCAATAAGAAGAAATCTCTGGTTAAATTGGGATTGGGTAATTCGGGACAGATGCCACAAGGCCGTCTTTTGAACTTTTATCCTATCATTGAAAAAAAAAATCACGGTGAAGGGGCGAATGAAGGATCAAGCTCCGGATAAGAATATGGGTGCAGTCTCTAAACAAAAAAAGGCCTGTGCCATGATGACTAATAACAGCTCTGCAGGGAACACTAACAACCTCCAATCTGACGAGGAGTATGAAAGAAATAATACTCATCCAGTGAGTCAAATTGACTCAAATGAATGTGAGGAGGCATCCAGCAATGTAGAAATGGAAGCTACTGACACTAGAGAATTTGATGAGAGTAAGCCTCCTCCCCAAGGTAGCCCTGAAAAAGAAGAAACCAAATATGTTTTTAACAGAGATGTAAGGTACTTTCTGGGCTGGTCTAGTAATTAGGCAATTAATGGAAAACAAAGGTTGAATAGATCGTTTTTGTTTAGTATCTTTAAAGAGAGTCCTCAGTTGAGAACCCTCCATAGGGCTGACATTGAGTGGTTAAGGTTGGCGAACCACAATAATCTCAGAATGATCTCTGCTCCATACTCTGCGATGATACTCAGGTTATTATGGGACCATAGAGAGGATTTCAATTCTCGCGGGATAACATTACATCTATTTAGGACGATTGAAGAAGCGGAGGTATTTTTAAATAAAATGTTAAAACCTGAGGTAGTGATTGGATCCACTCAAGCAAATTCATCAGCTGGCTCTGAACAAACTGCTGAATTAATATCAAAAATATCTGAGCTGGTGGGAGCCACCTCGAACATTTCGTGGTTAGCTCCCTTAATGTCCTCTATTCTTGAATTCTCTAACATGCAAAACAAACAATAGACAAATAATGTTATAGCTCAAAATGTACAGAATCTTAAAATACTATCTTGGAATTGTAGTGGGAAAAGGAATTTAGAGAAATGGGCCTCTCACTATGTATCAATGGGTTCTCACACAATTATATTCTTACAGGAAACTATGTGTGTCAATGATTTGAATATTGAGGGTTTCTCCAACTTTTGTGTACCAGCTGTGAGAGGTGTAACTGTTCGTCCGCTTGGAGGCACTGGTATACATATTAATAATGTCATGAATCATAATTCAAAGGTCATGTATGCGAAACATGGATTGCTCGCAGTTGAGTCTATTATTACAGGTGTATTGTCCTGTGTATTGCTATTTGTATGTGTGTACCACAATCCTGCCAACCTATCGATTGAGGCTGCATTGGATAATATGGATGAGTTACTTGAGGAGGCTATGGTCAGAAACCCAAATTACACAATTGTCATTGGGGGTGACTTTAATGCTGTCTGTTTATCCCCAACATCTAAGTTACTTCACAAGTGTAAGCCTTCTTCAAGTGTCTCAGAAACTATGGGGAAGCGCTGGATCTCCTATTTTAAAGATTGGAATATTCAATTGCTGGAATATCATACTGGTGATCACAAAGGAACCTGGAAGAGGGGGTTGCACTCCTCATATATTGATTATTTTTTTGTCTCATCCGTATGCATGCCTTTGGTAAATAATGTAACAATCCATAATCAAACATCGAGCAACCATTTTCCAATAAGCACAAGTATAAGGTGCGATTTGGCATCCTTAAATAAAGATGCAGCGCTGGGATTGGTGACCCACTATCGCGCACAGAATTCTGTGGGATGGTATCCTAAAATGTGTAGAGAGCTTTCTTTCCTGGTTCATAGAGATGTTATTCAGGTGCATAACAATGTTAATCTGCTTTTTAATGCACGAAGAAGAGAAGAATGGAATTCTCTTATAATTAAAGAACATATTGAATATCTAGTCCAAAAAGCTAAATCCTCTAACTCAACGGGAGAGAGTGGGTATAATCTGGAAATAGCAGCTGCTAAGAGGGTCAAAAATCGATCTCTACGTGCATTAAAGCAAAAACATCTGCAATTCTCTCTCTATCATCTCACAAAAAAAAGGATCATAAACGACTACAGGAAAAAAATAAAATCTATAAAGTTTCAAGTGAAGTTATCAGCTAATCAACAAATGATGAAGTATCTCATCAGTCATGACACCAGGAATATTTGGGCAATACTAAACAACAAAAAGGGGGCACTGTTGCATGATTTTGCCTCTCCAATTGCTTCAAGTACTTGGATTGACTATTTCAAAAGTAAATACAGTTTGCCCTTGCAATTGAAAACCTATAACTCTGGCATACTTGAGTATAATTGTAAGGATCATCTTTTCTTCTCCATGAATGAAATCGTTGATGCTATTAATCTGCTCAATTATTCCAAAGCCGCTGGGCCTGATGGTCTGCCAGCTTGTATTTTAAAATATAACCCCTATTTTTGGGGCGCCTTTCTTTATACCAAATTCGCTTTTGTTTTATCTACTAATCATATCCCGAAATCTTGGCTCAACGCCATAATCATTCCTTTATATAAGAAGGTTAATCCCAAACTACCTTCGAACTTCAGGCCAATCGCATTAATGGATGCCTCTGAAAAGGTCTTTTCTATAATTTTTCTTCAACGTCTCCAAAACTTTATTGAAACCAAGAATATATTCTCAAAGTTTCAAATGGGGTTTCGTAAGTATATGGGGACTTCGCTAAATGCTTTTATTATCTCACACATCTTTGCTCAAACTAAAACATCTGATTCTGGTGCTGTCTATATGGCAGCACTAGACATGAGCAGTGCATTTGATTCAGTTATAAGAGAGGTAATATTGTCAAAACTCTTAAAACTTGGTTTCCCTAAAAGAATGATTCAACTAGTTGCAATGCTACATAATCACACGACATATCAAATAAGGGTAAACAGAGACGGCGCTCTTACAGCTCCTATTTTGACTATGACAGGAGTTAAGCAAGGCTGTAATATGGCCGCCACATTGTTTAACCTATATCTCTGTGATATGGATATAATGTGGAATGAATCTGGCATGTTTCCTGTGAAATTAGGGGAATTGAAAATTTCATGGTTATGTTTCGCAGATGATATTTTATTATTTGATCGCACTCCTAGTGGACTACAATTAAAACTGGACCGATTTGCTAAATATGCAGCATCTCACAATTTATCACCAAATTCTTCTAAATCACAAATCGTGGTATTCCGAAATTTTAGAAAAATCAAATCGTATAAGTGGCAACTAAATGGCATTGGTATCGAATGTGAAAACTCAATCCGTTTTCAGGGGTATCCCCTAAATGTCCAATACTCTCTCAAATTTTGGAAGTCATATTTAAAGATGAAGGTCCGTCCACCAGTATCAATGATGAAGATCATGCTAAGGACAATCTGCAAATTTTCGTTGCAACCATTGATTGATTTCTATCTGCTGAAAGTGGAACCGATCCTTTTATATGGGTTGGACATGTGTCTTCATGATGTAGGGGTCATACTAAACCAAATCCAGGGAAATGTATGGAAAAGTGTATTGGGGCTAGCTATATCAGTTCCTAATTCTATAATTAGACATGAACTTGGCCTAGTTTCCCTAACAGCCAGATGGGTTTGGAGAAAACTATCACGCTACACTGATATTATGGCCCCTCACAAGAATTCATTGTATGAAGACTTATATGGGCTTGTTGTATCGTCTAAATTAAAATCTATGTGTGTATTTGTTAATCAAATGACGCACACCCTGGATGATTGTGACTGCACAATTTCAGACCTAGTTATGAAGCTTCCCAAAGTTAAAAGGAATCTTTTTGATCGGGATTGGTCAACTACTTTAGATTGTAACAATTCTTACCATCTTTATGTGGAATATGCTAGAAGGCCACGAAGAAGAGATTTAAGACCTTCGTATCTGGTGTTATGTCCATCAAGTAAGATACGTAGAGCATACTTAAGGTTCAAGTTAAATTAATATCACACTCTCGAAAGAATTTACCAGTGGCGTATCTTCAAAGGTGTTTTTTCTAATTAGCAATGTCGTTTTTGTGATTATGGCACCACCGAAACTCTGAAACATCTTGTAGTTGAATGTATATTTTTTGATCAAGACAGAAAAAAACTCTTTGGGGAAATTTGCTGCTAAAGATACCGATATCTCAAAAACCTCTTTATGGGACAGTTGTTTGTATGGGGGGAGCATGGTACTTGTCATCTCGTTAATTCATTTGCTGGGTAAAATTGAAAATGCTTTGGAAAGTGTAAATGTTAATCCTACAAATCCAACCTAAATCTATGGCTTTCAAAGTGACGTCTACTGAATTTCATGGTATGTTTGGGGTAGGCCAAATATGTTGTTGGTTATGAAAAGCATGTTTAAAGAAACAAATCATAAAGATAACTATGAAACTTTCCTATATTAGCAATGCTAAATCTTAATCTGTATAAAGGAATGTTTGATGAATTGAATTTAAATCTAATTTTATAATTTTTCTCTTTTCAATCGAAATTTTAATGAATAATGTTTGAAACTTCAAAAGTCTGTTTTTTATAAATCATGTTTGTAAAAGTTTTCTTTTTGTAAAACTATATATAAAATGATATCCTTTTTTAAATTAAAAAAAAAAAAAGAAGACTACTGCAACTCCTGGTCCACCGGTGAAGCCCTGCTGCAGGTCTGAATTTCCTGAAACTCCATCGACAGAGAAACCCTTCAAGGTTAACTTCTTCCCTTGAGTTTGGTGGGAACAACCAACTCGTAAACTGCCTGGACATTGTCCCCATACTGGTCGAATTTTCTTCAGAGTGCTGTTGCAAACCGGATAGCCAGTGGGAAGGATACCAGTTTGTGGTCTTTAAGGCACTCACACCTTGAATCGACGTTTTGCCAAGCTTGTGGCCTTTTCCCTGGGCATTTCACGAACCTCTCGACGTCCTCCTTCTTGTCCCCATGACTGAAGCACAGGAACAGCGAGATCTGCAGGAACAGCTTTTCTTCACTTACAAGGTACTTTGCAAGTGCGGTGCAGGACTCTGTTCGGCCGCGGTGGAAGTTTGTGAAACCTTCCCAACTTGGAAGACTTGTCCTTCCCTAAACCAACATCTAACTTTTCGTCTGACCAAATTCTTCTAAGATCTGTGGCAAAGACTTAACTGTTTACTACCAGAACTGTGCTATCCTATACAAGACTCTGAACCATTGACTTGGGCCCAGGCCTATTGAATTGAATTGCTGGTTGTATTCTTATATCCTTGTCTTTTTACCCCTTTTTAAAATAACTGAAGTGCCATTTTGCTCCCACTTCAGGGGAGCTGAACTTGTTCAGAAACTGATTGGTTGTGTATTGTAGTGTACTAGAGTGTGATATTGAGCTGCTTTTACTAGTGGAATGTTTTCCAAATGACTGTGTAAATAAATGTATATTCTTTTACCAAGAAACCTTGAGTAAATATTTGTTTGAATCACTGTAATTGCTAGTCCTTTGTGTAACCTGTTGTACTGCTGACTTTACTCTTGAGATAAGTCTGGCTGCTCAGCCACTGCTACCACATTGCTGTGTAGTATAGGCTTTTACCAAAGGTGAAATTGTACTGACACTTGTAGTCTTAATTGTGTGTAGTGTTCCCAAAGGGTACTGCATATGATTCTGCCTAACAGCCGGTCACTCCAGGTCGCCACTGTGCCGACCGAGAGGAAAACCTGGGGGCTCGGGGGCCGTGCCGGAGAGCTGGGTCTCAAGAAGGGAAAAAACCCTCTCGGAATAGAGGGAAAAACCCTGGCATCCGACACGATGAAGTGTTCCTTGCCATAGAAGATCCTTTGCATGAGAGGAGCGTCTAAGTCCACAGGAAGATGGTAAGCGTAGACTGCAAAGGTGAAGGTAACAGCTTCAGCAGGCTGCAAGGAGAATACTGTGCTTGTGAAAGTGGGAGCCGAGATTGTCCAAAGACCCAGGAGTTAGGTATGACAGAGGCAGGAGCAGACAGTAGAAATGCCGAGTACTGCGTAGGGAGAGAGAGAGCAGGGCAAAGCCAGGGCGAAGGCTGGGAAGCCAAGGAGGGAAGGTAAGAGAGAAAGCAAAGTGATGAGGGCAACGGGTAACAAATGTACGAGCTAAAGGAGCATTCTGCAACAATAAGGCACAGTTGCAACATGAAGCTTTGTGCTACTTCCTGGTACTTGTTGCCTGATTGAAGCAAATGTAATGACGTGCGCACTCGACTGCGGACAGAGGCCATCTTGGATTGGGCTCTCCAGCCCCAACGTTGCCATAATGACGTTAGCTTGTGCAATTGCCACAGCGGTCGAATGCTCTGCTGAACATGCAGAGTTGTTACATCATCCCCCCTCACATGCTGGGTCCCACCCGATTTCCACGGGTTCTGTAGATGAAACTGTTGTGATGTGCTTGGTTAGTCTGATGTGGTTTGTCATGTGATTTATGATGTCACCAGAGTGCATGTGGAATGTTGATGCATGAGTGGGAGAATGCTGTGATGAGAGTTCTATATTGTGTCAGTTGAGCCCTCCCTTCCTGGGTGATGGGTGCCGGTGTCTTTGCCTTAGTCTTTCTTTCTCCTATTTGCTTATGTCTTAATCTTGGAACTGTAACTGTAACATAAGAACTGAAGTAAACTTAAGAAGTAACCTTAAGCTGCCTGAACTGAGCTTTATAACAATGGCGACGAGGATTTCCTTAAAATCAAGAACCCATATGCAAAGGAAGCTGATGGAACCAAGGAAACTAAGGAAGAAGCTGAGGATTGAAGAGACCTGCTGCGGGGGGGTGCAGGAAGAAACAGGAAACAGAAGCATAGACGACACCGCCCCCAAATAACCAAGTAAGCAAATCCATCACCCAGGGCAGGACAAGGGAGGGGGTCCAAGGCCCACAGCAGAAAGCCCCTTTGGACTGAGATACCAGATAGCAACCCTTAAGCGGATGGGAGTGCTGAGTCCGGGGGTTTAAGTGTTAATATTGGCCTTAAAAGTGGAAAAGAGGCTCCCTAATTGTCTGAACTCCCATGAATGGGAAGTGCCCCATCGGCTACATGAAATAGAAGCATCCCTGTGTGATATTATGGGGTTGAAAGACTTTTTCAATAAAGCTAATGTAGAAATTAAGGCAAGAAGGGAAGACAATTTAAAAAGGGAAAGCCTCCTTGAGAATGAGAGAGGTCGAGAAATACACAAGTCTGATGTTTAACCTGGCGCTTAAGTATGAAGAATGGAGAAAGGCACTGCGAACCTGTACACTACTGCACTGTGAAGTGGCCATTGGTCAGAGCAGGAGTTCTTCTGCGCTCCGTGTCATTTTAGACACTGATGACGTCAGTTCAGTAGCAGAGGGATCCGGCGAAGCAATCGAACGCTTTGGTTGACGTACCCGAAAAAAAAAAAAATGCCACGTTTGGGCACATTTTTCGGAGGGTCCCTGGGGGCCATGGGTGGTGCCCGTCCATCCGAGCCCCTGCGTTCCAGCCGTGCCGTTGGTTGGAACACACGAAAAATGCCTGCGCCATCTGTTTTTCTCTTCGTATTCAGAGCTCCGGAGTTTTGTGTTTCAAAAGGAGGCCGCATCAAAGGAAAGGCCTTGGAGACGTGGGCAAGCGTGATGACGTACCCGGAAAGAAAATGTATACGTTTGGAACAGCAGGGCATGGAGATATACCTCTGCATGGGAGTAAAGCTTCTGCATTTGCTTGCCGTGTGATCGGGTTTCATGAAAATGGAATGTTATTGCCAGAAGACCAGAGAGCAGCCTGATTAAAGGTACAGCAGCCGTGCTGAGTGCGAGGCAGCGCCGGAAAAAAAAAAAAAAAAGAGAAACATTGCAGTCATTTGTAGATTACAGCCCGCATCATTGCAATGTAATGTGGACAGTTTGAAGAGCGCGAATCTACGAGGTGTTTATTTGCTAGTGAAGTAAATTATAGTGTGTGCTCGATTTTGACAGTGCCTGGGGGCAGAAGGCACATTGACTTACAGAGCACAGGGTTGTGATGTTAATGAAGCATCTCTGCAATGTTGTTTTTAACATGTTTATATTTTGGAGAACATTCATGGTTTATGCTGCATTAGTAATGAAGGTGCTGAGACTAATTATAACAATTGAATTTAAGCAGCATATGCCAAATTACAAAGTCTTGTAGTGAAAGGAACTAATGGGGAAGTGAATGTTAGTTGTAGTGCAGAATGTGCATGAAGTTTGAAGTTAAGTGACAAATGCATTTTAGGAAATATGCACAGTCAGTTATATGTATTCATCCGGTATACATATGGGGAATGTGATGAATATGCGAGATGAGTCAGAGGTTAGATGTGGAGTTCATTTCGGGGTGAGTGGTTAGTAAATTAGCAAATATGTTAGGGACCTAACATATTTCAAGGATTTGCAGGAATGTGGACTTCTGATTAGTTAAATTGTGCATAGCGAAATGCAATGCAATATGATGATGTGAGGTGAAGACTATGTGAATTGACCTATTTAACGTTTTGAGGATTTTCAAGGGTAAGTTGTTACACAACAACATGGACTTTTAGGCATATGTGACAATCTAATCGAGAAGTGAAGGAAAATTGCATATGCTAGGCATAATATGTTGGAGTTTAAAAAGAAAATGTTAAATGATGATGTAAAAATTGTCATGTATATCCATGCACTTGAGGTATGGAAGTGAAGGCATGTCACTAGCATATTATCTAGAATGCGTATGGAAGTTTAAAAGAATGAGTGGGTGCAACATTCATTTTTTAACTAGAAGTTTTAGATACTAGGGAGGTAGCGCCTCCGTTGGTATTAACAGTAGGAAGTTTCACTGTTTAGATGTGCTTGGTTTGGTGGTAGCGCCACTTAGAAGTGCTCTCTCTATCAGTGTTTTAGTTAGCGCTGTTTGGGTCATGGATAGTGCGTTTTGTGATGCAACTAAAGTGAAGTAGCGCCTCGGTAGGTTTTAGTTGTGAGAAAGGGGAATCCTGAGGGTAGCGCCTTATCAGGAATTTTAATTAGTGGTTAGTGAGAGTTGCGCAAATGTGAATGGTACTGTAAGCGTCTAATGTATTTGCTATAGTGGTAGTCTAGTCTAGTATTTTTGTTTTGGAAGTGGTGCACTCTTTGAAGAAATGATTCTTATCCTAAAGGACAGCTTGTGAAAGTCAGATGAAGCGGGTTGCTGGTAGGGGACGCCCTCCAGTAAACACTATGATAAAGATGAAGATGCTGTTCGAGGTGAAGAATCCCAGGGTGATTTGTTTATCTCTATGTGTTATGTGTTGATCCTGGCTATTTTATCTGGTCAGGGTTTGATTATGGGAACGGATTGTACTGCCATTTAGAAGAGAGTTAGAGTCAACCATATGTATTTTAAGATGGTCTTGGAGTTGACTGGCCAGCATCTCCAAGCTGTTTGAGGAGTTTTACACCATGGTATGGTCAGGTTTGCTTGATTGGCTTGGTCCGCCTATATATATATATATATATGTATATGCTTGGGTATTTCTGAGGCATGCCTGTTGCTGGTTGTGTGTTAGTGAACTGTAGAATTTTACTGAACCTCTTATCTGTCTATGGTGATTTCGTTGTCATCCTGATGACTAGTATTGCGTCGGGGTGACAAGTAGATGCTTCAGGGTGGCAGCCTGAAGGCTCGCCTGTGGCGGGGGCGAGCAGGAGGACCAAAGTTATTTAGTGATGGTTATGGTATTGTGGGTTAGGTATAGCCTTGGATATGGGCTGGTTTGTGTCTAGTGTGGGAGACTAGAGTCTGCTCGTGGCAGGGGTGGATGGGAGGTGATTAGTGCTGTTATTGATGGTGTTTAGGAATGATAGGCGGAGTTCTGAAATTGCATAGTTGTGGGCTTTTCAAGTGAAACCTCCATTGCTCTTGAGTCTGGATGAGATATGTGCGTCGTGCTTTGTGAAAATGTCTGATAGGAGGGAGATGTGTTGTGAAGCTTTTGTTGCAAGTGTGTTTTGTAAGGGGGAAGATGTGTTGTGATGTGCTTAGTTAGTCTGATGTGGTTTGTCATGTGATTTATGATGTCACCAGAGTGCATGTGGAATGTTGATGCATGAGTGGGAGAATGCTGTGATGAGAGTTCTATATTGTGTCAGTTGAGCCCTCCCTTCCTGGGTGATGGGTGCCGGTGTCTTTGCCTTAGTCTTTCTTTCTCCTATTTGCTTATGTCTTAATCTTGGAATTGTAACTGTAACATAAGAACTGAAGTAAACTTAAGAAGTAACCTTAAGCTGCCTGAACTGAGCTTTATAACAGAAACCTTCAGAGGAGATGATCTGCGTGTACATTGAATGCAGGTTCCTAAGATCTTTTCACCGCAGTATAGCCTTCCCAATTGACAAGATATTGAAGGGTTCCGCGATGAAATCTTGAGTCGCATATCTGTCTGACCTCATATTCTTTGTTGGGATCTGTCATTTCGGGGGCTGCTCTTTCTTTTTCTTTTCCCAGATATGGTTTCAATAAGGAGACATGAAAAACTGGGTGAATGTGGTGCCAGGATGGCGGCAAGCGAAGTTTGTAGGCCACCGGATTGATTGCTTTGACCACTGAGATAGGACCGAAGTACTTAGGGGAGAATTTGCCAGGCTTCAGTCATCGTGGTAAGTATTGGGTAGATAGCCATACACAATCTCCTTCGTGGAAGGCTATGGAGAGCCTTCTTCATCGGTTTGCATAGACCTTTGTTTAGGCTTGGGCTTCTCGTAAGGCCTGTAAGGTCTTCTGTTGGATGTCACAGAGTTTTCTGACATTCTCTTCCACTGGAGGCACTGCTGTGATCACTGAAGGCAGATTAGGAATCCAATGTGGCTGGTAACCATATGAACAGAAGAACAGGCTTTTACCCAATGAAGAGTGTATTGAATTAGTATAGGAAAATTCTGCCAGGGGCAACAGCTCTGACCAATTGTCTTGCAGGTAATTAGAGAAACACTGTAGGTATTGTTCAAGAGTTTGGTTTAATTGTTCAGTCTGCCCGTTTGTCTCTGGATGGTAACCTGATGACATGGCCCTGGAGATTCCCAACTGTTTACACAAGGCACCCTAGAAAAAGGTTTACTGGACCCCGCGGTCTGAGATTATAGAGTCTGGAAGGCTGTGTAAATGAAATATGTCCTTGAGAAACACTTTACTCATCTCCTCAGCCGTGGGTATCTTTTTGAGAGGGGAGAAGTGAGCTAGCTTCGTGAAGCAGTCTATAGTAACCATTAAAGTGGTGTGTCCTCTGGATTCAGGTAAATCAATGATAGAATCTGTAGAGATCTTTTGCAAGGTTCTGCTGGGTAAATCCGGAGAGCAGAGATGACCAGCTGGCAGGCGGCGTTCAGTCTTGTTCTGAGCGCACACAGAGCATGCAGCAATGTAGGATGATATGACTGCAGCTCTAATGTAACCCTGCTGCCTCCTTCTCGGATTTGTACATTGTAACCAGTCCCGCACAATGTATTCAGAGAACCACGCAAACGTATCTAACCAATGCTGGTAATTTGTAATCAAGCCAATTACCTAAATATTGTTAATAATACATGTATGCGGGCTAATGTAACCGATCGCCCACCTTTGTATTGCAACTTAGACATATTCCTGTAACAGCGCCTTGATGCCCCTGCGCTGTGGGAGCGGTTTATAAATGCAAATAAATAAATACATCCTGTATGAGCGTAGGCCACCGAAAATACTGTTGAAGGAGTTCTATGGTGCTCTTCCGTCCCTGCGTCCACCTATGAGGGAGTCGTGGCCCATCTTGATAATCTCCAGTCTGAAGGTCCAGGTGGCGACGTATATCCTGGATTTGCAATAGTATAAACCATTCTTATGGGTCAAACGAGCTGACCGACTTGGTTCTGGGGGATGATTCCGTATCTCGTCTTGCTGTCGTTCGATCCATGTATTGATAACGTGTATGAACACCGGCCCTTGAAACATCTTACCCTGTGCAGGTCGGTCGATCATATTGTGTCTGGATCTGGAAAGAAGGTCTGCAGTGATGTTTTTTGACCCTGGAGGGTATTTAAGCACCAAGGAGTAATGGGAGAAGAAATGTGGCCATCATGCATGGCAACTGTTCTGGCATTCTGGATTTTTCAGTGACATGAGATTGTGATGGTCGGTCTGGATTTCAGTAGGCCAGGAGCCCCGAGAAGCAAATGCCTCCATTCCTTTCAGGCGAGTTTGATCGCTAGCAGCTCCTTGTCCAATATGGAGTAATTACACTCTGCCGATGGCAGGGTTTTGGAAAAATAGGCCAGAGGGTGTTCCATACCGTTGTCCTGCAGCTGTTTCATGACAGCTCCCACGGCAGCGTCTGAGGTGTCAGTTTCCACGATGTAGGACTTTTGGTGATTTGGTTGCCTCAAAACCAGAGCTGATGTAAAAAGGGTCTTGAGTTGCTCAAAAGCCTCTTGACAGGTTTCATCTCAGACGTAAGGATCGCCTTTCTTAATGAGGTTTGTGAGAGGCAATGCCCGTTCTGAGAAATTAGGGATGAACTTCCTATAAAAGTGTGCCATTCCTAAGAATTGCTGCAGTTCCTTGACGTTGTGAGGGGCAGTCATTTGAAGCAGGGCTCTGATCTTTTTGGGATACATTGCGACACCTTGAGCAGAAAGTATATACCCCAAATAAGGCACAGAACTGGCATCAAAGACACATTTGTCCAGTTTGTGTCTCAACTGTTGAGCCTGGAGATGTCCAAATAGCTGTTTGACATGTTTGTCATATTCTTCAGTGGTGGAGGAATACACCAGTATATCATCTAAGTAGACCTCAACACTATGCATCAGAATGTCTGAGAACAAATGGTCCATGTACCGGTGGAATACCGCTGGGGCGTTTGCCAGGCCGAACAACATGACCTGATACTGAAAGTGCCCATATGGTGTTTTAAAGGCAGTCTTCCACTTGTTGCTGGCTTTAATCCTGATTAAATTATAGGCCCCACGGAGATCCATCTTGGTAAACACCTTTGCAGATTTGACCACCTCCAGCTTGTCGGGGATGAGCGGCAGAGGGTATTTATCTTTGATGGTGACTTTGTTAAGTCCCCAGTAGTC
Organism: Ambystoma mexicanum; assembly: GCF_040938575.1. NCBI lineage: Eukaryota > Metazoa > Chordata > Amphibia > Caudata > Ambystomatidae > Ambystoma > Ambystoma mexicanum. The sequence continues at coordinate 1,276,041,167 of NC_090931.1, read as the reverse complement.
CAGGCAAGGCTGCAACTTGTCTGAGTCCTTTTTAGGAATGAAAAAGGGAGACGCCCGCCCCCCGATGATTTGGATTCTACGATCAGACCATTATGCAGATGTTCATCCAAGTACCGGCGTAAATCGGTCTTCTCCGAGGGTGAAAGGGAGAACATGTGACTGAATGGGACCGTGGCTCTGGGCTGTAGATCGGCTCGGTGTGGTGGTAGTACGTTCTGTTCTTCCACCTCAAAGATATCCTGGAACTGTTGGCATTTGGGTGGAAAGGTTGTGTCCACAATTGGGTGAGCCGCGGTAGGAAGAGCTTGGAGGACGGCCGATACTCTTGGCTGGCAGAGAGACAGGAGTGCATGCACTGCTCTGAACCCCAAAACAGGGTGTGTGCCGACCAATTGATATAGGGATTATGCTTAGCTAGCCACGGAATCCCCAAAATCACCAGATAATGAGCTGTCCAGACTCAATCAAAGGCAAGATGTTCATGATGTTGTTGGCTGGACATCTTTAAAGGAGTGGTTTGTTCCCTGATGGCCCCACCGCTTAAGGGCTGGCCATCCACTCCTTCCACGGGTACAGCCTGATCCTTCCGTACCCTGGGTATCTCCATGCGAGAAGCCCAGTCATGGTCCATAAATATGCTGGCTGCACTGGAATCCAACATAGCATGTGCTACAACGGGACATGGCCCATAACCTCTAAGCAGATCAATACCACTAACAAACTGGTAGGAGGTAAAGAACCCGGCTTCTCTGTAAGGGGACCAACTCTGTGTTCCCGCCCATAGGTCCCTACTACGAGCGGGAGCTGGCGTTTCCCGGTTTCCTGGCTGGCGCCAGTGGGCACACCCATACCAAATGCTCTGATGATCCACAGTACATGCAGAGGCCCAACCTTCTGCGACGTGAACATTCTTCTTCTGACAAGGGCCCCCTGGCTGCCCCGTTCTGCATGGGCTCTTCTTTGTTGTCCAACTTTGTCTCTGGCTGAGGGGAGACTGGCAGGGCACGCATGGGTAGATTCCGAGAACGTTAACATTCTTGGCGCCGCTCTTGCAACCTGTAATCTATCTGGAGGACCAGCTTCACCAATTCTTCAAAGGACAGAGTTCTTGGAATTCGAGCCAACTCATCCTTAAGATCCTCGGTTAGACCCATCCGGAACAAGCATGCCTCCTCTGGCCAGGCAGTCTGATCGGCAAGTTGCTTAAACTTGGTAACATAGGATAATACATCCAAGCTGCCTTGTTCAAAATCCAGGAGATTGTCCTGCTTGGTATACGTCAGGTCAGGGCAATCGAAAATACTGGAGAAGGCATCCAAGAACCCCTTGAAATCATCCAGTAGTGGACTGGCGGCCACTACCAAAGGTGTGGCCCATGATAAAGCGCTACCACACAGGTGAGAAATCACAAAACCCACCTTGGTATGATCGGAGGGGAAAGCACCCTGCCGAAAGGTAAATGCCACTGTACAAGCATCCGAAAATTCGCTGAAATGTTTGGGTTCTCCAGTGTCTTTCTCAATAGGGGTTCCTCTGTATTGGGCTGAATCGCCCAAGGTTTCTCTCTGGAGCAAGGCTTGTCTGAGTACTGCATTTTCAGACTTTAGATTTTGTAGCTCGACAGACAATCCCTGCACTGCTGCCATCAATTCCTGGACCTGTTCCATGTTGACCTTACCCTTCTTTTTTGTGTTTGAGCGTTGCGAGCAGTCGGGTTTTGCTCTCACCTTCATAGGCTCGGTCTATGGATCTGTGTCTTCTTTCTTTGTCTTTCCTTCTTGTGAAGAGAAAAGAGATAAGGCCGGTCACTTTAGGTCACCAATGTGCCAACCTAGAGGAAAACCTGGAAGTACGGGGGGTTGCCCGGAGAGCTGGATCTCAAGAAGGGAAACAACTCACTCTGACTAGAGGGAAAACCCTGACATCAGACACCATCAAGCGTTCTTTACCATAGAAGATCCTTTGCATGAGAGGATTGTCCAAGTCCCCAGGAAGATGGTAAGCGTAGACTCCAAAGGCAAAGGTAACGGCTTCAGCAGGCTGCAAGAATAGAGCGCTTGTGAAAGCAGGAGCCGAGACTGTCCAAAGACCCAGGAGTTAGGTATGACACAGGCGGGGAGTAGACAGGGGAATGGCACAGTACTGCAGAGGGAGAGAGAGCAGGGCGAAGCCAGGGCAAAGGCAAGGAAGCGGCTGGGAAGCCAAGGAGGGAAGGCAAGAGAGGAAGCAAAGTGATGAGGGCAATGGGTAACAACGGGTAACAAAAGTACAGGCTAAACAAGCATTCCGCAACAATAAGGCACAGTTGCAATGCAAAGCTCTGTGCTACTTCCCGATACTTGTTGCCTGAGTGAAGCCTTGTCACAGGTCCCGCAAACGTAATGACGTGCACGCTCAACCTCAGACAATGGCCATCTTGGATTGGGCTCTCCAGCCCCAACGTTGCCATAGCGACCTTAGCTTTTGCAATTGCCACGGCGGTCGAATGCAGAGTTGTTACAAGGATGCTGCTGGGGTGTACTGAGAGCTGGCAGGGATCTGACTTACTTGGTGGTGGTATGACTGCTGGAAAGTGGACCATCGGGTCCAGAAACAACGCCGAGCCCATCACCATGTTACAGAGACGAGCAGGGAGCAAGAAGGTGTCGGAAAGGCCCCGGCCACCCTGGGAAGAATCAGAGCTGTGTCACAAAGGCACCACAGGTAACAGCAATGGAGGGAAGAATGGGTGGGGTCCAGGAAGAAGCCCAACTCAAGTAGAGTGCAGCAGGAGTCATCATCCTTGTTGCAGTGGCTAAGCCAATACCACTGCTCAAGTAGAGAGCATCAGGAGTCATCTCCCTCGTTGCAGTGGCCAATCCAATACCACTGCCGAAGCAGAGTCCATCATGAGTCATCTCCCTCTTCGCAGTGGCCCAGCCAATACCACTGCTCAAGCAGAGTGCATCAGCAGTCATCTCCCTCGCTGCAGTGTTCAGCCCAACATCACTGCTCAAGCAGAGTGCAGCAGGAGTCATCTCCCTCGCTGCAGTGGCTCATCTAATACCATTGACCAAGCAGACTGTGTTGGGAGCCATCTCCCTCGTTGCAGTGGTCCACCTAATACTAAAGACCTATAAGAAGGATAAAGAGAAACCTGGAAAAGACAGCTATCATCTGAGTATTGAACGGAAACCAAATAAGGCTATGAGTTTTTCTACTTCCTGGAAGAAGTTAAAGAGACTAATGCAGGTTTTCAGCAAGAGTGCTGAAAGACCACTGTGAAGAACCTCATGTTTTCCTCAATTGAGACAGTACAAGCCCCTTAGTACTAGGGAGAGATGGGTTTTCTTAAGTTAAATAAAATAAAGATTTCTAGCACAAAATTACTTCTCATCGTCAGTCCCATTCTTTTACACCTTCACAGTGCCCCTTGTTGCACAGCATATGACCATAATGATGACATCACTGATGACACCAATGATGACATCACTGGTGACATCACTAATTGCATCATACCTGACATTACAGATGGTGTCACTAATGATATCATGCATGACATCACTGATGAGATCAATAATTACATTGTATATGACATTACTGATTATATGTTAGAATATTTTTGCAGACCTCTTTTGATACATATTTTATTTAATTACACTTAACAATAATAACAGGATGACATGGAACTTTACACTGATACATAAGTATGATATGAACACGTGTGGCACATTCATTTGTACTTATACAGTTTAAAATAAAAATATGTAAATTTATACAAATGGTTTGAATTTCATGTATTACAAAGCAATTGCAATACTTGATTACAGGGAAAGTATTTGTTGCCGGTAATTCAATTTCAGGTATTTGAAAAATCATATAATAAATATATGTAGTAGTAAAAAGGAAATACGAAAAATTAGAAACAGAAACATGTTTAATAGTAAGTGTTATGAAAAAAATCAATGCTCCATCACATTTAAATTTAGAATTCTACTTACTGTAATAACATGAACACATTATTTTATAAATGACAAGATGTACACAAAATAATCACGTATAAAAGAAAGTATGTGCCAGTGTGCATTGTGATAATAGAATCTAAGAATTCGAAGATTGGTTAATAAACAAAACAATTCAGTTATTTATACTACATAATTACATTTATAGAAAAGAAATGGAGATTCAAAAGTATATATGTAATTATAGACTTGGCAATTGTATGTCATGAATATTACAGGCTCCTCACTAAAGCCCTGCCTAAAGTCTCCTCCCAGGTGGCCAGGGAAAGGCAGGTGCTTCCTGATCCTGACCTTGGGGGTGGTGTTCTGGGAGAGTATCACCTGGGAGGCGAAAAGGCCCAGGGGAATGAGAGGACTCCATGGGAAAAGACACAATAGTTGTCTTCCTCCCGGGAGGATGTCTCCTTAATGCCAAAGTATGTACTGGCTTGTTGTAATAATCATCTTTTAGTTCCACAAGATATACATATAACTAGTAGTGAATACAATCAACTCCTAGGCCTTGGGAGAAAGAAACAGCCATCCAAAATCCTAGAGACATATACAGCTGATAACCCCTCTACCACCCAAAGGTATAGTGAAATCGAATCTATGAATAACCACAGCCTTCCTCTTTTCAGTCGGGCCTGGTATCTAATCTTTATGATATACTTTTTAAGAATATTGAAGCGAATAGATTTGGGCTTAAAAGTAAAAATAAAACTCGAGACCCATAATTCACTAAGTACTGGGATGAGGACAGAGGCTAAGGAGGAACAGTGTTGCAGGAGTGATCAGATCGTTAACTCAAATGACCCACACATGAAGGAGACAGAGAGGCTTAAAAGGCCCCCTCAGGTACAAGTCATAGGAGAGCAGCAGCAGCAGGAGAAGCAAGAGAAGCTGAAGCTGGAGAAGCTGAGTAACAGGTAAAACCAGCAGCAGAAGCAGCGTAGCTCGTTCAGGCAGCCCAGACAGAAGCTGGAGGAGAGAGGAGACGCCAGGACCACTGTGTTGCAGAAAATGGCTTGCCAGTCCTGAGATAGCCTATGTTTCTCGAATCCTGAAGTGCAGAGGCTGCGCAGCGACAAGCGAAGGCGAGGGAAGCTTTCGTTCCCAGGAGGACGTCTCAGGTGGCTGGCGGGCACCCGAGGGCCTCAAGGTTGTCTCTAGCAGCTGGCATGCAGCAGAGGGCCTCAGTCGCAACAGTGAGGATGACTGTTGGCTGGCGTGCACCAGGGGGCCTCAGGAGCGACAGGGGCTCCAGCTGCAGGTGGCGTGAGAAAGCAAACTACAAGAAGCAGTTTGCTGGGTTGCGAGGAGCCACAGAAGTCCTGTGAGCAGCGATGGGACAGGAGGTGCACATTTTACTCAGTGAGTTAACATGCTGGTAGTGACCCCGGAGTGCTCTGTACCCGCTCACGTGTTCCAGACAGGGAGTCGCAGGAGAGCAGCACTCACGTAAGAGTGAAAGTATTTTTGAAGTCAATTTTGAATTGAAAAGCAGCGAATGCCACGCTCGCGTGTGAGTGAAAGTGGTTCTCAAAGCAATTTTGAATACCGAACCGTTGCACATCAGGGAACATCTTGTATAAGAAAACCAAATGACTGTAACTTTATACGTGAGTCCCAGTAAAACCCAGCATCTCGATGGGGTGATGTCATGATTCCTGCCCCTCATGTCCCCAGCCCTCCAAGATGTCAGGCTGGAGCCAGGCCACGATCACCTAAATAGCCCTCAAGGGCCTCTCCATCCCTCCAAAGAGTATGTACTATTCTTCTTTGCAAGAATGTCTTTCATCAATTACAATTGTGTACCGTACATTACATTTAAAGAAACAAGGGCAGAATACAATGTACTGTGCAAGTATGAAATATATACATATATGATATGTAACAAACCAAATTTGTCATATTTCAAAATGTAAGTAATCCAACTAGAAACATAGGTGATGTCATGTATGATGCTGTTAGTGACACCATCAGTGATGTCATCATTGTGTTCATACGCTGCGTAACAGGGGGCACAAAGTTACGGTGGACTTGCTTGAAATGTGAGTGCTGAATTTCAGGGGTTTTGTTGCGTTAAATTTTATCACCTTAACTCTCTCTTACCAAAGGTTTTTTAACTGAATATATATGTATATCCAAAACAGAAAGTCAGTGCAGATGCACATTGCAAATGCACTCCTCCGCCTCCATATGTATATTTCAGTAAATGAAGCAATTTTTCAGTTGACACACAATCCTTTATTAGTGGATACCCATGCAGGGACAAGAAGCTAATATAACACGTTTCGCAACAAACCTGTTGCTTGATCACATACAATACAAAGTTCATTGTAGTATATATACATCCATGTAGTCTCTATGGTCAACCTGTAGTGCTCAGTCCCTTGTTTATGTTTGCACCGTGTCTCACAGATGCATGGACCGTGTAAGACTGGTCGGCCATGTTAGAACATTTTCTTTACAATGACCTAGTGTCCATATGATCACCTGTTGCAGATGACAGCAAACTTTCACAATGACAATCAAGGTTACATTGAAATTCAAATTGAATCACTGGATGTCAGACATTTAAGGTGCTTAGTGCTCAGACAATCAGGTCAAATCCCATCCTTGTCCATATTTCTTTGATAATTGTTGTCGCGCATTGAAACACTTGTGTACAGGCGCGTCATAAATGACTTATCATATCGTATATCATAGCAAGGAGGATCATTCACTTAAAGTGCTTAGTGCATCCTTATCGAACGGTCAAATTCAAACCACATACAGTTTCCAGCTGTACAACATGACAAAATGATTGGATCATTTGAAACCATGATTGTAAATGGGTGCATATAGGGAAGGGAACGCAGTGCATCAAATATGTGTGTGTATATATATATATATATATATATATATATATATATATATATATATATATATATATATATATATATATATTTCTCTCAATATTTTGTGGATGTCTCACTTAATTCCACTCAAAATATTTATTTATTTATTTTTGCATTTGTAAAAGTGCCTGCAGCCCAGAGGCATCGAGGCGCTATATATATATATATATATATATATATATATATATATATATATATATATATATATATATATATATATATATATATATATATATATATATATATATATATATATATATACATGAAATACAGTGCGACTCATACAGAGGTAAAGTGTATGTATATATCAAGTTATTTTCTGTCCGACGAGCGACACGCTCAGCACACAAGCTTGTAAGTGCCCTAATTCCGGGCGTATGTAGTTGGCTGTTGGTTTGTGAGCTGACTATCTGCAAAAAACATCCAATCCAAAAAGCAACAAATGGCACACACGAAATCCATGAATCAATGCCTTCATTCTATTTAGGATTGCATTTTATTGCATGTGTGGGTAGGGGGGTCACCAGATACAACGCGTTTCACCAAACACAGGCTTCATCCAGGTCAATAAAATTAAGGTCTAAACACCAAAATAAAACAAAAGTGAAGTCCTTCCTCTATGTGAGCATGGCAACCTCCCCATGTGGATGAGACACGACACCGGGAGCCATATTGGGAGAGTATTCCCACACAATGTCCCAGGCAGACGTTTCTTTGTGGTAAAGTGCGACTTTTCTTTTAACAGGAGTTGATATTGAATGTTAAGTAATGTTTGTCACTTTTTAATTACTTTTTCAACTTTTTTAACTTTGGAATAATTTTGACACGGTTATAATTCTAGCTTTTTTTTTAAACGCTGAACAACATTTGTAAACTGCATTTTTCTATTCGACAGAGATATATCAATATCTAAACATTACATGTTGGATTTGTATAAATGTTATCACTGTCTAGAAAACTCTCGCTATCTAATGAAGGTTATGAAAGTAACTTAGACGTTTTACAAAGATGGACTTGGTCTTTCCTTTTTGCAGTAAAAGGTCTACTCTTTCAAATTAAGCTTTTCGTTTTAATGAATGTTGAAGGGGTGATATTGATTGCTGTAAATGCAGAAAGAATTTATCTAAATTGTAAATACATTTGGAAACGTTTACTAAGAAGTCAGCAACGTGTCATTTTTTATCAATTACTGGCTGGTTTATTTAACAACTTTTTAATTGATGTATACCACAATAACTTCTTAAACATTAGTAATGTATTTCAAAAATGCTGTAATTGTTTGCTGGCTAATATTAAATGCAGTTTTTACTTCTGGAAAAAGATGGGAGGATTTGTTAAAACATTCACATAATTATAGATGGGTAGCTAGCAACTGCAGGGTTATATAGCAAAGGGTTCTGATAGACGAAGAGAGTGAAGCATGAGTTATATTTGACTATGATTCTACTTGAAACACTTTCTTTAGTGTTAATATTTTTGTGTGGACACGATACCAGTTTCTGTTTATAATAGTGGTCATGTTAGGTCAGCTTGCATGATGTGATGTTCCATTATGTAGTTTGCATTATTGTTGAATGTTCAACTGCCTTCAAGCAGCCATAAGGTGACAGACACCACATCACAAAACAGCCACATACATAGAAAGCATGCAACAGAATGTAGACTTGGATATGTAATTTGATAACCAGACTCTATACCCCTGTTTTGACCTAAGATTCACATGCTGTCCCCTATTAACAGGACAAGGTAATGTGACGAATCGCAGGTATTCACCCCTTCTCCCCAAGCTGTAGCCCCCCCTTGTGAGGCTAAGGAGGTGAGCCTGCTCTGCAAAACCCTCCCTAGGGGTTGAGGCAAGTGGGATCTCACCAGGAGAGACTCCCCCTTTGGGGACAAGGACTCCCGTTCCTGTGAAGAATTCCCTACACCAGAAAATGTAATTGCATGGGTCTAGCTGATAAGCCTCAGAATGAGGCATCCATATCTTTGGCTGAAGGCAGTGCAAGACGAAACCTAATTGCACCAGAAAAGGAAGATGTCTCTTTAATGCAAGACGCATATATAACTGTGCTGAGGAGGAAGAGAAAGGAGAAGAGGCGCGGGGTAATACCCCTGAAATCATTACAGCGGCTGGAGGCAGGGCAGAAGTTAGTCACAGAGCCTGCGACTTCTGGAGAGAGAGTGAACACAAGGGCAAAACGTTGGAGAACCTGTGCATGCAGAAACGTGAAGAGTCTTGCTTTTGTCACCACTGGGCTACATGACCACAAGCTGAACTTGGTGGGGAGGTCACCCCAGGAACAGCGCCTATACCACCCATACAGGAAGCGAGGGTCACTTACACCAACAGTGATAGCACAGAGCAGGGGTCTGATGTGGGTGCATGAATGAGTAGCTGAGCAGCAGAGAGCGAGCAGTCCCGAAAGAGAGCCGAGCCCAAGTACTGTCCCCTACCAAGTAAGAGGTACCTGGGGAACTGGAAGAAGTGGGAGGCCAATGGGATATTGTTATCTATCAGAAGAAACTTGTCCCAGTACTCAAAACGAGTTATCAAATACAGGACAATTTCATTTAAGAAGCAAATATCCTAGAAGAGGGCCTGAGCACAGGCAATTGTTGTATGACCAATAAGCGCAGAGATACCCAAACCAGAAGTGAAGAGCACAGAAGAGAGGCACTGCATCAATACAGCTGGGGAAAACCAATAAAGAAAGAAACACTCAAAGTCTGAGAACAGGTGATAATAGAAGCATAGAAGGGGGCTGAGGAAACCCCCTATCAAGAGCTCCCCAGGAGAAAGCCTGGAAAGAGGTTTCAAACAACTATCTGAGTAGCAAGAAAGGTTATTGTAAAAGACATTTGGAAAAGGGGGCCACAGAAAGCAGGAGAAAGAATAGTGCTCTGGAGGAGCTACAAGAGTTGATCGCAGAGACTATCTATTCCATTGAGGGATGGCATAATTCAAGACTATTGAATGACCTGAAGAGGAGACAAGGCAAAGATAAATCCTTCCCTTGGTTTGTTTAAGTTAGTTACATTAGTGGCAGGGCAGGACCAGATAGGGTAGTTTGGATGGAGCACATATTATCCTTTGATTTTTTGACAATGGAAAGTTAGGCCTTCTACTTATAAAAACCCGATGCATGTATTCCGAGTGTCTGAATCATGTCTTCTGACTCCTTTTACCAAACCACCACAGTAACCACAGCCCAGGTCTAGAAGGATATAAAAAGCCTGGATTAACCTACATCCAGCCTCAGCCAAATACACAGCTATAATCATCTCCATAAATGTCTTGGCATACCTCAAGAACCTCCAGGAAGCCCAAACCAGGGCTTTTGCTGCAAGGACAGCCATGGTTAAATACCCACTCTCATTTAAAAGGGCCCACATTTCTTTTCAGCCTTCTTATCTATAGAACATAGGGGAGTAAGTAAATGTTTTACCCCCCCTCTGTTTTCTTGGATTTGGTTTTAACATGCCCCACCTCACAATGGCACCCTGGCAGGGTAGACGCCTTAAAGCTGGCCACTGCAGAGCCAAAGAAAGTGTTAATTTCCTTAAACACTTTGCACAAAAGCACAAGCCTAGGTTTCTCTGAGGATACTGTGGTAGTGCTTTGGAGCAGTATAAAATTGCTGATGTCAAACAAACTAAAAAAGTGCTAACTTATCACGGAGTTGTAACCATGCCAACTTTGCATTTCTAACATATAGCCTCTCAAGAATATTGTTAATAAAAGGATTTCCAGTTTTGCATACTGCCCAGATCACCATTTTTCTTGCCTGTTAATCTGTTTTGGGAACTCCATTTATGTTTCACACCCCTTCTCCGCACTTTAGCTGGCTCGCTAAGGAGCCCCTCAGTGCTAATCTCTGGATGCACTGGTGCACAGGTTTGTTTGCTTCCCTCCAGGTGCCTCAGTGTGAGATGGCCTTGCAAATCTAAATGTATCAACTTAAACACATGGTAACACTAAAAGTAACGCATATCCCATTCTCATTAATTATGCTAGATAAACTGCAACATTGCTCCAACTTCACCATTCTCATTGGGACCTTTCCTGACCACCACAACATTCCCCCTTTAGTTAATACTTTAACTAATAAACCAAGTGCTTGTTCTTGAAAACCATGTTCTCAGGGGAAAACCCTTCAATCATCTCTCATATCAGTCCCAAGATGGGCATACTCGTCCGCTGAACAAACCCAACCCATCCCCCCACCATTTCTGCAATCTACCAGCTGCTCCACCCATTCCTCCCAACTTGGTGGAGGACACAAGACAGCTTTAGTCTGAGTACCCATGTGATATGAAATGGTAGTTGTTCTAGCTTTGGACAGGGGCACAGTCATTATGGCAGCTGCTTTCGGTACCTGGGCAGAACAATATCGTAAAAGGATTTGGCAAGAGCAAAAGATAATAAGGAAAAAGGAAAAAATTGGCATTGAAAGTTTGACAGCTAGGCTCATCCAACATGGCACCCAAGAAAAAAGAGAGTCCAACCAAGGCGCATTTGTGATTCCTGCCTCGTTCTCAATTACCACACTAAGCGTTGATCGTTTGTGTCAGAGTCCCATTCTTTGAATCATAAAGAGGCACAAATGCACAGCAAGTACTCCCTATCTTCTGACAGACCCCTCCCAGATAGCTTTTAGGAGGTTGAGGATACACCTATTCTCCAAGGCAATGAGTCTTATGCCCTATAGCTCTTACCTGATGGCACTGAAAGCTGATTGGAAGAATTAATGAATATCAAAGGTTTGTACTGGGTGACCTGGAGCCAATTTGCATTTGCTGCAGCTTTGACCCGAGGTGCCAGGAGGAAAGAGAAAAACGTCTCTGTTTGACTGAATACACGATATTGCTCGGAAATGCCCATCAGAGATTATGATGGGCTCAAAGGTAGTGTGAGTGCTTGATCCATTGCAATGGTCTCGCCTTTCCACATCCAGGCAAAGTCCATCTGTGATAAAACAGAGCACACAAAGGGTACAAGGGATAAAGGGGGCCCAGATGTGGCTTTGAACATCTGGTGGTCAAGTATCAAGTGGTCTTCAGGAATAACATGGACAGGCACATGTAACGAGCCAGATCAGTTATGCGAAGTGTGCAGCTGCAGTTCCCATTTGTGCCAACAGGCACTGTGCCATCACCCTTAAAACACAGAGAAAAATGGGTAAGTCTCTTATCTTAACAGGTTTTTCTGGCTCCTTGAGCCATGTTAGATGTCAGTTACTTTTCTGGTATTTTACAATTTGAGACGCGCTAAGTTGTATATATTTTGTGATATCATTTACTAATGTATTTCTTCTCTTTTCTATTGCAATCTTCTCTCTCTTTCCAGTTATATGGAGTCCATCTTTAGTATACAATGTATTCTGTGATTTAGCCTTGAAAAAGCCCTTGTGGCGGTGAAACGCATCGTCATACAGTCGGATCTCTAGGATGTACTGGTTCATCTAAGACTTGCTGTCTAGTGCTTTGGTTATTTAGGATGTACTAGTCTATCGACTTACCGCCTAATGTTTTGGGCTAGATTTCAGGTTGATTTCCCTGTGATGTTAGTTATTAGCTAAACTGACACTTTACTAACTGCACCAATGTGCATGTGAATTGTATGAATTCCTTACAAAAATTTAAAATATTCAAACATTGCTACAGATTTCACATCATTCTTAGAGTTAGCGCTCTTGCTCCTCCACCTACCTCCTTACATTAATAAAACATTTTAGCACTGTAACAGTGGAGCAAACCAATCAGGTTGCTTGGATTGCGGACTGAATCCCACGATCCCAGCCCATGTTCTGTGCAACCTGAAGGCTGCTCACACCCGCCCACTATCTTTCCCCCACTCTGTTCTTTTCTTATGTCTCCGCTCCCTTTCCTTTCTCCTAACCCACTTACCTTCTTGCTTTGGGGGCAGCGCAGCCGCCGTTCTGCGTCCCCAGCCACCATGGAAATGGAAGAGGGACTGTGCATGGAGAGCCACCTTTGAATGAACGGGACGCTGCGAAAGTGTGTCCCGTTCATTCAAACAAAATGATTGCTATCAGTAGCACGGATTAAAAACCGGGGCAGCTAATAGCAATAATACCCAAGCCGGCAGGCTGGATAGGGTGGTAACGGCATCAGGGTTTGTTGGGGGCTGCTCCGGATCACCGGGCAGCCCCATACTCGGGTCGGGTGGCACCCGACGGTGCACACCCAGGTGCGGCGATCACGCCGCTAGATTAGGGGTGGGGGTTCATCCCACCCGCTCCGGGGACACCGGAGCTCCACAAATGACCGGGTGGCAACCGGCTTACCGTGGCCCCGGCTCTGGGGGGCATCCAGGCCGGGGTCGCCACCCTGACCCGACTCACAGGGCCAGGGAAACACACAGGGACGGCGTTGCCCGGCAGGGGCACCGTCCAGACGGCGTTGCCCGGCAGGCGTACCGTCCTGGAGCTGGGCCCGGTCCTTGGGCCAAGCGCACGTGGTGAGGCGCCAGCATGGCGCTAACAATGACACACACACACCACGGCGTCTCGTTGGTCTCGACTGATGAGCCGGAAGCGGCTCGTCACTTTTATTAGGTTGGTCACGTGGCCACTGCCACGTGACCCATTACACCAACATGGTGTACGCCCATCTCACTCTCTCCCCCTCGACGCGGCAGAGCCCGCATCCAAGGCAGGGGAGGGGCGCAGCCACCCACGCGGCCGATGCAGCGTACTTCTTCCATCACCCACAGGGAACAGGCAGGCAGCTTGTGGTGGTGGGGGCCGACCACCTCCCTCATGCGGGCGGGCAGCACCTTTGCGGGCCCAGTTGCAGATGGGCCCGCATCACTTCCTCATGCGGCCGGCGCCGCAGATCATACCTCCCCCACAAGGCTGGGGGCAGCGGGCGACAACCGTCACTCCTCCGTGGGCCCTGTTGGTGTTGGGCCGCCATGCTTTGTTTGCCGCTCCTCCCTTCCGTGGCTTGCAGGTGGGGCAGGGGCAGCACCGGCCGACGCCGTGAACACCTTCACTGCAGCACCGGCCGACGCCGCGAACACCTTCACTCCTCCCGGGGCCACCTCACATCATTGCGGCACGGCCGCGGACTTCCTCCGTCTCACCATTACTTCTACGCAGGCCCAGATGTAGATGGGCCCGCCACACCAAGATCTTTCGGTGCACGCAAAGGCCCGTTCCTCGTCGCCATTGTTGAGGGCTGCTCCGGATCACCGGGCAGCCCCATACTCAGATCGGGTGGCACCCGACGGTGCACACCCAGGTGCGGGTTCATCCCACCCGCTCCGGGGACACCGGAGCTCCGCACATGGCCAGGTGGCAACCGGCTTACTGCGGCCCCGGCTCTGGGGGGCATCCAGGCAGGGGTCGCCACCCTCTCCTGACTCACAGGGCCAGGGAAACACACAGGGACGGCGTTGCCCGGCAGGGGCACCGTCCTGGAGCTGGGCCCCGTCCTTGGGCCCAGCGCACGTGGTGAGGCGCCAGCATGGCGCTAACAAAGACACACACACACCACAGAGTCTCGTTGGCCTCGACTGACGAGCCGGAAGCGGCTCGTCACTTTTATTAGGTAGGCCACGTGGCCACTGCCAAGTGACCCATTACACCAACATGGGAGCTACCATGCTCCCAGGAGGGGTGCCATGTAACAGGGTCCATCATAACTTGGGTCCCAGGCGGTTACCACCCGATCAAGCCCACTGGCTTCGATATTATTGCTTAATTAGAAAACTCTGACAGAGCTTTCATAACGTTTGACTTTGTGGCAGCATTTTTCGTGGGATTTTTGATTTCACTCACTTGGGAAATGTTTTTGTCAGCTTTTCCCATTTTTGGACTCTTGCCATGTGATCGGGAAAATAATTCACTCGGGAGAGAATTCAAGAACTTCACTGAGACCTACACCATGATCTGCACTGCTGTATGTAAAACCCCATACGTCATGACATGCTGTAGCCGGAGAATGCACTGCCAGACCTGGCTGATGGAGGCAAGACTATGTAGTGTTTTTCTGGTGTTTGGCAGCCTCCTGCATCCCTGTTCAGCTTGACGGACAGGCTGCACACACGAAGGTGGCCGTGTTTCTAATGTCAGAGGAAATAAGGGTCCTGCCACAATTGGACTTCACATCTGCGGTATTAATCCTTTCTGACTCTGGGATCCCACCCTGTAGCAATACATAATGTATTGCTTCACATTGTACTGCCCCTTGCCTAGCAAATGCGCCCCATTAGCTGGTTGTGGGGTAATTCTAGACCCATTTGCCTTGCCAGTTTATTTCGGGTGTTCTACGCAGCTACCCAGAGATGCCTTACCTTGTAACCAGCCCTCCTAGGGCCTCTTCAGTGCAGGAGTGCCATCAATTCATGGACCGCCACATCTGCCTGAAGTCTTTGGCTATCTGCCATATCATGGGGCCCCTCAACCTGTTTTTCGGGGTCTTGTTACTCCAGTGGTGCTTTATGTGAATATACGCTACTTCCAGGTCCATAGTGGGGTACTGGGGGGCAACCATGTCTTCAGCTCAGGACTGCCTAAGCCTGCAATCTGAAGTTAGAGCAGTGCCTATGCAGACCAGATGTGATGACCTATGCTAGCCATTCTCTTAATAGGGCCATTCTATTGACTCAAGTGTGTACACAGTGAACATAGGTCCAGAGCAATACAGATGACTCAAAGTGGAGCGTTATAAATAACATTATTAAACGTAAGCTGAAATGAGGAAAGCATAAATAACAAGGCACATTTAAGAAAATGAATACAGAAAGAACAGACCAAAGCATATGGACGAATACTGACTAGGGAGCAGTAAGTGGAGGAGGGTTGTAAGCAGGTTTGGGGCCTAGAGGATGCCCCCCCCTTTGAATATACACCATCAAGGATGGAAATAGATGAGTGCTAAAGAAGGCACTCCTACTTAAACAGAGTCACTGCCTGGGGGTTTCCCCTTACCCCTACATCAATAACAAATCAATACTTAATTACAAAGACATATATTGCGACAAAATTTTCTTATTTAAAAAAAAGGAAATGTAGTCAGTTTGACTTTCTTCATTTCATATGTTTCTATGGTTACTGCTTACTTTAACTTGATTGAACAATGTGCGATGTTGCCTCTTCGTTTTTCTCTCTTCATTAAAAGTTGGAGTTCTTTGTGACTGTGCTGTTGCAACACAGAGCAACCCAGAGCCAGCATTTTGACTACTATGCCAGCAAGCATGAAGTCCTCTACAAATTACTCAGCAGCTGTAAAGAGTTCGAATCAAATGTCTCTAGATTATACACATGGCAAACATGGCTCTACTTACAAGGTGCTTGAAGCATTCAGCACAGGAGACTCTGACACAAAGACCAGGCAGAGGCGGTAAGCACAAAAGGGAAGCTTTTACTTTACTCTTAGAGGGTATGCACCCTAACAGCTCTAGTCCCATGCTGAAGTCACGAAAACAATCACTCTCGTAACCCTCACACACTCACACTCGCATTCCATCAGGCATTCCATAAGCAGCTCCGAGCCAACTGCATGCAGGTTACCACACACCTCCTTCCCAAAGAGAAACAAGAACCAACCTAACACACCTCCAAACCAACCACTCAGAACTAAACCAAACTAAGACAACAAAGCCAACAGGATGACGTACACTCAAAAATAACAACACTCCCATATGCCCTGGCCTGCCACGCCAGGGCTTCCGGCCTGCCACACCCAAGCACCACTACCCACACAGGGTAAAACCGTTGCACAAGGCAACACACCAACCTACGCTCACAACCAACCATACACAACATACCTCCTTATGACCTGGCCTGCCATGCCAGGTCCTCAGGTCCGCCACCCCTCAGCACAATCCAGCTCCAGAACACAGAGCAACAACACAACTAAACAACATCCTGTCATACCACCAAACGACTAAAAACGCTACAGACACTACAGACTATCCTAGGAACCACTCTTCAACCCTACTCATCATCACATCAACCACAATAACATGACCAGCACCACATATACACACCCTTCCAAGAACAGATAAAAGAGGGGAAAAGGATAGAAAAGCAACTCACAACACAAAGTACACACCGAAATACAAACGCTACCGCAAGGAAGCAGCAACGTCAAAAGCCACACGAACACAGCGTCCAGTCTTATGCGCGGACACAATCACCTGAACACACGGTGGTCAAATGTATGTTCAAGGAAAAAATGCAATTCCTAAAAAATAAACATCTACGCAACTATTAGCTGGCTAAGGTACCCCCCCAACGTCTGCCACAATCTCCACATCACAAAAAAACAACTCCCTATGGCAGAAACGTCTGAGATACTAATTTACTTCTAATGTCCCCACCACCACAGGCGCGGCCAGGATTGCCTAATTAGTGCGCCTGAGGTTAATGTAGGTGGGCTAACCACAGTCACGTTAACATCTGTAAATGCCCACACAACCCTGCTGAGTGGGCATTTACAGATTTTGGGAGGGCCTTGCCCACACAGGCCCTACCCTCTCTATGCCTCTGCCCACCACTACACTACTGCTGCACAAGTGTGCTTGGACGTCTTCCGCCGACAACTACCACACTTAAGGTAAAGGTCCTGCCCAATAAATGTAAGAACATGCACCCCAACCCAGCCAGCGGTTTGCTAGCCCACCGCCGAGGCAACGAAACACACACCTACAGACTAATGTTGCCGCCACGTAATTACAACTCCAAAAAGTGGAGACTCTGACAGAGACCAGGTGGAGGCGGTAAGTATAAAAGGAAAGCTTGTACTTTACTCTTCAGTTACAGGTTAGGATATAGACAGGGACACAGAGGGTATGCCCCCTAACAGCTCTAGTCCGATGCTGAAGTCCCCCAACCGTCATTCTCCGAACCCTCACACACTCACGCTTCATATTCCATCAGGCGTTCCATAAGCAGCCCCCAGCTAACAACATGCAGGTTACCTCAGTGCTCAGTAAATAATTTAACAAATGTTACGGTTTTGAGTTTTTCCTCTGTATTAATGATGATCTTAACAAGTGTTCATAGTGAACATTATATTATAGATGGGCATGTCGAGTGCATGTGCTGCTTCAATAGTAACTGTTCTCATTGCTGCGGCCTGCCAGTCCTAGCTGCGGTCTCTTGTCGCCACCTAATGTCCATGAGTATAATGGCATGCTCATGATTTGATGAAACAACCCGTGGTCTGTGTGTATTGGCCACCCCACATGCAATGCTTGATTATTAACAAAAACATTTGATACTACAATAAAACATCTACGTTTATGTCTAGTAAGTGTTTGCGTTCGCTTATTTTGTGACTGTGTATACTTATTGTGATTATTTTTCAAAGTCTTGTGTGAGATAACTTGCTAGAAAAAACAAGGGAAAGCCACACACATATAACATGATAATTAACAACCAGCAAACACACGCA
This sequence comes from Ambystoma mexicanum, assembly GCF_040938575.1. Classification (NCBI taxonomy): domain Eukaryota; kingdom Metazoa; phylum Chordata; class Amphibia; order Caudata; family Ambystomatidae; genus Ambystoma; species Ambystoma mexicanum. Next base: position 1,276,022,857 of record NC_090931.1, on the reverse strand, counting down.
CACACACGTTTGTGGTGGAACTGGGCAAGGTCAAGTTTCTGTATTGTGCATACAACACAGCTAATCATGTTTTGGCACCTTGAAGTGAAAAGAAAGACAGAACGTGAACCTGTCATGATGAATTTACATCATACTGAGGTAGCATAAAGGCGTGAGCTACGGACGCTTGAGCATCTAGAGTCGACATTAAACATTGCATGGTCGTGACTTTGGTGTTGAAGCACGTCAGTGCAAACGGCACACCCAGCATGAAAGTGAAAACCAAATTGAACACTAATTTCAAGAGTTACAGTCAAGCTCTCACACGTAAATCCAAACTCACAAATAAACACATTGGAAATGGACTTTGTGAGGAAGTCCCTGCCTGGCTCCGTGGATCCCCAAGGTGGTGGCTCAGGGGGCTGGGCTCTACACCGAGCCAGTGCATGTTGGACTTGAGGCGGGCATGGGGCAGATCCCTGGGTCACCTTACCTTGGTTCCGTCGCATGGCAGTGGACAATTGCAGTGCCAACGCTCACTCCACTCCTCAGAGTCAAAGCCTCATCCAGCCCCCTGATCCACGAGGGCAGCAGAGCCCCCAACATCCCGTCCCTCTCCCAAACACATTGGGAGATCATGGAGACTCCTTATCCCAATAGACAGAGCCTGACGCTCGTTCCGGTCAGACCCAAATCCATTCCCTAGAAAAGAGAATCTGTCTTTTTAAGGGAAAGTGTTCCCTTGCAATTGCAGAGGGAAGTAACAACCTCGCCTTAGACATTAAACAGCAAGTCTCAAAGGGCGTACACAGCCCACAGTGAACTCTGCAGGTATGCGGATGCAGTGGGACAGGTTTGGGACTTTGCAAATTCTGGGATGGAAACATGACTGTGTCCCCTGGTAAGAAGTTCTCCCACCGGGAGCATTATTGTGCACATTCCCCACTCTCCCAGGGAAACAAAATATCCCTTGAGCTTAACTAGCCTGTTCCCAGCAAGTGGATCACACGCAGAGAATGCCCCAGACAGAATCGATGATATGATATGATCGGTTATTTTTAACGTGCTTAATACCCAGAGGTTTCTAAGCGCGGACTGGGGATCGAACCTGTGCTGCTCCATGTCGTCTTGCTGCCAAGGCAAGCACTTTGCCCGTGAGCTATCTTCCTGAGACAAGCAGGAGGAAGTAAGATCGAAGATAGTGGGTGGCCGAAATATAAACTTGTTTCAACCCCTTGAACTCAAAGGGCCCACAGGTGCCCACAGAGGGGCCAGCCAATCACAGCCATCACTAAATTATCATCCATAGATGCAGACTCCCACCAGGAATCCCACCCAGCGGGAGGAGGGAGCACACTGTAAAAATCCTGAGCCCCAGTCAGCTAAGGTGAGTTTTTGGACCAGGTGTGGTAAGTAGGGTAGTGTTGTAGTTAGAAGAGCAGTTAGAAGGTGTTGGGAGACACCTGAGAAGTAGGAGATAGTGATATCAAAGGAGGAGGTGCAAACATCAGGGGAGGAGGCGGTGGCGAGATCGGTGGTAAGTTCAGAGGAGGATGCGATAAGATCAATAGGGGAAAAGGGGTGCACACATTCCAGGTGCTGAGCCAGGGCAAGCCAATAGCTATTAAGCACAGGACGATGTGATTAGGTCAGGGAGGGCCAAGGCAGGTTGAGTGATGGGGAGGACCCCCTGAGATCTTGGGGTGAGCCGAGCTGAGGGTACTGGAGCGAGGAAAGACTGGCTGTGGAAGTTCCTGACTCTTCGGCCACCCTCACATCAGAAACTGTGGCTGTATGAGCGGCTGGCTCAGGAGGCTGTACACTACCCAAGCGACTGCTCACCTGCGAGGAACAAGGTATGATATAATATGATATGGCATTTATAACGCGCCTATACACAAGTGTTTCAAGAGGAAACAGGTGAGAGGAAAGGGACCTGAAACCCCTGGGAAAGCCGCGACACCAATGGAGGACATGAGAGGATAGCACACCCATTATGAGATATTCGGTATTGTTTATTTGAGAGACTTGTGAGAAAATAAATTGACTGTTAACAATTCCATGTGTGTCCAGTCCTTTGTGCATCCCATGTTGGCCTCCCAACAGCTATAACCAGGGGTGTACTGACATTTGGCTTTGAGTAAGCTGAGCCCATTTGTGTCTAAGAAGGCGATTTTCCACTTTGGATACTTAATTATTTTTTCATTTGAAGCCAAACAATGTGTTCGAGAAAGCTAGGGCTGCTGTGATTGTGTGCATGGAATCATTCAGTTAATCTGTAGTACTGCTAGACGAGCCCACGGTGTCCTTTTCAGAAGGCCATGAAAAGGATCCGTAAAGAAAGGCCTTTGTCACGTATTTGATTGGATGCAGGGAGAGCAAGAGGTGTGAAAGTGCCAACACATCCATCCTTAGTGTGTGGGAAATTCAACGCTTTTAATCTAGTGGCACGTGACAGCCGAAGCAGAGCTCTCAATATTGTAAAGGTCCAATGAGAGTTCTCTGGTCAAACATGTACTTTTCACATTAACACCATTGAGCTGGGAGACTATGTTGCAAGCATGACCAACCTGCGGGTTACAGATTCAAATCCCACCATCTGGTGGCACGTGACAGCCGAAGCAGAGCTCTCAATATTGTAAAGGTCCAATGAGAGTTCTCTGGTCAAACATGTACTTTTCACATTAACACCATTGAGCTGGGAGACTATGTTGCAAGCATGAGCAACCTGCGGGTTACAGATTCAAATCCCACCAGTTGCAAACCCACTTACATACTTAAGGGGGGGGGGTTATTATCTGTGCAGCAGTGATCCCAGCAAATTCAAATCCCAGGAAGAAAATCGTTTTGGAGGTACAGTAATACAGTAATGTACCTATAGAAGGGAACTGTACACAGCCTGCTATCTGCCGGCCAAAGTTTCTAAACCAAGACAGCTTGGTAGGATAATGTGCTTGCGGCAGAGATCTGTATGCAGATTGCACAAAAAGGTTAGAATTCTCTGCCGGAGAAACCGGATATGTCTGCATTTGTTACCACAGCGCTTATTGTCTCTAGTGCATCGTTTAACATTATGGGCAATGCTTATGCAGCTGTACATTCGTATTTCAGGTTTGGATAGTAAAGCCACAGACAGTCTTAGCCATTGACAGAAAAAATGTGTCTTCTGGTCCCCTAACTCATGTCCCATGTCTGTTTTCTGGCACAACAGTGGAATATACAGAGATGGTGTCTTCTACAGTTTTTGATTCCCCTAATATTGGTGCCATTTTAAGTATGCCATGGTTGAAGAATGATGGCTCTCAAAGTGCTTGGGTATCAGGTATTATAACCAGCTCCAGTAAATGAGTGATGCATACAGTTATTGGTTAACAATGTATCGTGGCCTTGGCCCAAACTGATAGGTCAGGAGATACATTATCTTTACTATCTGAGTATAAATCATTTGAAGATGTTGTTGACTGTAAGTAAGGAGAGAATTCTTCTCTGCAAATTCCCTTTAATGTTTTCATTAATCTCATTTGAGGGGTTGTAGTTCCACCTGAGTGATTATACAATTTCACTGACCCTGAACACCACGAAATTCAAGAACAGTTTGGTTATGGGTTTTATTAGACCACCCTTTTCCCCTTTTCGCTCCACCTCTATTTATTGTAAAGAAAATGGATGGTACACCGTGACTGTGTGTGGATTGCCACAATTTAAATGCAGTACAATATGTATTCAATATCCATTGCTGTTGATTCCAGCTTTGTTCAATCATTTAACACAGGACATGCAGTTCAATAAACATGATTTTAGAGGTGCTTACAATCGACCACAAACCTGGGATGAGGATGAGTTGGAAATATCTTTTGAAACACATTTAGGTTTCTATTACTAATGCCCATGGTACCTTTGAACCATTCACCAACAACATGTTGGTGATGTTGGGACATTCGGGATGTTTGCTGTCATCTATCTCAATGACATCCTGAATTTCGTTCTGATACTTTGTATAAACCTGTGGTGCATGTGCAAGCTGTACCGTCCAAACTCATGGACCTCCGATTGTATGCTAAGGAGAAAAAACTTTTTCCATGAAGCAACTGCAATGGGCCAGGTGAATGGTATGCACCGAAACCTAAAAAAGCATCAAACAGATACTAGAATTTTCTAATTAAAATCACAAATTTCTAGCCCATTTTCAAGAATAACTCACATCTTAGAGAATTATTGAAGCATTTTGATTTTTTTATCAGGTTGAGGGTATCCAATGCTCTCTTGGATTCATGAAACCCACCATATATGAGAGAAGAAGGTACACTTTGATTCAACTGGCTTACATGACCATAGGGACGAGGTTACCAGAATGGCACGGAGAGTTGCATCACTATTAAATCAGAAGAATCCTTATACCCAACTAAGAATCAGTGAACAAGCTGGATTGAGGTAAGCTGAAGAAAATTGGTTGTACTGATGCCAGAGTTAAAAAGACAAAGGATGAGATGGTGTCATGTCAATCCTTGTCAGGTCTTTGGGGAGAGAGGAAAACAGCGGAGTTAATTTGCCACCATTTTTGATTGCCTAAATGGCAGCGGGTAGGAGTGTGTTTATGTATTTTGGCTCGTCCTTTTTTGTGCACACACATAAACACCCCATGAGAAGGCCTTCAGGCTCTTAACGTCTGTTAGGAATACTAACTATCAAGTCCTTCAGCATTTGTGTTTTGGAACTTTATTGTGGAACTACCGGTTTCCAATAGCTATAGGTTGTTGTGTATAGTTTTGCAAAGATGGCTCCATTTGCTGCCATCGAAGAGGTTGCTATGAAGGATTGCCATCTGGTAAGGGTGAAGAAGCTCTGGCTTTTAAAGATTGCTATTAATAATACAATGATGCAGGCAATCCATTCCAGAAAGGATGGTGTGGTAAACAGATCCCCCTTTCAGAAAGCTCCCCACCAAAAGTATAGTGGGCACATGTGCCCTGCTGCATCAGTCGCATGATATGCAACTCCTGCTCTTCAGTGTCTCTTCAGTGAAATGTTATCCGGAAAATCTTCGCCCAGACCTTGTCTGTAATCTCCTCCCCCACGAGCTCAACCCAGAATCTTTTGAAAGTACTTCTCCCAACATCTGTGGTGGAGACCAAGAATTTGCAAGCCACCTTGCATCAGTAAATATTCCCTTTAGCCTTAGGTACTCAAAGATCATGATCCTGTCCTGCCCCAGACCCTCTTGCACCTCTTCGAAGCTCCTGAAGCAGCCCTGGTCAAATAATTGGCCTACCCTTTCAAATCCCTCATCCGACCTTTGCTGTGCACATTTCATCCCTCGCTTTTCAAGACTGAATGGGGTGCCTCAGACCGACACCAAAGGAGAGGGCCAGGACGACAGTGCTCTATTAGCTCCATCGTCCCTCCAGAGGTTCCACAGAGCCCCCAGTGTTGGGTGTTCCCTTGCTGCAGCCCGAATGTGCCTGTAGGTAGCCCACAGGTAGTCTCTCACCTTAAGTGGATGCACTACCAAGTCTTCCAGGTAGGTCCAATAAGTCTGCATATCCTACTTCGAGTGCTCCAACAACACTATTAACTGAGCGTCCTTGTTGTATAGGTAGCAGTCTGGGAAGTCAAAACCACCCTGGTCACGCAGGAGCCTCAGGCTTGCCCACTTCACTCTCGGCCTCTTGCTCTGCCATACAAACAAGAGAACACCTTTCAAGTTGTTGAAGAATACCATTGGAAGCCTTGCTGGGAGGGCGGTGTTAGGGAGAATTCTCATTCTATGGCTAATTTCCCTTACCTATAGAGTCCCCCAGCAGCTTTGCTGGATTGTAAGGGTTTGTTTCTTTTTACCTGCTAAGAGTGAGACTCTTTTTCCCACTCTTAGGCATTTTTGCTATGTGTGTTCTAGGCTATTTTTGTGTTAATGCCTATCGGATTTTCTCTCACCCATAGGAACCATCTTTATTCGCATGTGTTACACAGCACCCTCAGTGCAGTGACACAGGGGTGTCGTGGCGACACCCAAACATAGACTCCATACCCTGGGACTGACTACTATCTCCCAGGGCATGTAAAGTCCCCATTGACTTTATTAGTAAAATCTTACGAACTTAACCAGTCCAACCCATCTTACTATGGAGGTACTGGAAAGGGTTAATAGTTTTTCCCTTGGGTTCATTTTTGAGGGGGTACCTTAAAGTCCCGCTCTCTAAAGTTTCTGGCTGGTGGCAGTGGTTACTACCAAAAATATTCAACCGCAAATATTTTCCTATGGGATTTTCCCATTGTTCGAGGCTAACAATTTTACTGACAGCCTCTAACATACCGCCGGAATTTTATTATTAACTTTACTCGGGTAGGTTTTATTTGCCAGAACTTTAATATAACTTCTTTCTCGTGTCTTACTCTAAACTCCTAACCCAGGTCAGGGATCCTTTGTTCGCTCTTTTGGAGGGCTTCTGCCAAGAAGCCCTCCATTCGGCACCTCTGAGTCTGGGGTGGGTCTGTTGTTTGGGAGGGGGAGTAGAACCCCTGGACAGAGTTGCCGCAGCAACTCAGGTCGCACTCTAACCTGATAGGCTGGAGTGTCTCCCGCCAAGAGGCCACTCCACTGTGTGAGTGACAGCTAGGCTGTATGAATGGGTCTCTTTCTGCATAAAAGCAGGGTCCTGAGGACTGGAAGAGCAAGACATCACCACTGGAACTACGGAACCGAAGGGGAGAGAAGCCACAGACATCTTCAGCATCTACACCACCGGTGAAGCCCTGCCGGATCGTCTCACCACTTTTCTTCCACACGACGAGAGGAAATCTTCATCGAAAGAGCCTTCTTCCCTTGAGCTGGTGGGAACAACCAGTTCACCCATCACTCCTCCGGACCTTCCTTGGTCGAATCGACAGTGCCCAGTACTTGGAGACCGGATAGCCAGGCAGCTATCGACCCGGACCGCGATTAAAAGGAGCGTACCTTTTAAACTTCGTTTGGCAGCACCGCGGCTGGTTTCATCCCTGGGTAGTGCAGTGACTCAAACCTTCCTCCACGACGAGAGCCTCTCTTCCTCTGCTGGACCCCTCGAACTGCAGGAACTACCAGGAACAACCCCCACCGCAGCAGCCACTTCTTCACGTTTAAGGTACATTGTTCCGCCAGGCCTCCCTTTCCCCGTGGTAGCCCTAAAGGTGTTTTAAATCCTTTAGCTACTTGTTGGGTTGGCCGCCCTCTCTCTTAACATTGTCTTTCACCTCACATCTACCTTTTCAATATTCGTTTACCAAAGACTTGACTGCAGCTACAAGAACATTTTTGCTCCTAAACTCTTGGTCCTGTGCCACTGACTCTGGCTCAGGCCTATTGGCTCTGGCTGATTTGTTAGCTCTCCTCTCACTAGATTGATTTTCAATAAGAAATGTGTTGATGCACCTGAATCTTCTAAAACCCTCTTCCTTCCTACTGTTTTAACTTGTGGAGTGCCATTTTGCTCAGTTTTCAGTCACTTATCTTTCTGCTAAAGTGTCACTGTGCATTACTTGTTCACAAAACTTCAGGGAAGTGTCGCTAGCGGGTGTCTGAAGATATTTCGGTTTAACTTGTGCTTTCCCTCCCTTTCGTTAAATTAATAGAGTGCCATTTGTAGTTGGTTTTCACTGTGCTGTTTTGCTCAGTTTTCACTCTACCGCAAACTTGTCTACAATTTAATAGGGAGTTGTATATACTTTTCCTTGACTGAACTTAACTTACTTTATCAACTGTGATTTATGTGTTGAACTAGATGTGACTAGAATAAATATATTCTCTTTTTGATACAAAGCTTTCAGTGTTTCCTTGTTCCATAGTACTGTGATACCTATTGTGTAAACCCTAAATACGGCTCATCTCCCTCTTGAGATAAGTCTGACTGCTCAGCCACAGCTACCAACTAAATCTTTGTGGTACAGACTGATACCAAAGGGGATTTATTGCTCTCACCTGTAGTCCTAATCTGGTGTAGCGCTCCCTAAGGGAACTGCACTGGATTCTGCCTAACAGGCGATAAACAGATAGAGCAAGCGGTGGAGGACATTCATTTTTACGGAAGTCATTCGCCCATACCAAGAAAGGGTGAGGGGCACCCATCTTCTAATGTCTTCTTTGATCTTTGCCAGAATTGGGTCGAAATTGGCTTTAACTAACCCTGTGAGATCTCTCTGCAAGATCACCCCTAAATATTTCATCTGCGTCTGTTCGACCCTCATCCCCAGGCAACAGGAATGAGCAGTCAGGCCGGAGTCGTTTGAGCTCATGGTCATAATGCTGGATTTGTCCACGTTTATTTGCAGGCCTGAAAGGCAGCCGTTGCTCTCGATTTGCTTCAAGAGCTTGGGGAGAGAGGAGACCACATCCGTATGATAACCCAGAATGTCATCTGCAAAAAGGGATAATTTAAACTCCACCTCTCTGCTTCATATACCCTTGATCTCCTGGTTCGTCCTGATCATGATAGTGAGTGGCTGCATCGTGAGGGAATAGGACGAAATTACAGAGGTGGAAAAGTCTTGACCACCAAAAGTCTGACCCCCATTTATTCGCATATGTATATGTGGGGGGGGGGGTAAAGTTAATAAAAATGTATAGGTGTAAGGTGGGAGGGCTGGGGGGGTCTCCACCCCATATATATATATATATATATATATATATATATATATATATATATATATATATATATATATATATATATATGTGAAAAAATGGAGGGGGAAAAAACCAGACTTTTTGTGGTCGGACTTTTGAACTCGGTAATTTCCCGCAGATCCATCGTGAGCACATACAACAGTGGGGACAGTGGGTCAGGTGCAAGGAGTCAGACAGGATTTTATTGACCTGAACCCATGCTGTGGGATGCATGTATAGGGCGTCTACCCACATCAGAAAGCCCTAACCCAGGCCCATCCAACCCAACACCATCTTCATGAAAGGCCACTTGACCCTGTAAAAGGCCTTCTCTGAGTTGATCAAGACCAGACAGGCATAGTTCCCTTCGGGGGAAACCTGATGCATAAGGTTGATGGATTTTCATATATTATCTGGGCCCTGTCTTCCTCGTGTGAGGCCCACCTGGTTCCCATGGACCAGGGACGGAAGCAGGTTTTGCAGTCTGGAGCCCAAGATTTTGGGCAGGATTTTAATGTTGTTATTTAACAGAGACATCAGGCGGTAAGAGGCACATCTTGTTGGGTCCTTGCCCTCCTTGTGTATTTCTACTATCGTGGCCTCTAGCATTGGGCTTGGCAAGGATCCCCTGATAATACCTCATTGCCTCATTGAATACCCTGGCCAGGTAGGTGACTAGTGTAAATCTGAGCTTTTACCCATCGCTCGTAGGTGCTGTCCCTGTCTTCATTCCCTTGGTTGTCTGCACAATCTACTCCTCAGAGACGGGAGCCCCCAGGAATTCAGAGTCTCTTCTCAATATGCCCGGGAGGGTCAGGGGGTCTAGGAAAGCTGCTGTCTGCTTGTCCCTGCCAGTAAATTCCGATGAGTATAGATTTTCATAGAAATTGGCAAATTCCTTCCCTATTGAGCCCCGGACCGTGCCCCACCCTGTCCCCCTGTCCCTGATAGCGCCTATCACCTTCCTTTTCCTTTCCTCCCTTAACTTCCAAGCCAGGATTCTGCTCGCCTTCTTCGCGCTCATGATATTCCTGCTTCAGAAATAGAAATTGAATTTCTGTGTCTTGAACTAGGATGACTTTGAGTTTTGGCTGTTAAAGCCGCAGTTGAGCCGCCCTGCATGGCGTGAGGTAGGCACCCTCTGAGCCCTCCTGCTGCAGTTCCTTAATCTTCTCCCTTAGCTCGTCTTCTTGCGCTCTGTTTTCTTTCTTTTTCTGGGGTCCTATCATGATGAGGACCCACCGCAGGGTGGCCTTGATGCCTTCCCAGAGAGAGTGGACACCAACTTCCCCATTGTCAAGGCAAAATAGTCAATCCTTTCTGACAATATCATCTGGGATAGCTCCCTATCCTTTAGCAAAAAGTCATTGCAGCATCACCCTCCCACGACCCTTTGACCGAGGTCATTCCCCATCACCACTATTGTCAGGAATCAGGGCTGGCAAAGACGTGGAGTGCTAAAATATGCCTATTAAGACAATATGAGCTGGGAAGGACTTGGAAAGTACAGTTCCCAGCATCCTTAGTGCCTTCCTGTAGTTCTGCCCGTGCACACGTTGCCAGCTGTCTTGAATTAAGAACAGCTTATTAGCAGGCAACAGCAGCGGGCAGGTGTGACTTATTTTGATCCAGCAGTCGGAGGCAGGTGGGACATGTGCGGAGAGGAGCGATGCAAGATAGGAACTCTTGAACTCTACACGGCCACAGTTCGGAAGGAACAGGAGGGGCTCGAGGCTGCATACAGAGTCACGGCATTACGCTCTTCATCTGGGAAGTCCCGTGCGGCTGCCCAGACCTAAGATAAGTAATTGTGGGGCACCGTGATTATCTATCTATGGAAGGGTGTCGGGAGTGATTTACAGTTGGTCATAATTCGTCTAGGAAATCCTGAGGGGCTCCCAGACCGAAGACAAGTATTGCAACAAGCTTCTGGAATGCGATAAGGGGCAAACAAAGTGTGTCAGGCTAAAACCTACGTTACATGCTGAATTAAGAGTTGGCCTGCATATGTTTTAACCTTTGCAAACATGGTATTCGTGGTTACGTATAAAGACATACACACGGACAAAGACTCTACATGCCACAGGGGCAGGAAGTTAATCTTCACTAGTGCAGTGAACTAGTGGGAAAAGCATTTATGTTGTATGTTGCTAATGCTGTCCGAAGGGCCATGTGTACTGTCTAATCATTATGGGAATTTTCCCTTTATGTGTTTCCATCATATTGCTTGCTTTATGTGTTTTTTCTGGACCAGCAGGGTGTAGTACACGTATCAAGGTATGCTATTCAAGAACTAGGCAAATGTCAGTAGCACAGGTGATATTTCTGTTGGTTACATGTTAGCCAGAGTAGGGTTCTTAATTGGTGCTTCCCCTGTCCCATCCACATTAGGAGTTCCTTACCCTCTCTCTGGTGTTCCTAATTTCCTCACCCTATCCACAACCTCTCCCTAACCCCTCATCCCCTCATTGGCTGCCACGTGGTGACCTGTTTTCTATATCAGGTGACTGTGCCAGCCACGGTGGGAGGGTTGAGTTCATTTGGCTTCCATGGTTCGGGGGAGAGTGTTGATCTCTCTTCCTTCCAGTCAAGTGTGATTGTGACATAATAAGCCACCCCCATATTGGGATACTCACAACCACCCAAGCCAAATGGACCCGACACCTCCACCTTTAGCCGATGTGCTAAAGGCTTTACAGGATATTCAGTTGGTATTAGCGCATGCTCGCAGGAAGCTACCACGCTGAAAGTGCAGGTACAAGGATTGGTAGCACAAGGTACGCCTTTAGAGGGGCCCAGTACATCAAACACTGTGGGCACCTCCACTAGTAGAAATCCTACGGTCATTGTTCAACCCCCTAGTAGTGTACCCTTGGCAGCACCAGAATGTTTTTCAGGGGATCCCGAAAATACATGACTTTTCTTACACAATGTAGACTCCATTTTTTGTGCAAGCCTGCGGCATTGGAAACCATCCAAGCCAGGGCCACCTTTGTAATATCCTATTTGACAGGCGATGCAGCAGCATGGGCAATGCCTCTGGTGCAGAAAGATGACCCTTTGTTATATAATTGGGATAATTTCTTAGTAGAATTTGGTAGACTGTTTGATAGACAGGAAGTTTCACCGGCACAATACAAAGAGTTGTTAGGGCTAAGACAGGGGTCACGAGATTTGGTAACATATGTGACACAATTCAATAGATTAGTGATTGAAACAGAATGGCCAGTGGCAAAACAGACGGTACTGCTTTATCAAGGGTTACGGGAGGAACTGAAAGATGCAATTGCGCAAGTAGAACCGCAACCCGGGACCTGTACGTCCATGATAGATCTAGCACTTAGGTTAGATCGTAGAATGAATGAGAGAAAGGGAGACAAGAAGAAACCAGAAGCGGTCCCGTTTGTGAGATTAGATAGGAGGAAGGAGTAGCGGGGTGGAACCAATGCAGATTGGTAGTGTAAGAGGACCTTTGTCAGAGGCAGAAAAAGAACAGCGGCAGCTTAATAAATTGTGTTTGTACTGTGCACAGGCAGGCCATTTTATCCGCACCTATCCTAACACTCCGCAGAGGAATATAGGAGGGGAACGGAGCAAGAAGGAGGCGGGAAAAGAGTTGGATCGACCTTAGGGGGAACACAGGTGACAGGCCTGAAGGAAGCAAGGTTCTCCAAATAGGTGGAAAATACAGTTGGGAGTAAGACGTCTCATTTGTATATATTGGTGACATTCTGTTGGGCGATGTCCAAGCAGGCAGTACTGGCTATGGTGGATTCAGGGGCCACAGGTAATTTTGTGGATATTACATTGGCCAATCAGCAGTTAGGGCTACCTTTACAAGACAAAGAAAGAGTGGAAGGGGTGCAGTCGGTGGACGGTTCTCCTTTAGTGTCCGGTCCTACAGGACAACAAATGCACAATTTGCAGATGACATTTGCATCAGGTCACAGAGAAGACATTACTTTTGATTTGATAGCCGCACCACAGGTTTTATTTTGGGAATGCCTTTGTTAGTGCAACACAATCCAAGGATCGATTGGGAAAAGCAGACAGTAGAATTTGAAGAGAAGAGGTGCCAAGAACACATTGTATCGGAGGTGGGACCCATGGCTTGGTTGGTTAATCAGGAAAGAAGGGATCAGGTGGTGGGAGCAGTGGAATCAGGAATTCCCTTGCAATATCAAGAGTTCGCAAAGGTATTTGACAAAGGTGGGGCAGAGCAACTACCACCCCATCGATCATACGATTGTGTCATTGAATTGGAGGCTGGGGCGAAGTTGCCTTGCAGTAGAATCTCCGCCCTGACAGAAACAGAAAATAAACATTTAAGAGATTATCTGGATGAAATTTTAGAGAAGGGGTTCATTAGACATTCCACGTCCCCGGTCTCCTCCCCCTTGTTTTTTGTCCCAAAACAAGAGGGGACATTACGAACCTGTATTGATTACCGCACCTTAAACAAGGTAACCATTAAGAATAGGTTTACATTGCCTCTAATTTCAGTATTACTGGATCAGGTGCGGGCGGCAAAAATTTACACAAAATTGGATCCAAGAGGGGCATACCACTTGATAAGAGTGCAAGAGCGGGATGAGTGGAAGATGGCATTCCGGACAAAGTTTGGACAATTCGAATATTTGGTCATGCCGTTTGGATAATGTAATGCTCCTGCAGCATTTCAATTCTTTAATCAAGAAGTTTTGAGGGATTTCATTGATGTGTTTGCTATAGTGTACATTGATGATATTTTGATTTATTCAGTCTCACCAGAACAGCATGTTCAGCATCTGAGGGCAGTGCTTCAGCGGCTGCAGAAGTATCAGCTCTGTGTAAAATTGGAGAAATGTGCTTTTCACACTAGGCAAGTGGAGTTTCTGGGGTTTATGCTCACTCCAGAGGGCATAGTGATGGGTGCCAAGAAAGTACAAGCTGTGACAGATTGGCCATCTCCACAATGCATCAAGGACATACAATCATTCTTAGGATTTGCCAATTTCTATCAGCGTTTTATTAGTAATTTCTCGACCATAGTAACGCCAATTACGCGACTACTCAAAAAGGCAACACCATTCATTTGGGGTCACGAAGCACAAAAAGCCTTTCAGGAATTAAGTCGCTTTTACCACCGCACCTGTGTTGAAACACCCAGACACAAGTCAAGCCTTCCAGGTGGAGACTGATGCTAGTAATTTGGCGATAGGGGCTATTTTGTCACAGAAGGATAAGGAGGGAGTATGGCACCCGGTGGCATTTTATTCTAGAAAGCTATCAGGGTGTGAACAGAATTATTCCATCATGGACAAGGAGCTGTTGGCTATTCGATCATCTTTTTTAGAGTGGAGGCATTACCTATTGGGGTGGTGGTGGTAACTGATCACAAGAATCTGCAATACTTTAAGACGGCTCACAAACTTAGTCCTAGGCAACTCTGCTGGTCTCAGTATTTCAATGAATTTGATTTTGTGGTAACATTCAGTCCAGGAAAGAATAATGGCAAAGCAGACGCATTGTCTAGGCAGCAAAATTTGGATAGTGTGGTGAGTGAAGTGAGAGCAATTATTCCCCCAGAAAAAGTCATTGGAGCTATTACAAAAAACTTAATTGATGAGGTCACGAGGGCTCTACCACCCCTGCAACTCCATAAGTGGCGGGACAGTCATCCTGCAAGGAAGGTGCGGAAGGGGTTGCCATATCATCAAGATCGATTGTTTTTACCTACTAAGGAAGTACAGGAAAAGGCCCTATACTGCTGTCGTAATTCTCCATTAGCTGGACACGCTGGTCAAAGGAAAATGAAAACCATGTTGGAAAAATATTTTTGGTGGCCTACATTGAGGCAGGATGTGGGCAAATATCTATTACAATGTGAGAATTGCATGCAGAATAAAGCAGATCATGGAAAAAAAAGGGTTACTACAACCATTACCCACTCCTGAGAAAGTATGGACTCACATATCAATGGATTTCATTACAGATCTTCCACCTGATAAGCAGTTTGACACTATTTGGGTAGTGGTGGATTTTTTGTCCAAGCAAGCTCATTTGATTCCTTGTGAAGGAATACCTGGAGCAGGCAGGTTAGCGGAGTTGTTCTTTCAACATGTGGTTAGACTGCATGGTTTGCCAAAAAGTATTGTCTCGGACAGAGAACCGCAGTTTACTTCACGGTTTTGGCGTGCTTTCTGTCGCATGTTGGGAATCAACTGTGCCAGTTATCACCAGTTATCACCCTCAAACCGATGGTCAGACAGAACGGGTAAACCAAACACTCGAACAATACTTGAGGGGCTATTTAGGTGATGGCCGAGATTCTTGGGTGCAGGCACTATGGTTGGCTGAATTCACATATAACAATACGCTGCACACTTCCTTGGGTATGTCTCCCAACGAATGCTTATTTGGGTATGAGCAAAACATGATACCAGAACATTTACCTGAAGTTGAGAATCTACCAGTGTTGCAATACGAAAACAGTTGCTTCTTAAGATCAGACAGAAAGCACGCACGAATTTGGAACAGGCTAAGAAAACCTATAAAAAACATGCTGACAAACACAGACAGGAGAGTCCTCGCTATAAGGCAGGAGACAGGGTTTGGTTATCAATCAGAAATCTATCTATAGTGGGATCTCGTAAATGTATGCCTAGATTTATTGGACCTTATGAAATCATTGCATGTGTGTCATCTACAGCTATGAAACTGCGTTTACCTAAGACTCTACCTATACACCCGGTATTCCATGTGTCTTTGCTTAAACCTGCAGCTCCAGGGAAGACTACGCAAAGACCTCCAGCCATAGTGAAAGAAGGGCAAATGGAATACGAAGTAAAACGCATTGTGGATTCCAAAAGAAGATATCAACACCTATGGTATTTGATTCAATGGGAAGGTTACGGTCCTGAGGATGGTTCTTGGCAACCAGCAAGAGATGTCCATGCTCCCAGGTTAGTCAAACAATTTCATTTTGCGATCCGGGTAAACCGGGTCCTGGGAGGAGCCCTGGAAGAGGAGGTAATGTCGGGAATCAGGGCTGGCAAATACGTGGTGTGCTAAAATATGCCTATTAAGATAATATGAGCCGGGAAGGACTTGGAAACTACAGTTCCCAGCATCCTTAGTGCCTTCCTGTAGTTATGCCTGTGAGTGCGTTGCCAGCTGTCTTATTAGCAGGCAACGGCACTAGGCAGGTGTGGCTTATTTCGATCCAGCAGTCGGAGGCAGGCGGGCCGCGTGTGGAGAGGAGTGATGCAAGATAGTAACTCTTGAACTCTACACGGCCGCAGTTCGGAAGGAGCAGGAGGGGCTCGAGGCTGCATACAGAGTCACGGCATTACGCTCTTTGTCTGGGAAGTCCCGTGGGGCTCCCCAGACCTAAGATAAGTACTTGTGGGGCACTGTGATTATCTATCTATGGAAGGGTGTTGGGAGTGATTTACAGTTGGTTATTATTCATCTGGGAAGTCCTGAGGGGCTCCCAGACCTAAGATGAGTAACGCAGCAAGCTTCTTGAATGCAATAAGGGGGAAACAAAGTGTGTCGGGCTAAAACCTACATTACATGCTGAATTAAGAGTTGGCCTGCATATGTAGTAACCTTTGCAAACATGGTATTCGTGGTTACGTATAAAGAAATACACACGGACAAAGACTCTATATGCCATAGGTGCAGGAAGTTAATCTTCACTAGTGCAGTGAACTAGTGGGAAAAGCATTCATGTTGTATGTTGCTAATGCTGCCCGAAGGGCCATGTGTACTGTCTAATCATTATGGGAATTTTCCCTTTATGTGTTTCCATCATATTGCTTGCTTTATGTGTTTTTTATGAACCAGAAGGGTGTAGTACACGTATCAAGGTGTGCTATTCAAGAACTAGGCAAATGTCAGTAGCGCAGGTGGTATTGCTGTTGGTTACATGTTAGACAGAGTAGGGTTCTTTCCTGATGCTTCCCCTGTCCCGTCCAAATTAGGAGTTCCTTACCCTCTCTCTGGTGTTCCTAATTTCCCCACCCTATCCACAACCTCTCCCTAACCCCTCTTCCCCCCATTGGCTGCCACGTGGCGACCTGTTTTCTATATCAGGCGCCTGTGCCAACCACGGTGGGAGGGTCGATCTGTCTTCCTTCCAGTTAAGTGTGATTGTGACAACTATGACCATAATCGTCGTCTGACCATAGGACCAGTATGACGCCAGAAGCTCTAACTTGGGCTTTCACCTCAGATTCTACCAGTATCAAATCGATCCTAGAGAAAGAGTTGTGGACTGCTGAGAAGAAAGTAAAGGGTCTATCTCTCCCCCTCCCTCCACTAAAGTATCTGTAAGACCCGACTCCTGGTTGATTTCCCTAAACCTTCTGGAGGTCGCTTTGTCCAGGTTGTCGCCCCTCCCGTCACCCATCCTCTTGTGGTCTCTGGTCAGGTCTAAGACCATGTTAAAGTCTCCACCCACCACAAGACGGCCCTCCACAAAGAGCTGCAGGTCACTTTTGACCCCCTCCCAGAATTCCACCTGTCCCACGTTGGCATAAAGCGACCACACAGTCATCCTTTTGCCAAACTGGGAGCCCTTAATGAAGATCAAACGACCCCCGGGTCCTTCTGTATCCCATCCACCACCAGGCCAAGATGGGACGAGAGGACAATCGTTACTCCACTCTTTTTCTCATCGCTCGAGGCAACAAATACCTCCCCTCCCCATCCCAGTCCCAGTTGGGATGACCTCCTCCTCAGCCAGGGCATTTCTTGTACCAATAAAAGATCTAACTTGGCCCTTCAGAATTCTGCATGGTCATTGATCTTTTAGCAGGAGAATTAAGCCCTCTAACATTAAGGGAGCCAATCACTAGGTCACCCCCTGAGGTCATGACAACGTTTCTGGACCTCACCTAGCCACCAACCCAACCTGTGACATGCTACACCATATATCTTAACACGCTGAGCCCCATGAAGGGCTATTCCCCCAAACTCTAAACAAATAATCCAACCTGCCCTCTCTCTCTTGCGTGGCCAAGGTCGGCCCATACCCCTCTTCCCTCCCCACCATCCCTGTGGCATCCGATCCTGACACACTCACCACCACCTTCCAGGATAGGATCCCATAAAGGCCCTGAATCAACAGGACTCATTTAACAAGCACCTCATTGAACTTGAACCCCCCTCATGAGCAACCTCAATATGACATTTCCTTCATACCCCACTCTCTGCAGAGATACTCCCTTATCTCCCCCACCACATGGTCCCAGGTCAAGGGCCAGAGGGGCTTCTCAGGGGTTATTCAAGTTTTTATATTTGTGAGCCCCCGCCATCTTGCACCTATTCCTGGTGCCTGCAGGCAGTGCCAGCAGATCTGCGGTCTCTCCCAAGCCTGATGCCCGGAGCTGTGAGTCTCTCAAGAGTTCTTCAGACATTCGACTGATATCAGCCTCCATTGCTAGCTGATAGGTCTGGCTGTCATATTCAAAGTTCAGTGAGAACGGGAACCCCCATCGGTATCACACCCCCTTGTCTGTAAGCCACTTGGTTAGGGAACCACACCTTCTTCTCCTGGTCATGGTGAAAGCAGAAGATCCTGGAAGATGGTGATCTGGGCCTCATAGTAGTTGATTAGGCCTACCTTCCTTGCTCACTCCTGGATCTTTGTCCTCTGTTCATAATAATGGAAGTGAGCAAGCACTGGGCGAGGACCCCTGGAACCGCCCCGGCTCGATGTGCTTGGCCAGTGGTAGGTTCGTCCATGGTATCATCTCGGAACAGCGTGCAGATCACCTCCCGGATGGCTCACTTGATTTCACCCTTCATTTCGCCCTCTCATTTTGGGAAACCAAAGAAATGCTGCTATGGTCAGTGTGGGACTCTCTCCTGTCAGCATAGTGTATTGTGGCCCCTCATGCATCGAGGGCCGGTACTCAAGAGTCTAGATGGGGCAGGGATAAATGCATGGGACCTCGTCTGGGCCTCCACCTCCTACAGGCCCACGGTGCCTCCTGCTCCTCCTTGCTGGTGCCTCGCCATCTGGGCTCTGGCCTCCCTCCCCAGGGGGGCAGCCGCCCCACACTTGTGACCGGCACTTGTCTCAAATCCCCTTCTTAGACCATCAGTTGGGGGGGTCTCCGACAGTAGGGCCCTCAGGGTGAGGGGCACCCCCGGGGCAACAGTCACGTGTCACTCACCCTGCTTGTGGCTCATTAAGCACTCACCCGTGGTGTAAATCCTACAAACATAGCATGTTTTCCTTACAGAAGAATGGTGCAGTTAAAACCATTTTCAGTTGATTCTGTCTGTTTAACATTAAATATATGATATTTCAGCATAAATCATCACATTCAATCAAATAATGTTTCACAGGATGTTGAAAGTTCTGGTGGCTGGCACAGTTGCATCAGCGGTGTTATCGCCAGAACGTGGATGGACACCAGATGATGACATTGGAGGATGTGATTGTCCTCCACATTATCATGCTGGCACTCTGAGATGTCAATTGTGCATGCCATGCAACATGGGAGCCACAATCATGGCTGTTTTCTCTATGATGGTCCCTGTTGTGGCCTTGATTGTTCATGCACAGAAAAGGGTTCATCATCCAGGAAGCGATGGTATGAAGGTGCAGCTATTATTTTGCTGTTTGAGTTTCATTTTGGTTGTGGCTATTAGGTGGCGCTTAAGTACAGTTAGGAAGGAGATGACATGTGTGAATGGAACCCACATCTTGCAGGAGTTGTTTTGTTATTTACCCATCAATGAACTGCCCATCATCATGTTAATCCCTATGGCCACCAACCCACTACTTGCCCCTCCAAGCCCAAAACGTATCCTCCTGGGATCTCTAACAGATAGCCCAGTCAAGTAATAACATTAAACAGTGGCCTGTGTGAAGGCATCGTCGAGTAAGACACAAACAGCAGATTCTGAATTAGAAATAGACTTTATTAACTTAAAAATGAGGATGAAAAAAGGCCTATCTTGCTCTATAATATGGTGAGATTTCCCTACAAAAATAAGACTGAGGAAAGTCAGAGTCAAAGAGTTCAACCTAGGAATCTATCTGTGTCCAAAACCTACACTTGACCTCACAACTAATCTATACAATGTGAAGGGATGTCAGCAGCCAACAAAACAGTGTGCAACACAAAGTTCTGAGCTCCGTCCCGCTCACAGCTTTCTTTCAGCTCTCTTTGCAGAGTATAAAATAGTTCCAACAAAAGTCTCAGGATTGCCTTAAGTTCAGGATGACATAGAGTTAATTAATACTCAGGGTTCCCTTCCCCAAGTTTGAAAACACAGAATACTGTGAAACTCTGTCCTCAAGTCAGTAAGTAGGGTGAGCATCAGGGTTCCCTTCCCCAAGATTCACTCTCGTTGTTGTAATGGTGTTTTTCAGTTTTCTTTAAGCTCTGCGCTACACTTGTGCCCTCTGTATATGGTTGGTCTTGGCACAAACTATCTTGACTGAGAGTTATAGTTCATTTAGTTTTTCAAGTAGATTTTATTATTTACAGTTTCTTCCACTCTATTGTTTAATATACTTTTCTTTGGTCCACTTGTCAAAGTTCACCTCCAAAGATCCATTCACCCTGCACCCTGCAGTTCAACATATATTAGGTTCACTTGTATTGTTAAAGTTGTGTTCACTTAAAAGTTCAACAAGTATTGGTTTAATTTCCCTTCAAGTTTTTGTTCACTTGTAGGTTCAGCGTGTATTCATTTTGCTTGTATTAAAGTTTCATTCACTTTTGGGCTTGGCACATGATGGTTTTATTTAACTCTTAAAGCTCCATTCATTTGTAATATTCATAGGTAATAGTTCTGGTTATTTATTAAGTTTGCTTTCAATCTGTCATTCAAAAAGCATGAAGATATGTTTTTAAGCTTTTCATCCAGTTCGGAATTCAATAATTGTTAAAGATTCCAATCAGTTGATCTTGTTGTTTTATCTCTTTGTAGATTGCTTTTGTAGCTGGCTCAGCACTCAGAGACTTTCAAAAACATGCTTTCATGTACACATGACCACTCTGCTACAAAGATATTCTCAATTGTTCAATAGTTAACGAGGACTTGGATCAGAGACCTTTGAAAACATGTCTTATTATGAATGCCTACCTCATACCTACACAAAAGTCCAAACTATTTACTTTGCCAATGCTTGTTTCAATAGCTGTCCTCTGCCATGTTCTGCTCCAGATCTTTGTGCCCTTTGGATGCTAGTGTATTACTTTTTGAGCATGTGCTAATCAACATTTAGCCAGTAAGGGTCCATTTAGGGGTTTTCATCTGTGTTACCCTTAAATGGGTGGTTACCTTGTTTTGCAGCAGCAGCTCTCTCTTAGTTGGTGTTGTGCTATAACGGACACACATGTTCTGCCAGTGGGTACTCTGTTTTGCTCCTAGAAGACAAGGTGTCACAAAGATGTTCCTTTGAAGTGTAGAATTCCTGAAGTGAGATCTCATCGTGTTTCTGGGTGGAGGAAAGGACTTTGGGCCTCATCACGAGTTTAGCAGTAATTTGGCATTAAATCTGCTGAATTACTGCCACCATTTGGCACCGTTACTGACAGTCCTGTAGACTTTCCACAGGATTCTGAGTGGCTTTATGGCAGTGTTAGTCCCCATTTTTGGGGTCCATACGACTCCATCTGGATTTTGTTGCATTTACCACAAGCGGTAATTCCGCTAGTGTAAATGTGATGATTTTTGGCATTAAGGTGGAGGCTTTACCTGCATGATGGTAGAGGCAAACCCTCCACTTCAAGGCCAAAAATCGTAGTTTGGTGGTGCAGTAAATGTGCACGTTATTTCATTACCGCCAAAAAAAGGGTCAGCAACCGAATTACCACCACGTTTCTCCTGAATTGCTGGACTTGTAATGAGGCCTTTTGTTAGGATTGGTGCTTTCTGAGGTAAGTAGATGGTGGGTGACAGAGAGCATATTTATGGGGCAGAGTGGAACAAGCCATTGCATCTAAGCAGAGCTATGGGTGTGGCAATACCATACATGGCAACATTCAGATGCACCTGTGAGGGAGATTTCCACAGGGAAACGCATATTTCCCCATAGGAATGCATTGGGGCTACAGTTATTTTAGGCGGGAGACTGTGAAAAATAGCAATAATTTTCACCTAAAAATCGGGAGTCTCCCGCCTAAATCGGGAGGGGTCCCTCGCGGTGTGGAAACAAGGCAAGTCACCACACACGATAGATACGCTAGACACGAGGTTGTATTCCTAAAGCTAGGGTTTATTGCAAAGCAAATAGTCTCAGTTGGCCAACTCGGTCTCACGTCCCCCGACATGTATCTCTAGCCCACGAGGGACGCAAGAGAGTGAATTACGTACATCAGCTACATATATACAAAATGCATATCATACAATCAGCTGTGACATGTTTAACACCCCCCTTTATTGGGTTTCTTTGAACTCGGTTTGATGATGGACACTTCTGACGAATATGACACCTTCAAATATCTATTCTAGTAACAATATGCAACCTTGCAAGTGCAGAGACATCTTTTCTTTGTTGAACAGAACACAGTGCTTCTGTTCTTGTAAGCGAGCTACATACGGGGGAAGATTCACATTCCAGACCTTACTATCTATGAGGTGCTATTTGTGTCCTGGGAGACGACACGCTCTACAGGGCTCGGAAAAGGGGGGCTGTAAGAAGAGCATAATTCAAGCCTTAAGCTGCTTTATTCTAACATATTCTACCATATAACGAGACCGGCTGGCAGCTATGAAATGATTAAATGCCCTGCGGCTCTTCTTCAAGGCTACATTCGGGAGGGAGCTGGGCATTCCTCTCCAGAGCTGCCTACGTTGTGTTTCAACGAACTCTTATAAGCCTCGCGGCCTTGCGGCCTTGTCCTTTCACGTTCAGACAACAATGTTAACAGTCGAGCAGTGTAAGCAGAAATGTGCTGCGAAGCAATTTGAACAGAAAGCAATGAGCAATTGTTAGAAAACAAAATGGCGATCCTTGTTACATCAAAATGGCCGTTCATTGGTCAAACTCGGAAACCTGTATTTCTATCATTACGTACATGAGAAGGTTGGCCTTCGGCCACCAAAATGCATTTGCCGTCCATCTTGAGAGGTGTCCATTTTTCTAGACCGACATTATTATGAATGCCTACCTCATACCTACACAAAAGTCCAAACTATTTACTTTGCCAATGCTTGTTTCAATAGCTGTCCTCTGCCATGTTCTGCTCCAGATCTTTGTGCCCTTTGGATGCTAGTGTATTACTTTTTGAGCATGTGCTAATCAACATTTAGCCAGTAAGGGTCCATTTAGGGGTTTTCATCTGTGTTACCCTTAAATGGGTGGTTACCTTGTTTTGCAGCAGCAGCTCTCTCTTAGTTGGTGTTGTGCTATAACGGACACACATGTTCTGCCGGTGGATACTCTGTTTTGCTCCTAGAAGACAAGGTGTCACAAAGATGTTCCTTTGAAGTGTAGAATTCCTGAAGTGAGATCTCATCGTGTTTCTGGGTGGAGGAAAGGACTTTGGGCCTCATCACGAGTTTAGCAGTAATTTGGCATTAAATCTGCTGAATTACTGCCAACATTTGGCACCGTTACTGCCAGTCCTGTAGACTTTCCACAGGATTCTGAGTGGCTTTATGGCAGTGTTAGTCCCATTTTTGGGGTCTATAGGACTCCATCTGGATTTTGTTGCATTTATCACAAGCGGTAATTCCGCTAGTGTAAATGTGATGATTTTTGGCATTAAGGTGGAGGCTTTACCTGCATGATGCTAGAGGCAAACCCTCCAATTCAAGGCCAAAAATCGTAGTTTGGTGGTGCAGTAAATGTGCACGTTATTTCATTACCGCCAAAAAAAGGGTCAGCAACCGAATTACCACCACCTTTCTCCTGAATTGCTGGACTTGTAATGAGGCCTTTTGTTAGGATTGGTGCTTTCTGAGGTAAGTAGATGGTGGGTGACAGAGAACATATTTATGGGGCAGAGTGGAACAAGCCATTGCATCTAAGCAGAGCTATGGTTGTGGGAATACCATACATGCCAACATTCAGATGCACCTGGGAGGGAGATTTCCACAGGGAAATCGGGAGACGCATATTTCCTCATAGGAATGCATTGGGGCTACAGTTATTTTAGGCGGGAGACCGTGAAAAATAGCAATATTTTTCACCTAAAAATCGGGAGTCTCCCGCCTAAATCGGGAGGGTTGGCATGTATGCAATACAGATGATGAGCGTGACTTGAGATCCACACACGCACGTTACACGTCCTAGGTGAGGGGTGGAACCTTTGCCTCCACAGATTTGTTGGACTACAACTCCCATCAGCCCTAGCTGGCATAGCCAGCTGGCCTTACTGTGTTGCCTCTTCCTGTTTTGTGTTGTGTTTTGTGTTTGCGCCCTGAGGCCTGCGGGCATGTGGCGCACTGTATACGAATTCTTATAAATAAATAGTCAATGGAGAGATGTCCTGGTAAGTGAGAGCTATTGGCTGCAGACCCATCTATCTACATGGCAGTCTTGCTTCCCAGCACACCCCATGGTTAGATATCGAGCAAAGGAAGAAGAGAGTTCAGGGGTGGAAGATGGAGGTAGGAAAACGGGCTACACACATTTAGGCCTCTCCTGACAGGTCTTTCTTGAAACTGCTCAGATTCAAGTGTAAAGGTATGTAAGATCATCTAATCAAAAGTCACATTTATTTTTTAACTTTTAAATTGAATATTAAAACATCAGTGGCAGAGTGTGGTGGCTCAGATCGCCGTTTTCTATGATGCATTTATACTTTAAGTTATTCGAAGGACCACTTTCTATTGGAATCGTCTGTGTATTTTTGTGTTGTGTTGGATATTGTAACAGCAGAGACTTGTTCACTTCCCGGAGCTCAAAATGCTGGTAAGTAAACGCGCGTCTGCGTTTGGCTGTCATGGCTCAGTCTGAGAGTTTGCTCAGGGGCTGCCAATAAACACACATAGTACTGGGGGGAATATTTAACTATGCTAATTACTTCTGCCTTCCATAACCTTAGATCCCGCTTGATATTCTTCCCGGAAGAGGTAGAGG
Organism: Ambystoma mexicanum; assembly: GCF_040938575.1. Lineage (NCBI taxonomy): Eukaryota > Metazoa > Chordata > Amphibia > Caudata > Ambystomatidae > Ambystoma > Ambystoma mexicanum. The sequence continues at coordinate 1,275,998,207 of NC_090931.1, read as the reverse complement.
ACGCCGGAGCGAAGCCTCCTGAGAATGCCTCTGTACACAAGAAAGCGGAAGGGCGGCGACGGAAGAGGAACGAAAAGACACCTCGCAGTCTTCAAGCACTTAATCAAAGAGGGAAGCAAGGCCCGGGTCTGAAGACGAATAGAGAGAAATGAAGGTCAAATTAAAACCGTGTAATGAATGGGATCTGTTCCCTGGGGGCCGCGGAAGCGTGGAAAGTGTCCGAATTTGCGAGAGCAACAGCAGACTATGCATCTAGGTTCAGAAGCTTGGGGTGGCATATTTTGTATTCCTCAAATGATGTTCTTTAACTCCTCCCTGGTATAATAGAGACGTCAGAGGCCTATAACGAACATATGAATTTACATAAAAAACTGCATATTCATTTATTTATTAGAAAACACATATTGCCAACCTAGAAATAAATCTGTTTTTATTCTAATTATTGTCATGGTGTCAATCCTTGGGCTCTAAATTGCAGATCAGTGATGGAACAAAGTGTCACCAATCAAAAATACATTCTTCTAATGATATGATATGTTTTATATAGTGCTTCATTGCTGGATTCACTCTTCTTCTAAGCACTGTATTACTTAATTGCTGTTACTAGCCAATTTAATGGTATTCCATTTATAGACCTTGGAAGGATCAAGGGCTGAGTACTGCTAGGATTCAAGCTTGCAAAATGCAGACTGGTTCCGTGCCAGAGGCGCGCACTTTCCTTGTTGAGGGATCCAGTGGCTAAAAAAGGTGGGCACGGGGGATGGAGACCCTACGAAATGATGGATGGGTGCACATCATCTTTTCCCTACCTTCTGCCTGCCTACTGAACTGGAGGGATGAAGCAAAATGATGAAAACGTTTTAATCTGGGGAAGCAATGGCCACAACGGTGGCTGCTACATGCAGCATTTGCCTTCCTGGTGAGTATTTATCTACTCAAGTGGTCCATCTTGGGGGTCAGGAGGTGTTTAGAAAGGTATGCATTGCAGACTAGCTTATGATCTATGAGACAGCTTGCTTACTTGGTACTAAGAAGCCGAAAATGGTGCAAAACTAAGGTTAGGTAACCCTTTGATGCTTTTCTAGGAGCAGACGGTAGCCAAGGCGAGGGTGAATGGGGTCTCTTCAGGTGGATTTCAGTTTTCCAGGGGCAACAGACAAGGCTGCCTGATGTCACCACTCCTCTTAATACTGGTAATGGGGTCCTTGATGAAGTGGATAGGATAGAACCCACTGTTGGGGGGATTTCATTGGCCTTGAAGAAGTGACATATCCTGCTTGATGTGGATGGCCTCTTAAAATATCTAGGCAACCATCAGTGCCAGGAATCATGGATATGATGATCGTGGCTGGGAGTCATGGAGTTTGGAGGATATGCAGGTAGAACAATTAATTGGTGCAGGGAGGTAAAGTGGGAGTGATTAAGTGAGTGTGTGAGTGAGTGAATGGGTCCTTATAAACATATGCCTGCATGCAGTGTTGCAGTGCACCTTTAAATTCCTACACCTATGGGTGGAGAAAGATGATAAAACCTTATGAAAAACGAATCTAGTACTTCCAATTGATCGATTTTCATCTGATGTTACACTTTGGAAAAGGCTTCGCCTGATGTTAATTTGGAGAGTAGTATTATGCGAGAGGGTGCCCTTCCCAAGATGTCTTCATATTGTTCAAAGCCTCAGAGGAATATTGGGCAGCGAGGGGGTTCCATGGAATTAAGAGGCTACTAAAGAAATTGGCCTTGCGAGAAGAACCACCACACATTGTAGGAAGTAACTAATTAGCCTGGACAACCATGAGCATGGAACAAAGTTTGTGGAATATGTAATTTTAATATGTCATCCAAACTGGATGGTGATTAAGGAGCATACATACAGGTAGAGCCTGCAAATGCTTATTGATATGTAGCAAAGACAGCCGACACGTGTTTCGATCTAAAGGTAGGTCTTTTTCAAGGCCGGATGGTTACTATTTGAAAAGCGCTTGTGCAGTAAAAGGTTAATGCTTTTGATATTTCTGGATGGGGTCATCAATAAATACCCATGTGGGTCAGTGCATGTATAGGTAAAGTTTATGCATACTCCAGCAACTGAACGCCGGAAACCAGAAACCCAATGCTGAAAGCCAAGGACAGCGTGCGCCTCACACGGCCATGGACAGATTTGTTTGCGCTATACCTACCATATAGTATATGATCACACCAACAGGTCTGCACACCGAATAACAGGCTTTACTTATACATGCACTGACCCACATGGGTAGGTAATCAATTGTTTTTGCCTGTTTTGGGGGGGTTTTATCATCCCCAGCTATCCACCCCTCTTATTTCCCTTGTAATGTATTTCTCTGCTTCTACTTGGCTGGCCTCTTCACATTGTTCATTTAGTTTTATTTATTAAATTTATTTACATTTTGTAAGAGGTCCAGTGATGGCTTTCCTACCCCATTGCCCTTTTGGTGTTACGCAATTCGGGTGCCATCTGTACCCGTTTTGGACAGCATGATTCCATAGCCCAGCACTGTTGCTCGTTTTAGAAATCGTTCTATAGCCTCCGGTGATGGCTATTGGCCTTATTGTGGGATTCTTTTTCATGTGCTAGGAGCTAGATCTTTCTGGGAATTATTCAACTCCTGTACAGAGGTGGGCACCATTCGTCTCAGTATGGTCAACCATGATTGGTGGACTACTGTCCCTGGTGCGTGCGCCTGTGGTGCCATCCGTTAGAGAGCCATTTAGTTTACTATGGCTGTTTACATGTTGTAACCAACAGTCCTTTTTCTATATCTAGCTATGGCTCGTTAGTTATGCTTGTGGCAATTGATATTTAGCCACGCTTCCATTATGTGTTGGGTATACTTTTACACCCCCTTCACATTCGCTTCGGTCCCGCTGGTTGCTCGGTAGCGCTTTGGCTTCCGTCCCCTACATTGACGACACATTGCTCTAGTAAGGTAATTACCTTTTCTAACATGGCTGCTGGTTTGGAACTGATTTTCTTGCCTCTTTAGTGTTTAGTCTTGATACGACAATTAGGGGCTGGCTAGTATTGGTCCGCCATGCTGTACTTATATGCACATTCCTATTATGTGGATGATGAAGGTCTTCATTGCTAAGGTCTGATAGCTCGTCATTGAGCAGCACCCGTAAGTTTGTGAGAATGTTGCATCTTCCATAATTACATTAGGTGAAGTCACCCGGTCTAATTCAACCCTCTTTAGCCCTTGGTTAACGATAGTGAGTGTGGGCGTTTTACTATCTCTGCAGCAGTGTGAGGCTAATTGCATCAGAGTAAATTTTCCTGGTTCATTTATATTTTGCGTTTTGTCATTATTGTACAGGTTTCTGTTGTAACTATGGCAACGAGGGGCACCTCAGAGGTTCCCCTGTTTCAGCCTCTGTACGAACTGTGCACACTCATTGTGCACGTGTGGTAAGCATACAGCATAGTATTTAGAATTGTGGCTAATTTACCCTGGGGAGTGGGATTAGATGGTTCCCCCTTTCCCAATCCAATTTGGTGTTTCTGCCTTTTCATTAACTTTTACTCCTGGCTTTTTCTTTGCCTTCAGTGATTATTTGGTTTTTCAGCCCAGCTTCCAATCCTTGCTGGCTTGTGTTTTCTGATTCCCATGTCCAATTGCTTGGCTGAATTTGCAAGCGTGTCAGCTGGTCGATTAGTGGAATTTACTCAAGAGTTTAAGAGGTATAAGTTGTGTCTGGTATCAATTGAATAGTTCTCTTAGTTGTTTTGGGCACATTTTGTCCAGCAAGTGTGCATTGTAAGTGATTTCAATCAGGCACACACCTAAATCTCGCAAAGCATGTAGTGCGCAAATGAAACCCTTATTTATTTTTATCTATAAGTTCAATATTCTGAATGATATACCACTCATATCACGCCCTTCTCAGAATACCCCCAAGTTACACGGAACTGGGAATCAGGCTAGTTGTAAAGGTAATTATTTGTTTATTTACTTAGAATTTAAAAGCACAATATATTTTTAATAGGTAACACTAATCACCAATGGGGTGACAGGAACAATGAATAATATCTTTAATGCACTAGGAATCAAGTAATGAACACAAAAAGATTACAGCCAAGAAACGAATACTTTTGGGTTGGTTTAGAATGGATAGCACTATAGTTAGAGGTTCCCCCTGCAATACCCCTCAACCCACCAATAGGCAATCTAAATAGATGTGAAGAGAGAGCAGGTACTTAGGAATAACACAGACCAAACAGAATATCACTCCCCCCTTTCCCTTTAAACACAAGAGAAATACGGATTCGACATTTCACTGTCAGAATGGCTTTGAAATTGGCTGAGCAAAAACACAAAATATGTTCAAAAATGCTTAAATTATTATAAATTCCTATGGGAGCTGCTTTGAACAGATGCAAGCAAACACAAGCAATGATGTAGTCAAAAGAAAACAATAGGATTTTCAAAATCAAAGTGGGAAATCATTTAAAACTCCGATAGGGAGTGGGATGAGACTCACGAGACTCTACAAAATATCATTGGGGACTCTGTCCCATCAAGAGTGCAGCATAGGGCTACCAGCTGGCAACGGCTGGTGTGTATATAGTGCTTCTTTTTTCTGAATCCCGAGTGGCCTCGAGATTCTCCCTGCTGCACCAGAAATTCAGGAAACACCTTTGAGAATTATGATCATACCTCAACTTAATGGCCTAAACACGTATTATTGACACAGTTGTGCCTTCCACCTCTGCATTTTGTTTTCTTTTCACTACGGTGGCCACAATCAGGAAGTGCACGCATATTAACCAGATTTCATGAATATACAATCATCAAATTAGTTAATTTTTCACCGTACAACAACACAAATACAGGATCATGCCCTTTGCTAAAATTGATGCTACCACCAACAACAGAGCAGAGTCACTTGGCTTTAGTGAGGAAGAGGCCAAGAGGATTCTAGGCCTCATTAAGTCGACAGGTGATGAACTGATCTCAGATAAACCGGAAGCGCTCATCAAGCAACTTGAGTGGAAGATACGCAGAGAAATAAACTTGAAGCTACACGCAACTACATTAGCACATTACTACAAAGCACAAAGAATCCCGAGAGGTTTGAGGGTGAATCTAGAGCCGACCCTATGTAAGGAAAATCCAAACTTTGTGAAGAAATGGAGACAAATTCTAAAAAAGTGTTCACTGGATCTTATTCTACTAACGATCGAAGAACTCTCTCACAGTTTGACAACCCTTGATGAGGAGATTGATACCATCAAGGGAACTCTCAGTAAAAGCTTTTCTGCAGATCAGCTTAAACAAGTGTTGGTTGAAACTAATGAAAAATTAGCCAGATACAAAGAAGAACTTGAGACCAAGAAGATACGTAAGTTCAGATGCGATACCCAGGATTACAAACTCGACATCGTCTACACCTGGCAGGAGTACTACGTCCAGAAGATTCCTAGACCTTTTCAACCACGCACCCCGAAAACAGCACCTCCAAACGGAGACACTACCTCGTCAGAAGCATCTAGCACGGAACTGGAGGTAATCTCTGACACAGGAAGACCAACATCCTCAGCCACAGGAGCTGAGGACAACGTTCCAAGGACGGCTGTTCCTTTTTTAGAAAAAGACCAATTAGACAGGGACAAGGGAAGAAAAAAATCAGAGAGGAAGAAACAAACCGGGAGAAAGACATAGTAGTGAACATCTCATCATATCAGTTGTCACGCATGGAATCAAGAGTTCTACACAAAGGTCTCTCGTTTGTACCACAATATAACACTAATCTCCTGAGAGAAAGGATTGATTTCTTTAAATTAATGAGGAAATTAAAATTGAAGGTCTTCTTCAATGAGCATGCAGAAGACGAAGACACTAGCGAACCCTCAAAATTTCTGGAACTTGCACCTAAGAGCGTCTTCAATCCACCTATCAACAACCACGTCCTGACGGTTTTTGAGAGAACAGTGTTAGACCAATTCAAGAAGATTTCTTTCAGAACTAAAGAAAGAAGCAACTTCTCGAAGATTGAACGACAAACTTTGAAAAGGTTACTTGACAACAGAGAGATAATCCTCAAACCCGCTGACAAGGGAGGAGCCCTTGTCCTTATGGATAAGATCCAATATATTGAAGAGATTGAACGTCAACTAGCGGATCGAGAGACTTATCACGAAGTGGATTTCAATCCAACAGAACAAGTTAGGAACCTGATAAAGGAGGTTCTGGAGGAGGCCGAAATGAGGGAAGTCATTTCAGAAAAAACACGCAAATTCATGGAGACAACACACCCCATAACTCCGGTGATATACATCCTACCCAAGATTCACAAGAGACTCATAGACCCTCCAGGGAGACCCATCATAGCGGCAAGCAACAGTATTCTGGAACCTCTGGCCAAATATTTGGACAAGATCCTACAACCCCTCATACAGGAGACCCCGACCTACATCAAGGACACCACTCACTTCCTGAAAAAACTCAAAGAGATTGTGTTCGTGGAAGGAAGGGACATTTTGTTTACTATGGATGTGACATCACTGTACACCAATATCGTACATGAAGCGGGGCTAGAAGTCGTGGAATGGTTATTGTTACATTCTACCAACTGTCAGGGTGACAAGATATTTGTGTTGACACTGCTTAAATTGGTTCTAATGAATAACTTCTTTAGATTCCAAGACAGGTTCTTTCTGCAAGTTTCAGGAACCAGCATGGGAGCCGCAATGGCATCAGCGTATGCGAACACCTACATGTATTACCTGGAAACAAAACACGTCTTAACATCAGCGAGGTGGTTACGCCATTTAACCATTTTTGTGAGATATATTGACGACGTGTTCGGTATCTGGTCAGGACCGGAAGAAGAGTTACAGGAGTTCTTTGGCATGATGAATGAAATGCACCCGAGGATTAAGTTTACAACTGTCACAAGCAAAACTACGATCAATTTCTTGGATGTAGAAGTGTATGTGAAGGAGGCAAACCTGGAGACACGGATCTTCACCAAGACCACCGACAGAAACAGCCTGTTATTGGCGACGAGTTTCCATCCTCGTAGGACAATTGACAGTGTCCCACTTAGTCAATTCTTACGATATCGCAGAAACATCTCAGAAGACACCGAGTTTGTGAGACAGTCGGCATCTCTATGTCACAGGTTTGTGGAAAGAGGATACAACCCCACAACCCTAAACCAGGTCGAGGAGAAAGTTGCTACCATAGAGAGAGAAACCCTATTGAAACCTTAAGAGCGGAACAAGGATGACTCTATGGTCTATGTTACCACATACTCAGCCCAAAGTAAAAAAATCAGGAACATCATCCAAAGAAATTGGCCAATGCTGCAAATGGACCCTTCAACACAACCACTCTTTCAACAATTACCAATCTTTGCTTACAGGAACAGCAATGCGCTGAGAAACAGTTTGGTCAGAGCGGACTTATCACTGCCACTTGAGGCTCAGATTAGACACAAAGGTACTCTACCTTGTCAAAACTGACAGCATTGTAGCAATATCCTTCCAGGTAACACAATCTCACACCCCTATACAGAGAAGCCCATAACATTGAAACATTCTTGTACCCGTGATTCTTCAAATGTGGTGTATGCCCTCAAATGCCCCTGTGGGTTCTATTATGTCGGGATTACCATGAAAAAAGCAAAGCTGCGTTGGACCGAGCATAAGTCCAACATTAGGACAAAAAGTCTCAGATACCCAGTATCAATGCACTTTTTAGAAGCAAGACATAGCATAGCTCAACTTAAGTGTATGATCTTAGAACAGGTAAAGAAGGGACCGAGAGGGGGTGATGTTCACAAGAGATTGCTCCAGAGGGAGATTGCTTGGATTGACCTTCTGGATTGCTTGAGCCCAAGAGGCATGAACTGTGAATTTGACCTCATGTGTTTTCTTTAATGTTTTCTTTTGTGATTTTAATTGTTTGTGCTATGTTGCTTGCAGACTGTCATTGTGAAAGTCATGGTAATGTTTCTCTCAAAAAACAATGTGCCCTAAAAATGTCCATTATAGTACCTAGTACAGAGTACTGATAGCTAGATCAGGAACATGAGTCCGGGTCAGGCATTGAATTCATTTGAAAACCTATGAATTTGTGGTCTGTTTAAAGTAAATCGATTTGTTTAATGGTGATGTGTACTTTGAGTTTCCAGATTGTGAATGGCGAAGACAACATGAGTTCAATGTTTAGTTTAGACCTTGTGAGCTATGCAAAAGAATGTTAGCGGCAATTGTTCCGCAGGTTTGACACTGAATACAGGTTAGGATGCTTCACATTTAGCGTCCTCATTGAGGCTATTGTACAAGATGTTTGGTTCAGATTGATGTGTAGATTTCTTTGATTGTGGTGGCCCATGGGAGGGCAGGTGTAACAGGCTTTCTGTATCAAACCATGCTCACCTGAAGGTCTCCATCACTACCCTGCGGGAAGTTGGGGCCTGGAGCAGTACATTACTGCCGGGCGCCCCTCTTCCCCCCTTTGTATCACCATACTCTCCACTTTGCATTGGCGAATAAGAGTATGTCTCTATGTTTGAGACCAGTAACAATGTACATCCACATAACTTATAGATTGAATGAAATAATCTCTCTTCCCATTTTTCGACATCCAATTAATCTTGAACTCAAACTGAGCATTAAGCTGGTGTAGCGACGACCAGGTGCCTATGGGAGGAGCACGCCGCGAGCCTTTGGTTACGAGCGGCCAGTCACACACCAAGATGGAAGTCTGGAATGGACGCGCGCACGCGCGCCGACTCCATGATGACCATGTAAACAGAGCATTTTCGAGCAGCGCGTCTTGGCGATGGGCTGTTCGATCATTCTCGGAGTTTTGTGATCGCGAGACAATGAGTACCCTTGTTGAAATACCCTTTGTCTTGCGCGCACGGTGACGGGCATGGTACACAGGGTGGACCCTGACATTTAGAGAGTAGAGGTTTACGTCCCTAAACCCGAGATCTCGTGCCAGCGTGCACGTTACGAGAATAGATTTATCTAGATACCTGCACGATTGGCGTATCCCGCTGCAATTACGAACATCAATTAGTGGCCATATTAACTCACAACGGCAATACTTCATTTATATCCTTATATCCCTTTAATAAAAACAGTATCTACTGCCAATAAATATCACAGCATTAACGGCACACATCTGTTCTGTTTTTGCCTTCAGCCATTGCGCACTGGAAGTCACAGCCTATCTCCATTCTTTCACCCGGGGAGAGATGGTTATCTTCCGTCTGGGTGAGTATGCCAAGAACGTATTTACATCATGTTACAAGTTCACTCATGCTACAGAACAAATTCTGATTTTGCACGTTTGCACATTTATTACACAGGTTGACACCGGTTTTTGACCATACACACAGGAATTAAGGTCAGTACTGCACCTTCTCTTAAGAGTTACTGGTGAAATCCCTTTATTTTCCCATAAGACTAACTAGTATATCCCTCCTTGTTGTAGGAGTTTATGGACACTCATGAAACTGTAACATACCCCGCCCTGAAGAAGGATTGTTTAATCCGAAACGCGTCGGCACACATGATTGACAGGAGTGTGTTTATAAAACTCTGAGCGGAAAGAAGTGTACTGCTCAGAAGGACAATCATACCAATGTTACTCAGCAACATATGAATTCCTTATTTAATTGAAGATGTTACAATGTGTATAATTATCTGAGTACACCTCTGTACCTGTGGGGACGGTTTTTTAGCCCCATCTACTGTTAAAATTTCTATATGCTATACGTTTTTGTTGTTGACAATGTTTTCCCACACTATTAGGAAATAGTGTGTTGTTCATTTAATTTAAATGGTTCTTAGTGAAACTGATATAAACAAGACTTTTTCTGTTTAAATTCTGTCTCGTCTCAGAGTGGTGGTGCCTTGCTGGGGATGAGCTAATAGACAGAGATTCAAAACACCTTGACTTATAAATATATGATGTATTGAGTAAATGCTGGTTGCATCGTAAGAATACTTACATTTCTGACTCTCGTGACCTAAAACCTCTCCGATAGGGAGTGGGATGAGACTCACGAGACTCTACAAAATAACATTGGGGACTCTGTCCCATCAAGAGTGCAGCATAGGGCTACCAGCTGGCAACGGCTGGTGTGTGTCTAGTGCTTCTTAAATCATTTAAAGCTGCTCACACGTGTAAAACATTTGCAAAACTTCAATTCACGGCAAACCTTTACTTATGCGATTTTTGATATAACGGGTCAACGACACAGTTTTGAGTTGTGAATGTAGGTGAGGATGTTAGGTACAAGTGGGGATGACATTTCACTTTTATCTTAAAAACTGAGGGAGTTATGGAGGTTTTAGTGAGAGCTATTTTTCGAAAATAAAGACACGAATTTGGACAAGGACTTCAGTTTAGAATCAGAAAATATGGCTTATGCTTTTACTCAAGATTATAGCTTTCAGACTAGGCAATCAAGTTGGGACAAAGTACGCTCTGAGACTGATTCATGACTTCAGTAACAGATCCCCATCACCTTCCCCGGTGGCACCAGTTCAAAGATTCGAAGTGGGATTTATGGATCAGAGTTACACAAATAAAGATGACTATGAAAATGGCGCTTTAGCAACTAGACAGAATAAGATAAAACTAAAGATTTTGACACTGTTACTAGTTATGAAAGTAGGATAGTTCAGAGATTAGAGTGGAACAAGATAATGCAATGTATAGAGTAGTTCTCTAGCGTCCTATTAATAGTACTCACAATCCACTGGGATTTAAGATTTTTGGACAGTCACGGTTCGGGTCAATGGATTGGTTCTGTCAAGGAAAGACAGCACATCAGGCGCGGGACTGGATCAGCTAGGCCGGTCACTGGAACTGCACAGGATCTGCCCTTCTTGTTTCTGGATATTTCAATTCAGTGGGATTGCAAGTTCATCAGGCAAGCATTTATGGTAGCAAGCCAGATAGTTTCAGGATGCTAATTTCAGGATGCTTTCTCACACCACAGCGCTTCACTGGGTTGTGAGGATAAGTTTGAGGATTGATGCCTAGCTTTAAGTGTTTCAGCTACTGCTTGGCCTGGTGCTTGGCATCTGGATCTGGAAGGATATTAAAGGCTGGATGTTGAATGCTGGATCAGAGTGCTTCACTGGAATCAGAAGAGTGAGTCCCTATGTGTTGTCAGCTGTCTCTATCCTTTCAAATGACATCACAAAAATGGGGGTATGGGCAGGCTTAACTAAATTTACCCCTGTGGAATGGTATTGGATGAGAGTCTCATCTCTGCCTTGCACACGAGTGATTGGATCCAAGACAGATGATGTCACATTTATGGATTGGCTTTTACCATCCTTAGAAACCTCCCCTAGGCACTAGTGTCATAATCACATTTTGTCCTAAATACATATTTATACATTTGTAATCTGTACAAAAATCACATACAGGGATTACATGTGTTATGGAGTATCTGCTCCTCAAAATTCAGCAGCTGTGAGATGTTGTTTCGCCTTTCTGTAGCATTTTGTCCATTTCACCATGAAAACATTTTCCAAATGTCCACAATTATGTGTGTTTATAATAGGAATGTGAGTGCAAAGTTGAACAATTCTATCATAAATACAGTTCCCATGAAACCACATATATTGCCACTCCTGTTCCGAATATGCTACACAGCTCCATCACATCTTGAAATGTAGCAGTAAAAATTAGACTAACAAATCTGCCCTTTCCTGATAACAAGTTATGAGTCTCTAAAAATTGTTCATTATATGTTCTTAGCAGCAAATGGTCTGCCTTTTGTCTCTCCTTGGAGCTCAAGGAGTAGCCCCCACCTTTGGGAACCTTCTGCAAGTAAAGTTTACGACCTCTTCACACGTCCATTTCCTGGCCTGGAGAATCTGCCATTGTTCAGTCTCTGGCTGCAGATAAAGGTCTGTCTTACCCCGCATTTATCATATGTCATTGAGTATCTGCTGAGAAGAAGGCCCTCCTCTTTGGTGGAAAAACCTGTTTTTCAATTTCTGGCAGGCCCAGCCAGGCTAATTTATTCTTAGTTTCTTGACATAAAATCCAGCTGAAAACAAACTTGTTGCATCAGATGACATAGGTAAATTACATTCTTAGATTTAAACCTGTGGAATCAAAAATAACTGACATCTGTGTTCTTTCATTAACAATCCTTTTATATTTGCTAATCCGGCAGGCTTTTAGTTTAGATAACTTTAAAGTCTAATCAGGAGAGCCCAGTGTGCTGCACTCAGATTTTTGACAGGAACTGTCATCCACAGGCAGCCCAGGGTACTGCACACAGATGTTTGACAGGAAATGTCATTAACAGGCCATCCAGTTTTGCTGGAAAATGTTTTGCTTTTAACCTATCAGGACTTTGTACATTCACAATGCTTCCTTAGGTTAAATGAATTTTAGTGCCAAGCCAGATTTCGAGTGTTGAGAAGAGTTATGTACAGGCAGTTGGGATTTTTAGTAGCAAAGTAAATGGCATTATAGGCAAAATTTGGAGTTTCACTTGCAAAGTGCTGCTGCTCCGTCTACACTCTGTTTGCTTGTCATGGAGCCCACTGACACTTTTTCTGCAGCGTGTGCTCTATTCCACCACACATGCACCATGGGTGGCAGGTTGTGCAGCCATCTTTTTGTGTGTTGAAAATGTGGTTTTGGAGGTTTTGGCGCGCACAAAAGATTTGCCGCCATTTTTGCCATTTCTTTCACCATAGATAGCAGAGTGATGCCGCATAGTATAACGGAGTGGGTCAATACATCCCACAAATCCCCCCCATTACTTCATTTTGACTTCCAGTCGAGAGGTAGTCGGGCGATTGGATGTTCTTTTCTGTCCATGTGGAGGGATTCAGAAGCTTCTCCCATCAGTGATTGAGGCGCCACGCTCTCCTCGCCGGTTCAGGTTAGGATGGGACATTACTCCGGATTCCTTGGGTTTTTCCTCCCGGTCCCCGAATGGTACTCCTTGGTGATTCTGGGGACGATTCTTAGTTCAAATGCTAGAAAAAAGAATATAGCATGGTTATGGAAATATTCCCACTACTGTGTCCACACATCTTCGGGGGATGTCAGCAGTGGGAAAGACACTTGCATTCCTTAACAATTGGCAATATACCCCATCTATGTTTACTAATGGTCTTAACAGGTGGATTCTGTAGGTAAGGCCTGGGATGGTCACCTCTCTTCCATTTCTGAAATTCCATTTCCTACCGTAGCACTAGTGCTGACCGGAAGGCTTTCTTTAGGTTTGTCAGGACCCTGAGATTTACTCTCCAGTTGGGACCGGCTTGGCAATAACTAGCGTCCAAATTAATCTGAGTTGGTTGAGGGGGTCACTGCTCATATAAAATGCGGAAGGAACACTTCGCACAACCCAACAAATATGTACTATACTTTTGTCATCCCTAGAAATACAACTGCTAAGCAAAGGATGTTTGGAGCGGGGCGTTTCCAGGTCCCATACCCATTGCTGCACTGACTCTACGGTGGGTACGGTCTGGTCTTTTGGGAGTTTTTTTAATAATGCTTCGCTGATGAAGCTTTCTTTGCTATTCAAGTCAACTCGGGCGAGGACAGACTCCTTCCGATCATTTAACTGAATCGGAGGAAGAGCTGTACACCCCTTTTTAGAATGCCAGCTAAGTTTTGCACTCGTTTGATATCAATATTGGCTATGGACTTGGGATTTTCGGATTGTACATTAGTATACAATTTCAATGTATCCCCTTCCAGGGTGGAATGCCACTTCAGACTGGAAGGGAGGCTGAATTGCAGAAATGGAGAGGAGTTCTCATCTCCAGTTTGTTGTCCCACAGCTATGATGGTGATGTCGGGTGTGTCATTGTTTTGAAAGTAGAACCTGATTTGGTCTGGTTTTTGTTCAACCATGTGGCATGTGCCATTTAGACTAATATGGTTGACGCTTTGTTTTAATTTAATTGGCCTGTAAGTCTGGGTCCAGAGGACCTTGTTTACACAATTTATGAGGGGAGACAGCCTGCAGAGGACGTCATTCCCTAATAGACAGGGGGTTCCCTCTGGCACCACAACTAGGACCGGGTGCTTCATTTTGTGTCGCCTAATTTTAATTTTCAGCTCTGCAGACCCTTCAAAGGAATTTCCTTCCCTTCAAAGTGCAGTAGCTGTCCAGGAAGAGGGGTGAGAGGAATTTGGTATCTCTCCCCCCTTGCTGAATTTAGCTGCTCAAAGATCCTCTTTGACAGCAACGTTGCATGGGATCCAGTGTCCACCAGTGCTGGAACTGCACATTGCCCTTGCACTTGGATGGAGGTGTAGAATCTACCTTCCTTCTCCTCCAAGGGGCAAAGGTAATGGGTGCTCTGGGTAAGCTTGATGGTCAATTGACTTATTTCTGACTCTGACACCGGGGTAGTTGGGTCAAGAGACGGTGTTGGAGTGGAAGAATCTAGCACAGAATTTTGACACACGGCTATGTGGGGAGTTTCGGGCTCCCCTTGTTCTATTTCTGGTTGCCCCCCCCCCTTTCTGGAGGCAGGTAACACAAGTGGTTGGTGAGGTTAGGGGTTCCCCTTGTGCTGGTTCTGGGTTGCCCCCTCCTTATAGGAGGTGGTTCCCAGAATGAAGTTGGGTGGTTTGGGAATCTGAGCACACAGTTTCACACTCAGTGATTTGAGGAGTCTCGGGCTCCTCCCTTTCTGATTCGGGGCTGTCCCCCCCTTTTTGGAGACAGTCCTCAGAATGGCTTTGGGGAGCTAAGGACCCTTCTTTCTCGGGTTCTGGGCCACCAACCCTTTTTGGAGGCAGTCCCCTGAATAGGTTTGGGCATGATCCTGTGTGGGAGCTTGGGGGTCTGCAAATAAAATAGGACTGTTGGATATGGGGGGAGTTTTGAACTCCCCTGGTTCTGATTCTGGGCTGCCCCCCCTTTTTGGAGGCAGTCACCAGAATTGGTTTGGGCCAGGTGATTTTCTGGCTGGTCATTCTGGGGTTCAATGATGGGCGGTTGTAACTCAGTCCCTATATCTACCCAGTCTGGATTAGGATCTTTCGGGACCCATTTTTCTTTGGGAGGAGTTTCCCCATCCCTGAAGGAGAAGATCCTTTTCCCAGAATCCTCTGAGGACTCCTCTCCTTCAAATTGGAAGATTATAACCTCCTCCACAAAATGGGTCTTTTTAGGCCCTTTATTTCTCCTACCCGCCCTCTGTTCCTTAGGTTGCAGATTTTCGGGGGCAGGAGATTTTGGTTCCGGTTCCTGGGTTTCCTGGGACTTTTCACGAGTGGGGAAGGAAGCTTCCTCTAAGGCTTTACACCCCCCTTTCCTCTGTGCCTCCTCCCTGGGAACCGGTGAGTTGTCAGGGTTTTCTCCATGTCATTGTTCTGGAGTCCCAGACCCTTGATTTGAGGGGTTCTGGGTCGCCATGTTCATCTGAGGGTTCTGCTGAGCCCTCAACATGCGACCCAGAACCTGTTCCAAGTTCTGGACCTGGCGCTCCAGTTGGGATACCCGCTTTGGCTGGTATGGGGTTTTCTGGTCCATCCTAGGTTGATCACGGGAAGGGTAACTGTCCCTTCTCCCATAATACCCTTATGATATGATATGGCATTTATAACGCGCCTATACACAAGTGTATCCTTGGTTGGGATAGTTTGTGTACCCCTCCACCCTTGGCCTCCCCTCTCACGATTGGCTGTCTGGGCTCAGGAAAGTGGGGAAAGAAAGAAGGGTTGTTTTGGGGGTTGATGTTTGGCGGGTACCGGGAAAGAAACTCAACCCGGCATTTGGGGATTACTGCCCTCCTGGGGGAAGTTAGGAGGGAAGTTTCCTGGGTTGGCAGCTGCTTGGTTGGATCCCCCCCTTGGGCTGAGGAAGTCCACACATAGCCCAGGATGGGTCTGCTGCCCTTGTAATGGGGGCTGATAGTCAGGGGAGTTAGGGGTCCCATTTGTGGGGTTACCTCCCTGACTCCCTGTTTGTGGTTGGCCAGAGGGCCTTTTGGGTCTCTGGTTAGGAGGATTTTGCACAGGAATGTTTTTAGACCCCCCCATCTCCAGATCTAGAATGGGGGTAACCTTCACCTCCGCCACCTTAGCAGCAGGTTGGTTGGTTTGGGGTTTTCATTGGTACTTTTATTTTCTACCGGTTTCTGCACTTCATAAATGTGAGTTGCCTGTTCAATGACCCAGTCTAGTGATCTCTTCTCATGAAAGTCCCTCACTAGCTGGGTCATTATGTATTTAGGGAGTGCACGAAAGAAGGTATTGATGAACTCCCTACTGTCTGTGCGCACCCTCCTGGTGGTCTGCGCAAAGGCAGGTTTCAACTCTTGTACAAATTCTTGTGGGGCCTGGTCTTCCCCACATTGCAGATTGTCGGCCGCCTTGCGGGCCTCCTGAGGGTTTCTATGTGTAGAGAAATGCTTTAAGATGGCCGCCCTATAGTTGGACCATCTTGAGTGGTTCTGATCCTCCAGCCCCGCAAAAAAGCTTGAGTATTCAGGGGAAAATGTCCACTTGACATATTGAATGCAACTTTGGCTATCCTTCAGGTGGAAAGTATCCATCATTTGCTCATACAATGTGAGGTGCTCCCACACTGAATATTTGGCATTTTTATGATAGGGAGTTATGACGCTCCTAATGGCCTTGATTTTCTTCAGGGGATCTTTCAGTAGGGCCCTCTTTAATTTGTTGGCTTTTTTCGTTTTGGTCACCCTTGTCTACTCATCCTCTGACTCAGAGGCACTGCTACAGGAGGTGGCTATCTGATCCTCTAGGCTCTCCCTGATTCTGCGAGCTTGGGAATGGCTTGCAGAATGTGGGGACCTAGTCTCTTGAGACTTGTGGCGCTCAGAAGAGTCTTCCGACTCTCCCTTGCTCCCAGGATTGGCTGAGTACCCCCCCCCCCCACTGCCCTAGTTGGGAAGAGGTTTTTAAGATCCTCTTGGTGGGTCTAGTTTCATGGAGTTCCCCACCAAATTTGACCGACTGATCCCTTGGCAGTCGGTATTTTTGAGGATTCATTTCTCTGATTCTCCCCTCACTGAAGTCTTCTGATCAGAGAGGCTAGCCCTCACATTTGGGAATCTGTACACTGATGCCCGCCCATCCATTCCTTTGAGGCGCCAATCTGTCAGTCCCATATTTCCCATTGTGCTGAGGTCTACCATCCCCGTGGCCCTTGGCTCACATGAGCCAGTGGACATGAGGGTAGCAGAGTTCCCGAAATTGAAGGGATTAAAGTCCCTGATGACGGGGTCCTGAGGTTATGCTCAGGGGTTTCTTTTTCCCATCTTACTTCATCTCTTTCAGCCCCTATTCCCTGATAACATGCCACATCTGACCCTTTTGCTCCTCTATTAAAACCTTACTGGTCTCAATGATTTGTTCATGCACAGCTATCTGTATGTGGAGCCTGTCATTCTTTTCACAGAAAGCCTCATTGTCTCTCTGTGCTCCCTGCCTAGATTGGAAATACCGGGCAATTTTTGCTGCAGACTGACCTCCTGAGTTTGGTCCTTATTGGTCTGATTGTTCTTTGACCGCGCATCCTCAACACGCCTGGTGTGCTCTAGTAGCTTTTCATAGTCAGTTTTGATTTCATTAAATTCCTGAAGGGCCAGCTTTCTTTCCTCTAACTTAGTTTTTAAATGGCTGACTTCCTGGCCTAAAACGTCCCTCTCTTGAGTTAGAGTGGCCCTCTGTGCAGCCAGGTCATCCCTCTGTTTTTTAAATGCTCTAGATTGCTGGTGCTCCTCATCAAACTCCTCTTGAGAGTGGATGTCTTTAATAATTAATTATTTTCCTCTTTCAAGAATT
Organism: Ambystoma mexicanum; assembly: GCF_040938575.1. Classification (NCBI taxonomy): domain Eukaryota; kingdom Metazoa; phylum Chordata; class Amphibia; order Caudata; family Ambystomatidae; genus Ambystoma; species Ambystoma mexicanum. The sequence continues at coordinate 1,275,980,406 of NC_090931.1, read as the reverse complement.
CTAGGATTAAGTTTTGTAGGGTGACTATCTGTTCCGCACAGACTCTATTATAATTCAATTGATGCTCCCGTTTCTGTTAACTCTGTTGTAGAGAGTCAACTCTTTCCTTATACTCCTCTTGCAGTACCTGTAATTTAAGATCATGTTCTACATTCTTTTGCTGTAAGAGAGACAGATCTTCTTGGAGTTTGGTGATATACTGCCTAGGCTCTGTTTCTGATTCTTTGCTTTCCTGGAGTCTTTCCCTGCAGAGTCCAGACTGGTCTGGATTTTCTGCAGAGCTTCCCTTTGCCTCTTTGTTAAATCTATATTGTCTGCATGATTTTCCTGTATGATTCCTATGTGGAGGTATAGGTAGGCCGCTATTTTAGTAATCTTACACTGCTCCTCTTTTATTTTTGGGGCCATGTACAGCTTGTTAAGTGCTTGCTGTAATGGACCCTTGTCCTGCCAGGTATCAAGGTAGATTGCAGTGATTTGTTGTTTTATTTCCTGCAACCATACCTGTTCATCCTGTTCTGGCCACTCACCCCAGACAAACAGTTTGTGCAGGGAGTGTTCCCTAGCAATATTAATTTCCATTGGGGTTGCCATTCCAGAAATATTAATTTCCTTCTGACTTATCTCAGGGTTAATTTACCTTTGCAAACAGGCCCAATTCTTTTGAGTATTTCTTTTTAGGAGTGCTTGTACAGTGTAGCACAGTATGGCAACCCAACAAGGTGTATGTACCTCGCCGTCTAGTATTCTGTGTTAGGCTGTCACGAGTGGTATGTCAAATTCAGGATCCCGGACAAGCCCCCAAGCTGTAAGTGATTTTAATCAGGCACACACCCAAGTCTATCCCAGCATGTAGTGTGCAAATGAAACCCTTATTTATTTATTTTTTTTTAAATATTTATTTTAAACAGACAGGATAAAATGATATAAAACTTGATCAATCACGACATATGGTACAAAAGCAATACAGTTGGTTGCCCTTCCCTCCCCTCCCCCGGGTCTTAAAGTTCCTCTTCCTGTCCCCGCTGAGAATTATCGTCCCGTAAAGTTCTCCTGGCTAATTGGGGCTTGTATCTCAGGGCTGGATAATTCTGATCAAAGTCTAGGATCGGGCCCCAGATGTTCTCGAAGCGATGTAAGCGGCCTGCCCCGGCAGCCGTCACCTTCTCCGCGATTAAGATGTCCCAAATTTTAGTCCACCAAAAAGGCATTAGTGGTCCTTCTGCGGTTTTCCAAGTGCGAGCTATTACATTTCTGCCTGCCAGTAGGCATTGGGATAGTAGTTTGGCTGTAGGGCCAGATCTTGGGTAGATCCCGGGGACCGGGGCTCCCAGGAGGATGGGTTCGGGCTCCAGGGGAAGCCGTACCTGAGTGATGTCTGCGATTGTTGCTAGGCATTGTTTCCAAAAGGTCTGGGCCCTCGGGCAGGACCACCACATATGAAAGAAAGACCCTACTTGGCCGCACTGCCTCCAACAGTTCGGGTTAAGTGTGGGGTTCATATGGTGTAGTCTTAGGGGAGGGTAATACCAGCGAAGAAGGATTTTGTAGGCGCCTTCTCTGTTTGTAATGCAAGATGAAGAGGTGTGGGCCCGCGACCAAATGTCAACCCATAGCTGGTCCTCGATTGGGTGGCCTAGGTCCGCCTCCCATTGGGCCATGTACCGGGTTTTAGAGGTTAGGAAGTCATTTTGGAGGCATTTGTATAGAGTGGGGATTCTCCCCCTGGTTGGGAGGTCATTTAGTGTCAGTTCAATAGCCGTGGGAGGGCGGGTGGCGGCCTGGCGGGTCTGTGGATGGGAGCACCAGTGGCGCAGCTGAATGTACGTGAATCTATCCTGTTCCTGAAGTTGGAAGAGTTCTTTACAACGCCCAAAGGTGCAGGGTTGTCCCCCTTCGAATAGTTGCCCCAGGGTCTCCAGGCCTCCCGCAATCCAGGGTCTGAAGTTCCGGGTGGACCACCCAGGAGAGAAAGCTGGGTTCAGGAACACCGGGGAGGAAGGACTGAGTCCCACTGGGGTTTTCTTTTGTTTCAGTGCTTTATCCCAGACAGCAATCGTGTGTTTGGTGGTCATCAGGAGGTTCTGCCACTGTCGGCGCTCGGGGGGATTGATATGCGGGAGAAAACGTAGCGGGAGCGGTAGTTGCGCCTGTTCGAGGTCCACCCATCTCGGGCGGTTGGTAAGTATCTGCCATGATCGGATGCAGGCGAGTTGGGCCGCCATCTGATATTTTTGTAGATCTGGAACTCCGAGGCCACCCAGTCTAGCATTGCCCAGCATCGTGGTCCTAGGGATTCTGGGCTTCCTCCCTTTCCAAATAAACCGTGACTTTTTCTTTTGTAGATTCTGAAGGGCAGGTGCCGGGATTGGTACTGGAAGTGAAGAGCAGGCATATAGGAGCCTTGGTAGCAAGTTCATTTTACAGGCCGTGATGCGGCCCATCAGTGAGATCTCTTGTGCTGCCCACCGCTTTAAGTCCGCTTCGAGGTCCGTGAACAGTGGGAGAAAGTTTGCTCGATAGACTTCCCTAGGGTCAGCTGGGATCTGGACACCCAAATAACTGATGCTCTTAGTCGTCCATTGTATCGGACATAGTGGGGCCAGAGCCTCCCGGACCCCCCGGGGCAGGCCTACCCCCATGGCAGCTGACTTCCGGAAGTTGATGGCAAAGCCTGTGACCTTTCCATAGCTCTCTATCTCAGCTAGGGCCTGAGGGAGGGAAGTACGAGGTTCTGTGATGGTTAGTAGGACGTCGTCTGCGTAGACGGCCAGTTTATGGTGTATTGTATTCGATTGGAAGCCCTTGATCGCCGGGTTTCGCCTGATCCGTTGGGCGAATGGTTCCATGATTAGCGCGAAGAGCAGTGGTGATAACGGACAGCCCTGTCTGGTTCCGCAGGTCAAACCCTTATTTATTTTTATCTATAAGTTCAATATTCTGAATGATATACCACTCATATCACGCCCTTCTCAGAATACCCCCAAGTTACACGGAACTGGGAATCAGGCTAGTTGTAAAGGTAATTATTTGTTTATTTACTTAGAATTTAAAAGCACAATATATTTTTAATAGGTAACAATAATAACCAATGGGGTGACAGGAACAATGAATAATATCTTTAATGCACTAGGAATCAAGTAATGAACACAAAAAGATTACAGCCAAGAAAGGAATACTTTTGGGTTGGTTTAGAATGGATAGCACTATAGTTAGAGGTTCCCCCTGCAATACCCCTCAACCCACCAATAGGCAATCTAAATAGATGTGAAGAGAGAGCAGGTACTTAGGAATAACACAGACCAAACAGAATATCACTCCCCCTTTTCCCTTTAAACACAAGAGAAATACGGATTCGACATTTCACTGTCAGAATGGCTTTGAAATTGGCTGAGCAAAAACACAAAATTTGTTAAAAAATGCTTAAACTATTATAAATTCCTACAGGAGCTGCTTTGAACAGATGCAAGCAAAGACAAGCAATGATTTAATCAAAAGAAAACAATAGGAAACTCAAAATCAAAGTGGGAAATAATTTAAAGCTATTCACATGTGTAACACCTTTGCAAAACTTGAATTCGAGGCAGACTTTTACTTATGCGATTTTTGATATAACGGTTCAACCGCACAGTTTTGCACTGTTGTGAAGTGAATGTAGCTGAGGATGTTAGGTACAAGTGGGAGTTGAAATTTCGCTTATATCTTAAAAACTGAGGGAGTTATGGAGGTTTTAGTGAGAGATGTTTTTTGAAAATAAAGACACAAATTTGGACAAGTACTTCAGTTTAGAATCAGAAAAAATGGCTTATGCTTTTACTCAAGACTAGAGCGTTCAGACTAGGCAACCAAGTTGGGACAAAGTAAGCTCTGAGACTGATTCATGACTTCAGTAACAGATCCCCATCACCTTCCCCGGCGGCACCAGACCAAAGACTCAAAGTGGGATTTATGGATTAGAGTTACACAAATAAAGATGACTATGAAAATGGCGCTTTAGCAACTAGACAGAATAAGATAACACTAGATTTTGACACTGTTACTAGTTATGAAAGTAGGATAGTTCAGAGATTAGAGTGGAACAAGATAATGCAACGTATATAATGGTTCTCTAGAATCCTATTAATACTCACAATCCACTGGGATTTAAAATTTTTGGACAGTCACGGTTCTCGTCAATGGATTGGTTCTATAAAGGAAAGACAGCACATAAGGCGCGGGACTGGATCAGCTAGGCCGGTCACCGGAACTGCACAGGATCTGCCCTTCTTGTTTCTGGATATTTCAATTTAGTGGGATTGCGAGTTCATCAGGCAAGCATTTATGGTGGCAAGCCAGATGGTATCAGGATGCTGGTTTCAGGATGCTTTTTCCTACCACAGCGCTTCACTGGGTTGTGAGGATAAGTTTGAGGATTGAGGCCTTGCTGAAAATGGTTCAGCTACTGCTTGGCGTGGTCCTTGGCATCTGGAAGGATGTTAAATGGTGGATGTTGAATGCTGGATCAGAGTGCTTCACTGGAATCAGAAGAGTGAGTCCCTATGTGCTGCCAGCTGTCTCTATTTATCCTTTCAAATGACATCACACAAATGGGGGTATGGGCCGGCTTAACTAAACTTACCCCTGTGAAATGGGATTGGATCAGAGTCTCATCTGCGCCTTGCACACGAGTGATTGGATGCAAGACAGATGATGTCACATTTATGGTTTGGCTTTTACCATCCTTAGAAACCTCCCCTACCCACTAGTATCAAAATAAAATTTTGTCCTAAATACATATTTATACATTTGTAATCTCTACAAAAATCACATACAAGGATTAAATATGTTATGGAGTATCTGTTCCTCAAAATCCCGCAGCTGTGAGATCTTGTTTTGCCTTTCTGCAGCATTTTGTCCATTTCACCATGAAAACATTTTCCAAATGTTCTCCAAATGCCACAATTATGTGTGTTTACCATAGGAATGTGTGTGCAAAGTTTAACAATTCTAGCATAAATACAGTTCCCATAAAACCACATATATTGCCACTCCTGTTCTGAATATGCTACACAGCTCCATCACATCTTGAAATGTAGCACCAAAAATTAGACTAACAAATCTGCCCTTTTTATATTTTTCACCATTCCTGATAACAAGTTATGAGTCTCTAAAAATTGTTCATTATATGTTCTTAGCAGCAATTGGTCCGCCTTTTGTCTCTCCCTGGAGCTCAAGGAGTAGCCCCCACCTTTGGGAACCTTCTGCAAGCCAAGTTTACAACCTCTTCACACGTCCATTTCCTGGCCTGGAGAATCTGGCTGCAGACAAAAGTCTGTCCTACCCCGCAACTATCCTATGTCAGTGATTATCTGCTGAGAGGAAGGCCCTCCTCTTGGGTGGAAAAACCTGTTTACCAACTTCTGGCAGGCCCAGCCAGGCTAATTTATTCTTAGTTTCTTGACTAAAAATCCAGCAGAAAACAAATTTGTTGCATCAGATGACATAGGTAAATTACATTCTTAGATTTAAACCTGTGGAATCAAAAATAACTGAGATCTGTGTTTCTTTCATCAACAATCCTTTTATATTTGCTAATCCGGCAGGCTTTTAGTTTAGATAACTTTAAAGTCTTATCAGGAGAGCCCAGTGTGCTGCACTCAGATTTTTGACAGGAACTGTCATTCACAGCTAGACCAGGGTACTGCACACAGATTTTTGACAGGAACTGTCATTCACAGGTAATCCAGTTTTGCTGGAAAATGTTTTGCTTTTAACCTTTCAGGACTTTGTACATTTACAATGCTTCCTTAGGTTACATGAATTTTAGCGCCAAGCCAGATTTTGAGTGTTGAGAAGAGTTATGCACAGGCATTTTGGATTTTTAGCAGCAAAGTAAATGTCATTATAGGCAAAATTTGGGGTTTCACTTTCAAAGTGCTGCTGCTCCCTCTGCACTCTGTTTGTTTGTCATGGAGCCCACTGGCACTTTTTCTGCAGCATGTGCTCTATTCCACCACACATGCACCATGGGTGGCAGGTTGTGCAGCCATCTTTTTGTGTGTTGAAAACGTGGTTTTGGAGGTTTTGGCGCGCACAAAAGTTTTGCCGCCATTTTTGCTGTTTCTTGCACCATAGATAGCAGAGTGATGCCGCATAGTGTAGCGGAGTGGGTCAATACATCCCACAGCATGCAGCAGTGCTAACATGTTGTAATTTTGTAAGTATAAATTATGTTCATTTTGTAATATTTCAGTACTACTGCTGGCTGTATGTGGATTTTTATCATTTGTATATGTTTTTTAGGTTATGTTAAGCCTTTCTTCCCCTGATGAAGATGTTCAAAATTATGTGTTAACGTGGAAACCGGTCGGTGTGGATAGAAGTAGGCAGAAGACAACAATACCAACTTGATTCATTCTGTCTCCAATTGGCTACTTTTGTTTAAATTTGACTAAATATTGAATCTGGGATTATTGTGTTTATGTAAACTTACACTTTCCCTTCTTCTAATTGTGTTGGGCTAACTGGTTTAGCTCTCATTGTATATGTTGTGTATGTGATGCTTATGTATCTGGTTTGATTGAGTTGAATATGTGATTAGTTTTCTAGTTTTTTAATGTGTTTTGTACTATTGCTGCATGTACTGATGATGTAATGTTGATGGGTATGAATAGAACTAATTAAATTTCATATTGAATTAACTTTGTTCTAATAGATTTTTTGATTTATTGTTCTAGATTTGCCTTTTCAGGTTTGCTCCCTATGATCTGGAAGATAGGGGATCCTGCCTTTCTGTTTATCTTATTGGGTTGAATAGTAATTACATACCTCAATATAACTTTGCCTTATATATATCTATATATATATATAAAATACATGTCAATTTTACTATAACTACAAGTGTGTGAGCGTTTCTTCGGACCTATGTATCGACTAAGTTCATTGTACTTACCTACAGCTTACACCCTCCTCCTAAGAGAAGCATGGCTGCTTTGTCAATCTAGCAAACCTTTGGGTTGTACAGACATATACAGAGAGTTGGGGCCTGTACACCAAAGGGATAGTTTTATAGAGTCTCACCTGCTGGTAGACTTTAGGAATACTCCCCCAACACTGGTGTTACAGCTTGTGGGATTGAGTAGTGTTGGATTACATTGACTCTTGGTTGGTGGTACATGTGTCCAGAGAATCCATCAACAAGGCTGGTTCTACCTAACCTGTGACTCCTAAATAACTGTAACATGGAACATTGTAAAGCAGAGCCTTATAGTAAATAAACTAAAAGATATGTATAAAGACAGAGGCCTCAGTTGTAAAGTAAAAAGAGTGAATTGATCCAAAGCTTGTTGGATCACCAAACTGTTGTGGATAGGCCTGTGACCCCTACTCGTCAAATAGGTATGTGTGAGGAAGATTTAAGACAAAGTACAATTCTTAGCCCTCATATTCCAATAAGTGAGGAGTTAGAAGAAGAGGAGGAATTTCGGTTTGTCCACCTCCCGCTCTTCCGGCCTCACCCCTACCTGCTCCTAACATGACACCAGAAATTGTTCTGGAAATTGAAAAGATGAAAATGCAACTAGAAGTCAGAAAACTGAAAATACAATTAGAAATGGGGGAAAAGGGACTTCAGAAATATCTACAACTTAGAGATAAGGAGATGTAGCATGAGCATGAAATGAAAAAGGTGGCTCTTGACTCATCTTCCCTTTCAGAGTCCTCTTTGCCTGATGCCTCCAGGTTCAGAAAGCCTCGCCTCCCCAAGGATTTAGTGAATGTGTATGGTGTCAAGAATTATATTCTGGATTTATTGGAAGCTTTTGAATTTACTTGTAAGGTGGGAGGTATAAGTGAGAGTGAACTTGTTCCCTGGGTCATCTCTAGGCTCCCCCAGAGTGGCTGTGATGCTGTAATGGAGTTGGTGCGTATAGAGAAGTGTAATAGTTGGTTAAGACAGCTCTCATAGCTACGTTTTGGAAGACCCCTCCCCAATACCTAAAACAGTTTAGGGCGCACAAGAAGAATGTGTGTTATGGGCGACTTTGGTGTGTGAGAGCCCTGAAAAAGACAGGTGGGTGAATTTAGGGACATACAGTGAGCGCTTATGATGGTATGAGAAGACTTGTCATGCGGTAAAGCCATTGTGGTGCATGTTCCCCAGAGCATAGAACGCACCTTGCTGACTCCAAAGAACCTGACCCCCAAGAAGTTAGAACTACCTGCTGACTTGTGGGTAGCCATCAAGGCTACTCACAAGAATTCCAGGGCTCCCTGCAGGAAAGAGGAGGGGAAGAAACATTAGAAGAATGGGAATGATCTTTCTACAAATCCCCCACTAAAAGAGGCCCACAATAATCACAAGGGTACATTTTCCCATAAGCCTCATATGGCTAGTGAAACCTCTGGAACCAAACCAGAAACACCTATTCCAAAGAACGTTTGGTAAATGTGTGGTTTTTGGGGTTGGTGACCATGTGAAAGGAGATCCCAGATGCAAGGGTAAATATTGAGGAATCTCATCTGTCTGCTTAGCCTTCACCCAAGTTCCTATAACAGGTGCCAGCTTTCACCCTCAAACTGAAGAACCCATTGGTGTTATAGCCAGAGTTTCTTTAGTATCCCTGGGACTGTGGGAACAACAGAATATATAGGTCTATAATTTCATTCCTGATAATACTGAAGAACATTATAAAGACAGTAGGGGTTATTACCAGGTTGCCGGTCCAGAAACAACGATGCCGGTAAGCTTGCCTGTACCAATGTTTCTGGACCAGAAAACGATGGGTTCTGCAAGTGGGTGCCTTTCCGCCCACCAGGACTGACCTGGCGGGCGGAAAGGCACCCACTCGCAGAGCTTGACGGATGCACCGACACCATTCATAAATGGTTCCGGTGCATCCGTCCTCCCCATTCCCATTGAGTCCAAAGGGACTGGAATGGGAATGGAGAGTTTCCGACGCCCGGCAATGGGCAAGTACTGGGACCACAGGGCCATAATGCCCCGGTAACTCCCCATTGCCGGGCGCCAGAAAACAATGACTCTGGTGGTAGCTGTGCCATTTTTACCAGCACGGCAACCGTCGGGCTCATAATGAGGCCCAGCATACTCATAAATGGTCAGGTCACCCCTGCCATCTGAGACACTGGGGCTAGCATTCCTATTGTAGATGAAAGTTTATTTCAAACTGAGGATGTAAGGCATCCAAAAGGCCCACCAAGTTAGCAGGAGGCCCTGTCCAAATGTGTCCCATAATGCCAACTACCATTGAGTACAATGATATGACAGAAAGACTCATTGTCAGTGTTCAGTCTGAAGTGCCTGGTAGGGTACTCTTAGGAAATTACCTGAAGGCCCTGGGTGTAGTCTACAGCACACCAAAAACCCTTTCTAAGAAGATGAGGGTGCTTACAAGAAAAGCCAGGGAGGCAACCTTAAGAGACCTCCCCCAAGAAACCAAGGAGAAATCCAGAGTCTCAAAAGGAAAGATGGGCCTCAAGCCCAAACCTTCCTCTAAGAAGAGAATTTGCCTCAAGGAAATACCCAAGTTACTCCAGTGATCCCACCTCTTGCTGAGGCTGAGTTGGTAGGAGAAGAATCCCCTGAAAACCCACCTACTGATTAAATAGAGGTGGAGGTAATTCAACCCTGTCTAGAGGATCTGGATCCTAGAGACCATCCTGGGCTGCAGTCTTTGCTTGCAGAAGGTGGAGCCTCTTGGACAGATTTTAGCAGGGGACAAAGAGAGTGTCCCTCACTTGAAGGTCTTCATCAGTAGGTAGCTCCCCAGCAAGAAGGGAAGCATAGACTCTACTGGGAGGATGGTGTCCTCTACAGTGAGCCTATGGAATCTACTCCAGGAGACCTCAGGAGACTGGTTGTACCCAAGGAAAGCAGATCCAAATTTCTGCAGTTAGCCCATGAGGTCCCTCTAGCTAGTCATTTGAGTACAAAAAGAACCTAAGAGAGACTCTGGCTGTATTTCTACTGACCCAAGATGGGCGCAGAAGTAGAAAAGCATTGTAGAAGCTGCCACACTTGCCAATTGTCTGGCAAGATTGAAACCAGGATGCAGCACCCTTAGTACCCCTTCCAGTGGTGGGAGTCCCTTTTGAGAGGGTGGGGATTGACATTGTTGGTTCCCTAGACCCTCCAACCTCCTCAGGCAACCGGTTTATCCTGGCTGTAGTAGACCATGCCACTAAATATCCTGAGGCTATACCTATGAGAACTGCTACTGCTCAGGCAGTTGCTAAGGTCCTACTTTTTTTTATCACAGTAGGTTTTCCTATGAAGGTGCTATTCGACAGAGGGTTACATTTTATGTCCCACTACATGCAAGCCATGTGGAAAATGTGTGGGGTCACTTACAAAATTTCAACATCCTACCATCTGCGAACCAATGGGTTGGTGGAGAGGCTTAACAGAACCATGAAGTGCATGATAGGTACTTTATTTTTTGTTTTTTAAAAAAAAAATGTATTTTATTTAGTTTATACAAACTTTTTGAAAATCTTTTGTGATCCCATCATACGCATCTTACAAAGGCAGAGAAGCGAAGAAACAATAGTACGAAACGCTTTACAATGAATCAGTCCACCCATAGCTACGAGCAACTACACACAAGCGCCAGAACAATCTTCCCGGCAGTTTTGTGTTGCCTCTCAGGCTCCTAGATTTCTTCAAAACGGTGTCTGTTAGCTTCACTTCGCAGTTTGCTTATTCAACGACTCTGCCTCTCAAGTAGATCCCATATCCTGAATTGGCCTCACTTAATCTCAGGTTGCTAATTTAGGGCTTCATCACGACCTCAGCGGTAACCCTTTAATCCGGTGGTAGCGCTATTACCGCCGGATTTAAGGGTCCGCCGAATCAGGGCCTCGGCAGATTTCAACCCAGCTCTGAGCTGGTGTGAAATCCGCCGAGAATTCGTGCTCATACCGCCGGCGGTATGAGCGCGAAATTTCCCCATTGAGCCCAATGGGGAATGGGGCATTCCCGAATGGGCTCAATGGGGAATGGGGACTTCCAAGTCCGCCCAACTCGTGATCCTGCGCTATTAGCGCCGGGGGCTATGGCGGTCGCGCTAATAGCCCCCACGCTAATACCGCTGGCGTTACCGCCGAGGTCATGATGAGGCCCTTAGTTTCTAGTTCATGCAGGAAATTTGTCAGACCAAAGATATCTTTTTCTCTAGGATTAGCAAATTTTAGCCATAACTCCTCTCCAGATAGAGTGGCATATTGGCTGACTACTTGTCCCAAATGCAAAGTTTTCAGGTCTTTTAATCCGGAACAATACAACGTGAGATGTTTTAATGCCTCGAGATGTTGCTTGCAGAATCGGCAGTTGTCTTTTTTTTTTACTTTACCGGTCTTCGAAATCTCAAAGCTAAGCTTCTTTTTGTGTCAAACAGGTTAAGCCTGAATTTCAGAATCATCCTTCGATGCTTGGCATTTGCTGTTTTCACCAAGTATTGCAGCTGTTTTTTTTTTATTTTTCCCTTCACTTGCTGCATCCTCCATCAGCTTATGACGATTTCTATCGTCTACCGTTGCACACCAATCTCGTACCCATAGCTTGTTTTTCACGTAGTTCGGATTGGTTTTAAATGTTTCCAGGTCAGTGCCTATCTCGGTAAGATGGTTTTTACATTCATTTGTCCATTTTATCAGAAGGGATTCCTGATTTCCTTTCATTGCATCTCGTAGCATGGCAAATTGAGGTGTACAGTCATTAATGGTTATTTTCCTGTAGACAGACAGCATGTTCCACAATACATGTGCGTTTATAGATATTAAATTTAGTTCGTATCGTAGACACACACTAGGAATACCTTTTTGTAACTGCAGAAAACGCCTCCAGTACGGGTTTTCCAGTTGACTCCAAAGATTCGAAGTGACTCCTAAAGCACATTCTGCCCCATAGATTATGGTTGGCACTGATTTTTGGTTATAATGGGCCAGAGCAGGCAACAGGGAGAACTTTCCATACTTTTTGTTTATAATCATTCCCTGACATGCTAGTTGTTTGCATTTTTGTTTGCCATTCTCGGCCCATGGGGCATCATTTATGTTGCTGTTGATCCACATTCCGAGATATTTGGTCTTTTTTACACAACTTAGATTTTCGTTATTCAGTCTCCATTTTTTTTTAGCTTGTTTTTTAGTTCGGGTAAGATCTTGGAGGATTATTACTTCTGATTTTGCAGGATTCATTCTCAGTTTATTTTTTACCATGTAACCTTCCAGGGCCTTTAGCTTTCTTGCTAGACCAATTGGTGTTAGATCAAGCAATGCGATGTCATCCGCATATAACAACCAACTTTCACTCATGCCATTTATTCTTGGTGGATGAGAATTTACTGCTTCTATGGATTCTCCAATGTCAGACAAAAACAGGCCAAACAGGGTAGCTGCCAATGGGCGGCCCTGCTTTACACCTTGATTTGTATTAATTGGCTCACTAAGAGTCCCACCGGCATCCAGTCTGATCTTAATGTCGGTGTCACTGTGCAGTTCTTTAATGGGATCTAATATGCTTTCAGGGCAATTCCATTTCCTCATTTTGTCCCAGAGCATTTCGCGATCAACTGTGTCGAATGCACTTGATAAATCGACAAACGCGATGTAAATCTTTATATTTTGCCGGATCGCTTCCATTTTTAAGAAATGTATGATTGTAAGGTTGAGGCCACAACCGACTCCCTTAACAAATCCTGCTTGCCGAGGATCATATCGTTCTGAATCTTGAATCCATTTTAGCAGTTTCCCTTGAAGCTGAGTGGCAAAGATTTTCCCCACTACATCAAGTAGAGTTATTGGGCAATAATTCAATGGATCTGTGCGTTTGCCGTTTTTAAAAATTGGCACAATGATGGCACTCCACCAGGTGGTAGGGATCTTTTTCGCCTGCAAAATCTCCAGGAATAAAGAATGACAGAAATCCTTCCATAACTCTGGTTGCTGTTTTAGAAGTTGGGTTGTTAGCCTGTCGGGTCCTGAAGCTCTCGACGTGCTTAGTCTTAGGATGTTGTTATATATATCTTCTTTGTCGATTTTGATTGACCACTCGCTTCCCGGGTTTGATGGTTTCTTAGGATTTGTGTTTTTGTTGTATCCGAATAATGATCCACCCAGGCCTTCTCCAAAACCATGTTTTTTATCACAGCCCCTTGCCGTGTCAATACGTTATTTAAATAGGTCCAGAAGGCATTAGTGTTCCTGTTTGCAAGTGTTTCCATCATTGCTTCCGATCTCGTTGCAGCATTACATGTTTGTGTCTGATCAACCAGTTTTTGTATGTTTGTTTCAGTAATTTTTTTCTCTCTTTCACAGTTAACATGGGTGTTTTTTTTAACTTTCTTATAGCTTTATTCAGTTCTTTCTTCTTAGAGGTAATCTCAATGTCCCATGCGTATACTTTCACAAAGTCAGATCTAGACCTCACAGTTTGCTTCTCTCGATATGTTTCTAAGAGAGTTAAATATATTCAATTTTTCCATTGGCTACTCTGTCTTCCATCGATGTTAACAGAGATTTTATCTTGTTTTGATTTAGCCGTAACCAGTTGCGACTTGGTACAACAACTAGGTCCTTACACGCAGTGACTACTTTCTTTTTTGGTTGATGTATGTTCAAGTACATTTTTAACATACAATGGTCACTTGATTTCATTTCAATGATTTCTAAGCGTGCAACCTCCTGTTTCATTTTTTCAGTCACAAACATATAATCACTGGTGGATTGTAGTTGATTTCTTTGCCAAGTGTAATGCGCAGGGATGCCACCAAGAGTTTCACCATTCAACATCTTTAAGTTCCACGCTTTCATTTCGTTCAGCCATGTTCTGGCTGCTAAATCGCTACTGCTCTTCCCATATTCGAGGTCCTTTTTGATCTTGTCATGGAGGCAGTTTATATTGAGATAACCGCAGATCAAGATATTAGCCTCTTTCTCATTTTCTTTAATATCACATATTGTTTCTGAAATTAGCTCCATGAAGTTGTCAAGTTGTGTTGCAGAATGTTGCCAATAGATGTTAATCAGCATCAGCAAATTCTCCACTTTGGGCAGCTGTATCGGGAGTTTGATCTTAACAACTTGTATATATGGCAATATGTTTTTTGCAGATAAATTATGTATGCCACTTCCAATTTTCACAAGGGTCAACAAACTGGACATTGGACGTCCTTTGGTCCCTTTAATAGCTTGGTTGTAGGCGATCTCGAAGCCGTCCGCTATAGGTGAATTCATGAGCCATGTCTCTTATAGACATAAGATGTCTACATCCTCTAAGTCAGATGGAATGTCACCGAACATATGCATGTGACCTCTTGTGTTCCAGGAGGCAATGCATCTCTTCCCCGGTGCACTGGACTTTAGGCATTAGCTTTCTTTGCGACTATTGATGGTTTGGGCCACGCAGGTCCAGTCCTGCTCATCTCTAGAGGAGAGACGGCTCTTCTGAACTACAATGTCTGCCTTGGCAATTGTTATTTTCATCTGTTCCGTTCCAGGAGCTTACGCTTTACTGTTGATCTGATCATCGTGTGCACTTGAATTGCTTGTGACCCTACCACTTGATTAGGGGGGTTGATATGGACTACTGGTTCAGGTTCAGTTGATAAAGCACGTTTCTTGGTCTTATCTTGCCACTTAATTTCACAAGTTTCATTAATGTCAAACCCTAGAGAGTTCAGAATCGTACCACTATTCAGTAGTGAGTCACAAATTATTTTCAACGCTATGTGTAAGAGTACACAAGCATTTTTGATTTCATTCTCAAATTCCACAATTTGGATATCTTCAGAGACCACCGTTCTCAATTGTGGTATATGATGAAATAGCCTCATCACATTCTTCCGGTTTAGTATCAGGCCATCATTTTCTTTCTCTATTTGCTCCAGCTGTAATAGATATTTCCCTATTCTTTTTTTTGGGTCGGCATGGAGTTGACGACTTGTTTCTTTGCCGGGCGATACATCTGTAACACTCACCTGACTCCCACGGAGGCGCTGGCCTGGTTCGCGCTGCTGTGACCTCTTCTAAGGTGATGCACAGGGTTCGGAAGACGGACTGGACCGGGCCCCCAAATCTGGCTTGTCTGGCTCGCAGAAGTATCCTTCTGTAGGCGAAAATAGGGGATTAACTGTCTGTGGGGTAATGCAATCGGCCTCCCACTTTCCCCTCTCACCCTCCTCGAAACCCTTCTGTGATTCCCCGTAGCGTCTCACCTTAGGGTCTGGAAGGACGAGCTCTCCATCCTGCTTCTGATGCAGGGGCGCGTTGGTATCCAGTTACTTCACTGGATTTTCGGATTGGTGAGAACCAAACTTGCTTGGCTTCCAGGTAAGATTTTTGATAAGAGGTTCCCCTTGTGTCCATGCATTAATGTACTAATGCTAGTGTCTTTTTCCCCATAGGGGCCGGGGTACGGAATGCCGGGGAACAGGCACCGACCCGAGATGAGAGGTGAAATCCTTGTACAAATCAGGTAAGTCTTTAATGAGCGTTTTTTGGTAATGTCTTTTCATTCGCTCATTAACACTGATGTCTTTTTTTCCCCTTAGGGGCCGGGGTCCGGAAATGCCAGGATGCGGCGCGGACCCAAAATGAAGAGGGAATGAATCAACAGGTAAGTCTTAACATGGAGATTTAGCTTTCCTTATTCCCTTCTCTCTCTCACCTTTTCTTCTTGTCTTTTTCTCCCTAGGCGCTGGGGCGTGACTGCGAATCCGGATGATCGCTGCTGAACATGGAGGCGCCCTGTAAAGGTGAGTGGAATGCGGCGCTGTAGCGATCGACGCGATGAGCTTTTAAATAAAAGTCTTCCTTTTCAGGATTGTCGGCGAGATGTCTCCGGGATGCGGATTTAGCAGGTAAGGACTTTTCCTTCTTCTGTTCTCTTCTTCTCTTCCTTTGCAGGTGATCCAGGATGCTGGCAGGCGTGGCAGAAGTCAGGATGCAGGAGCAGACACAGTGAGCGTCCAGCTGCTAGATGCAGAACAACGCGAAGCACGTGTGGCTGTTCGGGTGGGGTTTAAATAGCCTTGGAAGAAGTTCCAGGTATGTATCCTTCCCCGACCACGCCCGGATGGTAAATTAGTCCCACAGGTAAAGTAGTTCCTTTCAGGCCTCAAGGAGGCCGGGATCCTGCAGCATGGTCTGCATCAGGTAAGTGCACCCAAGCACTCCCATAATGAGCCTTGCGCCTATGGCGCCAGGACTGATGTCTTTTATGAGCCTGGCGCCATAGGCGCCAGGACACTGTCCAAAGGGCCCCTATATGGGGTTGCTGGGTCCTTCCTTGGGGACTGGATGTCCCCTTTCGGGGACGCAGGGCTTGAACCGGCTCCCCGGGAGCGGGCATCATGACAGCACTCCCCCCCAAGGCCCCTCCCAAGGTTGTTCCCTCTGGGGGTTTTGGTTTGTCTGGGAAGAGTCGGTGGAATTTCCTGACTAATCGAGGTGCATGCACATGGTCGCTGGGTTCCCACGACCTCTCCTGAGGTCCGTACCCCTTCCAATCAATTAGGTAGAACAGTTTTGACCTAAACATTTTTGAGTCTAAAATGTTCTTCACTTCGAATTCGGGCTCCCCATCTATTAGAATAGGTTCTGGAGGTTTGAGTAGTCGGGTTCCGGGTACCACTGGTTTCAGAAGTGACACATGAAAAACAGGGTGAATTCGCATACTAGCTGGTAAATCAAGTTTAACAGCCACTGGGTTAATTATTGCCGTAATAGAATAAGGTCCCAGATATTTTGGGTTAAAAGTTCGAGGCCCTTTGAGTGGTAAATGTCTGGTAGCTAACCACACTTGATCCCCAATCTGATACGGAGGTGCTTCACTCCGATGTAGATCAGCATTCTCCTTGTATTTTCTCTTGGCTTGTTGTAAATGTGTAGTTGCCTCTTTGAAGGCTTGGGTAATTGTAGAATGCAGATGTTCTACTGCAGGCATTCTGAGGTTCTGAGGTGAGTCAAGGTTTGAGGTTCGAGGGTGATGCCCAAACAAAGTATAAAAAGGACTGTGGCCAGTTCCAGAGTGTACCGAATTATTATATGCGTATTCGGCTATCCAAAGAATGTCTTTCCAGTTGCTTTCAGATTGCTGTAACATACACCGTAAGTACTGTTCAAGGGTCTGATTTGTCCTCTCGGTCTGACCATCGGTCTGAGGGTGGTGACTGGTCGATAATCTTACGTCGATCTGCGCCATTTGACAACATTTGCGCCAGAAGTGGGAAATGAATTGACTTCCCCGGTCAGAGATTAGTATAGATGGGAACCCATGTAGCCGAACAATATTTTCGAGGAATTCTTTGGCTAGGACAGAAGCTGAAGGTAAACCTTTCAAAGGAATAAAGTGGGCCATTTTGGAAAACAACAATTACCAGAATAGTATTGTACCCAGAACAAGGAGGTAGGTCCGTAATAAAATCCATTGATAGGGTGTGCCAGGGTGCTGGCGGTATGTCTAGAGGTTGAAGGAGACCAGCTGGTCTTTTCTTTTGACTTTTATTTTGGGCGCAAACACCACAGGACATCACAAAAGATTTAACATCTTTTCGCCAAGAGGGCCACCAAAATTGTCATTTCACCTTTTCCTCTGTCTTGGCAATACCGGGGTGTCCCTCTATTCATGTATCATGATAACCGGAAATAACCAGTTCGTGTAATTCCTTATGTGGCTGGAATAAGCGTCCTTGGAAATAAGGTAAACCATTATCTATGGTAAAGTCTGATCCCTTTTGTATCCAATCCTGTAAGGTTGTAGGGTCCAGGAGTTGTTTCACTCTGGCTTGAATGTCTTCTAGCGTCTGTAACGAAGTCATGCCTAGAATCCTCTGTTCGGGAATTATTGGTACTGGTTCTGAGTTTGTATCAGATTCTCCCATTCCAATTCGGGATAAGGCGTATGCTTTGCCATTCTTGCAGCCAGGTCGATAGGTAATCACGAAATCAAATTCAGCGAAAAACAAAGCCCATCGGAGCTGCCTTGATGACTGAGCCTTGGCGGTTTTCAAATACTTTAAATTCCGGTGATCAGTGATCACTGTGATGGTATGTCGAGCAGCAAGCAGATAATGCCGCCAGGCTTTCAAAGCAGACTTAATGGCTAACAGTTCTTTGTCAGTGATTGCATAATTAACCTCGGGTGCCGAGAATTTTCTGGACCAAAATGCTACGGGATGCAGTTGGTTGGTTTCGGGATCTCTTTGGGACAGGACAGCTCCCATGGCTAGGCTGGATGCGTCAGTCTCGACGACATAAGGGAGATCTGGACGCGGGTGTTTCAATATAGGTGCGGAGGTAAACTTAGCTTTTAAATCCTGAAAGGCCTGCTCGGCTTCTTCAGACCATTCAAAACGTTTATTTTTTCTCAAGAGTGTAGTAATGGGTTGTACCATGCGTGAAAATTCCGGGATAAACCTGGGATAGAAATTGGCAAAGCCGAGCATGCTTTGAACCCCTTTTACAGAGCTAGGTGATGGCCATTTGAGGATGGCATCCACTTTTCTTGAGTCCATTCGGACTCCTTCGGGTGTCGGGATGAAACCTAGAAACTCGACTTCTGTGGTATGGAAAACACATTTCTCCAATTTAGCAAATAGTTTGTGTTGGCGCAGTTTTTCAAGTACTGCCCTGACATGTTTTCTGTGATCAGATTCCGAAAAGAAGGAATACACCAGAATGTTATCGATATATACGACTACACAAACATCGATGAGTTCCCGAAGGACATCATTCATGAAGTATTGGAAGGCAGCCGGCGCGTTACACAATCCGAAAGGCATCACCTGGTACTCGAATAATCCGTATTTAGTACGGAAGGCAGTTTTCCATTCGTCGCCTTCTTTAACTCGTACCAGATGATAAGCCCCCTGGAGATCTAACTTGGTGTATATGCAAGCGTCCTTCACCTGGTCAAGGAGTTCAGGGATCAGAGGCAGAGGATAACGGTTTTTAACCGTTATCTGGTTCAATGCGCGGTAATCGATACAAGTTCTAAGGTCGCCTTCTTTTTTGGACACGAAGAACAAAGCCGAGGATGCCGGGGACTTTGACGGGCGAATAAAACCATTAGCTAGGTATTGATCCAAATACTGTCTCAAATGCAGGTTCTCAGATTCGGTAAGGGCATAAATCCTGCTACAAGGGGGTTGTGCAAACGACACTGATTCATGAATACGGCGAATCGTTTGGGGTCCCCAGCAAAGCGTTCGGGTGGGGCCAGCGGCATGTTTCCAGGTAGATTAATCTGCACAGGGTTACTGGAAACCACAGGAGCGGGGTTCCCTCCGGAACCGGGTAGAGGAGTTTGCCCAGCTTGACCTTGCAAAAGCTGTCTGGCCAGGTCATCGGTTCTTTCCTTTGATATTATTAATTCCCTCCTGAGGGCATTAGTCTCTTGACGAGCGGCATGTACTTCGGCCCGTAATTCCCCCAATAATTGGGCCAACTGATCAGTCTCAGAACTTTCCATAGCGCCTGGGTGGGCATTTGTAGGAAGGCTTCGCGTTCTGTAACGCTCACCTGACTCCCACGGAGGTGCTGGCCTGGTTCGCGCTGCTGTGACCTCTTCTAAGGTGATGTGCAGGGTTCGGAAGACGGACTGGACCGGGCACCCAAATCTGGCTTGTCTGGCTCGCAGAAGTATCCTTCTGTAGGCGAAAATAGGGGATTAACTGTCTGTGGGGTAATGCAATCGGCCTCCCACTTTCCCCTCTCACCCTCCTCGAAACCCTTCTGTGATTCCCCGTAGCGTCTCACCTTAGGGTCTGGAAGGACGAGCTCTCCATCCTGCTTCTGATGCAGGGGCGCGTTGGTATCCAGTTACTTCACTGGATTTTCGGATTGGTGAGAACCAAACTTGCTTGGCTTCCAGGTAAGATTTTTGATAAGAGGTTCCCCTTGTGTCCATGCATTAATGTACTAATGCTAGTGTCTTTTTCCCCATAGGGACCGGGGTACGGAATGCCGGGGAACAGGCACCGACCCGAGATGAGAGGTGAAATCCTTGTAGAAATCAGGTAAGTCTTTAATGAGCGTTTTTTGGTAATGTCTTTTCATTCGCTCATTAACACTGATGTCTTTTTTTCCCCTTGGGGGCCGGGGTCCGGAAATGCCAGGAGATTTAGCTTTCCTTATTCCCTTCTCTCTCTCACCTTTTGTTCTTGTCTTTTTCTCCCTAGGCGCTGGGGCGTGACTGCGAATCCGGATGATCGCTGCTGAACATGGAGGCGCCCTGTAAAGTTGAGTGGAATGCGGCGCTGTAGCGATCGACGCGATGAGCTTTTAAATAAAAGTCTTCCTTTTCAGGATTGTCGGCGAGATGTCTCCGGGATGCGGATTTAGCAGGTAAGGACTTTTCCTTCTTCTGTTCTCTTCTTCTCTTCCTTTGCAGGTGATCCAGGATGCTGGCAGGCGTGGCAGAAGTCAGGATGCAGGAGCAGACACGGTGAGCGTCCAGCTGCTAGATGCAGAACAACGCGAAGCACGTGTGGCTGTTCGGGTGGGGTTTAAATAGCCTTGGAAGAAGTTCCAGATATGTATCCTTCCTCCAATCAGGTATGTATCCTTCCCCGACAACGCCCGGATGGTAAATTAGTCCCACAGGTAAAGTAGTTTCTTTCAGGCCTCAAGGAGGCCGGGATCCTGCAGCATGGTCTGCATCAGGTAAGTGCACCCAAGCACTCCCATAATGAGCCTGGCGCCTATGGCGCCAGGACTGATGTCTTTTATGAGCCTGGCGCCATAGGCGCCAGGACACTGTCCAAAGGGCTCCTATATGGGGTTGCTGGGTCCTTCCTTGGGGACTGGATGTGCGCTTTCGGGGACGCAGGGCTTGAACCGGCTCCCCGGGAGCGGGCATCATGACAACATCAGCCTTTGTGTTTTTTTGAGTTGCCTTGATCCTAGGTGTATGGGAGTCGAAATTTATTTTTCTTGTTGGTGAGAGGCATTTGTTTAGGTTTTGTGAATTTGATTCGTGTTCTGTTCCCTCATTGTTCCTCTTCTCTGGTCTGATGATTGAGCTTTCTTTGGGCTTCACAGTGTCCATTAAAACTCTTTTGGACTCAGGAGTACGAAATTCCTGCTCATATTTCTTTGATTCGTGGTTTTGCGTTGCCTCTTCAGATTCATCAGTTATGTGATTTCTGCCAGTAGCAATTAAGATCCTTTTAGCCTCAAGCATGAAGAAGTTGACAGGTGGGTCAGCGGCAGACTTCGGTTCAGTCTCATCAGATTGTCTGGCTTCAATAGTAACCAGTCTCCGATTGCTAGATATCGGTGCCTTTTTTCCTGGGACTTTTTGTTTCTCAAGGCTAAGCTCATTTCTTTTGGCTTCAGCCAGTGTCCTTTCATCATTTACGGGCGTACAGGCGTCTATATTTATATTAACAGCAGTCGGCAAGGAGGCCTCCTTTATTTCAGCGGCAGTAGTCTTAGTCAAATCGCTTGAGTCTTCTTCATAATTTTCATAGGTCGAAAGTTCCAGCAGATCCCCCGAACTGCTGCCTGCTTCAGGTATTGTAGTTTCCTCTACGACGTTGCGTTTTTTTTGCTCAACAAAAATAGGTTTTATGCTGTTATTGATGCTAGTCTATATTTGCTCTTGATGTATTTTGTTGCATGTTGTTATACTAAAACCTTTGATGTTTCTTAGAAATGATCGCACATGCGATTTTTGCTGAGGTTTCCGTTTTTTCATGTTTTTTTACTTCTTCACCGCAATGATGTTGTTTGGTCCGCCCTTTTTTGCCACCTCTTTATTGCGATTAAAGATTGAAAACACTGCTTCAGTAGAGGGAGGCTCCTTGCCATCTATGTTATCTTCCACGCATGTGGAACACTGACTATTTCTAGGTATGATGAATCCCAGCTCTGAGACTGACCTTCTTGACTTGGGATGTGACTTGGAGGTATCAATAGATTCTTCGCAGCTGTATCCGATAGAAGTCGATCCAAGGTGCTATCAACAATCACAATATGAGGTCGACAGAAAGAAGCAGCCTCTTTTACTCCATCAGTCGATTGTACTGCCATAACTCCGGCAGAGGTTACTCTGCTCTCATGATCTCCGCGAAGACAACCCTGTGGAGTTCTATTTCGTTCGACTCCACTTAGATGCTTCGTTTTATGTTTGCATTTTTGTGGTTGCAGTGTGTTATTCAGGTCTGTAATTGGAATAATATTACTACTTTTGGCCACTGGGCTTGGTACCACAACATTAGACACACTTGGAGCCTTTGTTTGGTCTTTTAATTTGGGCTGGCTTCTAGCAATTACGAGACCACCATCAGTATTGATGTTTCCATGTTTTGCGGTTTCAGTAAGGCAATTGCTTCTCGAGCAACTTCAGCCAACAGGCGCTTGTCCATTGCACTGTTCTTAGTTTGTTCCAGTATTACCTTCACATTTGCATCGGATCTCGCATGTTCATTAGCCATGATTTGTTTATTCATTGTTAGTTCTTGCTCGACTGTTACCATTTTCGTGTTCAGCATGGCCAATAGGGTTGTCTGATCTTTAACATTATCATTCAGATGTTCATACAGTTTCATATAAGGTGCCAGAGATATAGTATGAGCCGCCATTATCAGTGTATTCAGATCTTTGGAGATTTGTTTGGAAAGCTCTTGCGCCAGTTGTATTTAATATAATTTTTTAGACTTTGGTCATGCCAATCGATGTTTTTTACCCCAAAAGATCTTCTTCTTTGTTGGCGATTCAACTGTATGATTATCGTCCGGCGATAAGATCAGATAATGATCCTCTGGTTTGTTACATTGAGGTTCAGGTTCCAATTGTAGTTCGCTCGTATGTCTCTTTTGGGAGTCTGGTACGTGGTCTTCCATTAGAGATTCTAGTCTCTTCCTTTTCACCAAGGGTTGCAGCCGTGGATGATGATCCTCATCATGTGACATTTCAGAGGTCTGTGGGTGAGACCAGTTCTTTTGCTTAGCCCAGATGGCCCAAGAGGGCTGCACTGGTCGATCTTCATCTACTGATGTTTCGACCAGGTGGTCCGAATTTTGCTGATGTCCAAATCTTGCGTTCAGTTCCCTTAGGTCTTTTAAGACCTTATCTAGAGCCACAATTGAGCTACGCCTACCTGGGCTTAACACACTGCTAGTTGGCTTATCAGGTAAAATGTTCGGACTCGCCCAGTCAACCCTTAGTTGAGAGTTTGTTTCAAAGCCTGTCACTAGTTTTTCCCTGGATACATGAGGGTTATCATCATCTTCAAGTATGGGATTGACAATTGTCTCATAGCTCGCATCAGTTCCTTGAATGACTCTGTTCCGGTCGCTACGACCTGGGGTGAGTTTTCCACAAGCTAATTCATCCCTAAGTACTACAGGGATTTCTGGCCCGTTGGTGTCGAAATCCTTCAAGCAGCACAGATTACAATCATTTGTGTGTGTCAAAGCTAGTGAGGCTTGTGAGGCTAGAGATTGCAGAGTCTTGACAATTGGGGTGTCCCCTCCCAAATTCTCTAAGACAATGACATTTGTCAAATCGATTGAACGCATCTCTGCATTTTCAGTGAACATATGTCCATCATGCAGATCCATTTCAAGCACCTCTATGTCCTTTGCATCTGTGGCTTTATTCACGCTCAAACACACAAGAGCTTTGTTACCGTTCAACACCCCCTTATCAGTCACCCCGACCACCCCTTTGTCCAGTACTTCCACGCTTACGGGTGGGATTAGCGGTGGGAATGTTGGGGAGAGACAATCAAAGAAGATGTCAGAGTTTGTAGAGATAGTGGATACACAGGTTCGTTTCCGAGAGGCACGAACACTTACCAGAGGAGCCACACGGGGCTCAGACAGTTCTCTGCCTCCTGCGGCCAAGAATCGACGTTGCTGTCATGTGAGTGGGTGGGCGCCTCCATCCGTTCCTGTGTGGTCAAGGTGAAAGACTTCGTTGTTTGCACCAAGCCCCGAGGTACTGGGGCCCAGCGCATCAATGGAGCCGAGTGGGTGTGTAATTTTGCGTTCAGGCGAATGTTGGCGTTGAACCAACATGTGGCTAGGGGAACTCACACAGCGCACACCGGCGCACCCCAAGCAACACGATCACTCGGCGCACTCCGGGACGCTCCGCGTGTGTATGCAATGTTTTATTAGAGGGACTCCACCTCCTCTAACAATAGAAAGTAAAAGCAGACTTGTGGAAAACAGGTCGCTGCAGCTCCTCCAAGGGTTCCAACACGATCAACACACTCGCCACACTCCGCGACCTTCCGCGTGTGTATGCAATGTTTTATTAGAGGGACTCCACCTCCTCTAACAATAGAAAGTAAAAGCAGACTCGTGGAAAACGGGTCGCTGCCGCTCCTCCAAGGGTTCCAACATGATCAACACACTTGCTGCATTCCGGCGATAGGTACTTTAGGAGAACCTGTTAGAAGAAAGTGGGACCTTCTTCTACCATACCTTCTTTTTGCGCTTACAGAGAGGTGCCTCAAGCTGGAGTCATCCAGTCAGAGGCGCTTTAGCCCTGATTAAGGAAGGGCTGGAGAGTGCTCCACTCTTAAAGCCAGCACGAATTACTATGTGCTATGCCTCAGACAGAGGATGACTGAAGCTTCAGAAAATTTGAAGGCAGGTCGAGCCCTGGTGAAGCATTGGCACAACCAGAAGGCTAACATGGTGGAGTTTACTCAAGACCAGCTAGTCCTAGATATGGTCCCAATAAAACAAAGAGTTTTACGGGACAAGTGGACAGGGCTCTTTAAGATTGCAGCCATGCTTGGAGAGGTCAATTATCTGGTGGACTTGGGGAACCCCAAGGAGGCACCTAGGGTCTTTTACGCCAACCGAGTGATGGCCTATGTTCCTAGAGCAGAGGTAGGAGCTTTGCTTCCAGCATTTTATCAAGAAGAAGAGAAGAGTGAGCCTCTCCCAGATCTTCTTAAAGGACACACTTCATGTGAGGCTATAGAAGGAGTTAAACTCTCTTGTAATCTGACACTGCAGCAACAGCAGGAGTGTACATCTCTGTTAAGTCAGTTTTCCTCTTTGTTCTCACTAACATCAGACTTGACTGCTTGGGGTCGGCATGACATTGACACTGGTGACAGTGTCCCTGTGAAAAAAGGGGCTACAGAATGTCAGATCATTTGAGGAATCACATCAAGGAAGAGGCCCATAAAATACTTGACCTTGCAGTTACTGAGCACTCCATCAGTCCATGGGCTTGTCCAGTTGTACTAGTACCAAAATCAGGAACCAAAGAACTACGGTTTTGCGTTGGATATAGGGCCTTGAATTCAGTTACAAAAACTGATGTCCATCCTTTGCCAAGGACTGATGAACGGGTGGATAAGTTGGGTTTAGGTAAATTCTTCAGTACATTCTACTTTGCCAAGTGGCTATTGTCAAATTGCCATGACTGATCATGCCAAGGAGAAAACAGCCTTTTCTACACCAGAAGGCCTGTATCAATTTATGGTCATGTCTTTTGGATTGAAAAATGCTCCTGACACTTTTCAGAGAAAGGTGAATTATCTTCTGAATGGGTTAGAGAACCTCTGCATGGCATACTTGGATGACAGGGCAGTGGTCAGCCCCACGTAGGAAGAATATCTTCCCCATCTTGAGCAAGTGTTGCAGTCTATTCAACCGGCCAATCTGACTATCAAGGCAAGTAAATGCCAAGTTGATCAGAGTAAAGTCAAGGTCGACCTTGGGCATGAAGTAGGAGGAGGTGAGATAAAGCCCTTACTTAGCAAATTGCAAGCTGTACAAGATTGGACCACCCCTACTACTCAAACACAAGTGAGAGCCTTTTTAGGACTCACAGTTGGAGAACTATGGGACTATTGCTTCTCCTTTGAATATTGTGTAGTCTCCAAAATATCCGAAGATGGTAAAGTGGAATGAAGACTTTGAGAAAGCCTTTCAGGGGCTGAAGGATGCCCTCTGTTAAGCTCCAGTGCTGAGAGCTCCAGATTACACTCAGGCCTTCTTAGAGTAGACTGATGCATCCAATACAGGTATTGGAGCAGTCTTGAGCCAAATGGATAGCAAAGGCAGGGAGCACCCCATCTGCTTTTTCAGTACAAAATTAAAAGATAGAGAAACAAGGTGCACAACCATTAAACACAAATGTTTTGACATTGTGTGGGCTTTGAAAAAGTTTAGATCATACTGGTATGGATCTACTCTCAGAATTCCAACCGATCCAAACCTTAAGATGTTAATGCAGATGAAGGGGAAAAATCCATAGTTGCTCAGGTGGTCCATTAGTCTTCAGGGCTTTGGCTTCACCATAGAGCACCGGTCAGGTACCCAACATAAGACTGCTGATGGTCTCTCCAGAAAGTGTGACCGACTAGAATCAGAGATCCATCCAGGAGTGGATTTGATCCTCCTGTGCCTAAGTCAGGGGGGATGAGTGTTCGAAAAATGTATCAGTTTTATGCTTAATCCCCTCTCCCAATGAGACCCTCAGCACTTTTGGATCTCCTGACTGAGAGGAGAATACTCCCTCCTTCATTCTTTCCTGTTCTGGTAATGGGAACCCTTTTCTGTATGTTTTACTTTATTTTATGGAGTCTTGCTTTCCTACATACCTTTTTAAAGGCATATGTGTTTCACTTTTGCAGTACAAAGCAGCCTATGTGCAGTGTTGCTGAATACCCTTTGGGTTCTCCTTTTTATATTGTTTTATCTCCATTGAGAACTACTTTTCTCCAGGGCAGAGGGATACGTTTTATTTGGAGTGCTGAGGCATTACCCGGTATCCCCTTTCTCTCTGCTCTTGTAACTTTTTGGTTACAGTAACAACTGTATAGTTATGGCTGGTGGCAGTGGATGTGTTCTAATGACCTTTGTGCAATTTTCCACCATAGGCTGAATTTTGAGCTGCGGCTATGCACAGGAGGGTCACCTATGTTTCACCATTTCTTGTGTGGTTGTTCTTTCTTGGGCCTTCTTCTGCCATCTTGGGAGGGGTAGGTCCTGATTTGAAATTGTTTTGGTAGGAACACTTTATGTAGCCTGCTGCGGCTCCAGTGTGTCTGCGAGGACAGGAAACGTGGGAGGATCCCAAAACTCCACTATCCTTTTTCTGCTGATGTGCCTGAAAGAAACCAGTTTCCACTGTGGGGCTGGCTGTCCTCAATGGACAGCCACCTTCCCCTTTCTGTAAACTGCAGAAATATTTTGCAGATGATGTGTGTGAAATCCTGATAAAAGGTGAGGTTCCTGAGGCAGTAGGCAAGTCAACCACTGAAGATCCGAAGAAGAAGGTGACCAGAGATGCCAGCAATGACCAGAAATGCCAGTAGCCCCTTCCAGTAACCATAAAGAGACCACTGCTGTCCTGAACCTGTTTTTGAATGGACAGAGGAGCTCCGAAGAGTTTGACTCCTTCCCTTTGGCTATTGGGACCAACCAGCCATAAGACATTGTGCAGAACAAGCCATCCGCTGACGTGCTGTGACCTTCCAGGGCTGCAAACCGCCAATACCAGGGGACCTCCAATCAAATTGCAGTGCATCAACTTCGCATGAACAAACCCTCCCAGAACTTTGGTGAGCTCCAGTTGGTTCTCCAGAAACAGGATCCCCCTCTTGAATGTCCTCTCACCGGAGTTCAGGACCGAAGAATCGAGGCAGATTGAATGGTTGGTAAATGTTCATCCTTTGAGCTCATAAAAAAGTGCCAAAACTGCAGATCGACGTGGGAGTACAAAGAATTCTTTCTGATAGTGCTTTCTCTTCACAGCAGCTGAGACATCCCTTTCAGAGTCCGTCCTTTCATCACCACGGCCAAGGAACAGGAGTCCACCGCTGCTGCATTGTGAAGGGCTTGATCTGCAACTTCTTCATCCCTCCTACGGTACTGTGGGGCTCAGGGTAGAACTTACCTCATGCCATTTTGCCGCTCCTGTGTTACTGGAGTGCTGTATCTGGTGTTTAGGTGTTCACCCATACTATTCACCCAGGTCCAATGCTTGTGCGCCTATAAGGACTCCTTTCCAAAGTCTGTGATAACTTTTTGCCCAACAAAAGCATTCTACTGACTAATAATCAAAGTATCCTATGGAATGTTACCTTCTCTGCTGCTGTGTCTGATCTGCATTCACTCTGAACTAACTCTGAAGAACTCACAACTAGTTAGGGATGGACTGCTAAAGCCTTGTGGGCTATGAAAAGTATCATACATCTATGGAAGTATTGCATTGCTATTGCTGGTGCTAAATAACCCTTTTTATTCCTACAACAGAACATTTTCTGAGTGACCATTGGTTTACTCACCTGAATTATTGCTGATGTTTTCCATTGTGTTTATGAAGTTGAATAGTTTTTACATACCTGAATATAACCTTGACTTGTGCATATACAAAATGTATGAGTTGGTACAATTAAGATATGATAGAAACATAATAGATATAGTAAGAACAGAGAAAGGAAAATATCAAGACAAAAGCAACCATAGAGAAAAGAAAAAGTCAAGATGATCCAGTCAAGGTTTCAATATGAAAGTCTATCAATCTGAGAATACTTGCAAGACAAGAGAACATTTCTTTAACAGTGAATAAACATGCGGACATAGATGGGAAGCTAAAAAGAGCCATCAGTTCACTGATGGGCAGCCAAGGACAGATGGAAAAAGTAATCGAAGCAGCAGCAGGAGACCAGGGATAGAAATTTTTATATACACTACGCCATTTTCCTTAAGTTGCAGAGATGCTTTGGATTCCCATAGAAAGAATCTGAATGTTTTTGTAACTGCTAAACGCAGTCCATTTCTATAGGAACCATGTAAATGCCTCCCATCATGCACAGCGAAGCATTTGTTATGGTTGGCTGTTTGAGGTATAAACATGCATGGAAAATTGGAGAAGCCTGAGTTTCTGTGCATTAGAACCATCTCACCATGTAAATCTTCAAAATTGCACAATAGTAACCGGCGAGGCATCGCGTTCTTTGTAAACGAGCACGCCATCAGATGCCAAGAAGGTGTTACCCGACCAGGAATCCCTTACCTGCAGTGCCGCGCTGCAATGTTTCCTACGTTCCTTCCTCTTCCGTACTTATCTGCTCGCATCCGTTCAAAACCGCCATCATTACTTGCTGTCGTTATGCATCTCCAAGCCCGACCTTCCTTTACAATATTATACATTCAACCTTTCCGCAAAATCATTCTGCATGGCACAGGAATTCCAGCATGCCCCTCCGGATCACTCCTACAGCATTTCTTTGGCCCCCTGCCACCCATTTTTATCTCTTTGGCACACTATCAATGGAGGCACAGAAACTGAAAACAGACAAGGCCGGATCTCACAGCCCACTTCTATTTCTACTAGTGTGTCTAATCCAGGAAAGAGACATGCTACTGTGGGCAGCACTGATTTGGATGCAATTGAACTCAGTAAGGCTGAAGCAAAAACACAGTTTGCCACCAAATAGGCTGTTAACACTTTAAAAGGTTTGCTTTGCGAAAAAGGCTTTTCAACAAAATTTGAAAATGAAAATATTCCGTCATTAGCCAACCTTCTTCGAGTACAAACTGTAACCGGCACTGAATATCGAGCCCAAAGCCTCATCTCATTACGGTCTGGCATTAACCATCATCTGAATAATCCATCATTCAGTCGCATTATTAATATAATTCACAACCAGGAATTTGTAAGTGCTAATAATGTCTTTATAAGCAATATTAAGTGTCTACAATGATCTGGCAAAGAGCTTGCTGC
Organism: Ambystoma mexicanum; assembly: GCF_040938575.1. Lineage (NCBI taxonomy): Eukaryota > Metazoa > Chordata > Amphibia > Caudata > Ambystomatidae > Ambystoma > Ambystoma mexicanum. Next base: position 1,275,950,700 of record NC_090931.1, on the reverse strand, counting down.
ACACAAAACTGCAATTTCTCACATGGACCTTTTAAAATTGCGTGCTTCTGGTGTTTCCAAGTTTAACTCTCCAGATACTCTGAAATACAAGGTCTGGTTTCATATCCAGATCGATTTTGCCCGTCGTGGCCGGGACAGACTGAGACTATTACCTGCCAATGCCTTCAGTGTGATCACTATTGAAAATGGCAAACAGTATGCCAGCCTAACTTTTCATGAATTAACCAAAAACCACCATCCACTTCTTGAAAGGTACTGCAGCGATCTGCGTGGCTGTACGTATGTCATACCTCATGCACCTGACTGTCCAGCGAATTTAATTCTCCAATATTTATCCAGGCTTCCTGCAGATGCTCCTTGATTCTTTGTTGCACCACGTCGTCTCAAAAAAGAACTGGCTACTGAGAAAATCTGGTATTCCAATAAGCCTATGGACAAAACTACACTAGGCAGCTTTATGCGCAAAATCAAACAACGAGCACATATCCAAGGAATTTACACTAATCACTCAGTTCGTGCCACTGCTATACAGATGCTATCGAATGCTGGACTTGAATTCCGTCAAATCATGGCTGTTCCAGGACATGGCAATGCTTCCTCCATAGAAAGTTATTATCAGCCACAAGCCACCGAAAGAATGAACTGGTCATCCATCCCGCATCATCCACAATTCTCCTCCCGTTACTCATTCTAATGCGCCTTCTGTAAATACTTGTCCTTCTACCTCCTCCACTGCCACCTCTGTCACCTTTGCAAATGCTGTTTATGATTCTAATTCCATTCCACAATTCGCAAATTGTTCTTTCACCTTCCTTGGAAATGTTCAATTCAACTCACACTAGTACTCTTCATTCACCATGTTGGCTATGTTGTTTCTGGTGTTTCCTATTATTTTTGTTCTGCAACATATTTAATACTCTCCCACAATGTTTTGTGTTAGTTTGTTTGTTCATATCTTGTTCAATGCCATCCAACCCACCTCCTAACTTTTCTTATTGTTCAATTAAGATTATCAAACCGCATTTAATGAGTCCTCACTACTTCTCTCACTTCCAAGTACTTAACACAAATAGTTTGATGTTGTTGCTCGAAAAAGCTCTCTGCAATCTGGCTGGGGGGAAGGCAAGTAATGCGTAGCAATTTCGCTACTGTCCTTCCCATTGCTTCAAATGCCAGCTAGGTGCACCTCAAGTGTACCTTGTGAACTTGCAGACATATGATCTGCCCAGTGCTGCTGGTCACATCAAACAATAGAATGCATGTTACGCGTTTTCCATTACACTTCGTGTCCCCGGTGCTGGTGGCCACTTTTAAAATTGCTGCAGAAATGCATTGTACAGGAATACAATGGAATGCACTCTATACGTTTTCAATTGTATCCCTGTACATTGCTAAGTGCTAATGGCACTTTTGTGGGAACACACTTCAGGTGCCCGATGCTGGTAGCCACTTTATGAATGGCTGCATTAATGCATTCTATAGGAATGCAATGGAATTCACTCAACGCGTTTTCCATTGTATTCCTGTGCGATGCTACTCAAACACCCTCTCCCAACATGGCCGCCAGCGTTCCCTTTCTGCGATTCGAACACAACCATACTATCCCGTCAACAGCTACTCCAGCTTCCGAATGCTGAGAGCACAGACGGTAAACAGAGTTGCTAACTTCCAAACTAAAACCCTGCCGATGCTGCGACTATTCGTATCCAAGGAAAAACACATATGATACTAATAGCAATAAGCCCCTCCCGGGGCCTTCGTTAAAGAACTTGCTTCACTCTGGCCTGTAACTATGGGCCCCGGGGCATTACCTGAAGTGATCATGCCCCCCCCCCTGCTCGGGGCTATTGCTTAAGTGAGGATAACTAAACTGTACGTTTAGACACAACCGATCCAGTCCTTGCAATATCCAGGCTCCACCAAAATGAGGCCTGGGCATCTAAGGAAGCAGGGCCTAGTACACTATGCAGAAAGCAAGTTAAACATGGTAGGTTCATCATATATTTTAGAGATTAGAGTATACCAGATTCACATTGCAAAGCATGAGATTAACATCTATTAGCTGGTCAGTCCAGTAGAACTATCTCCAAAGAGATTGCATCCCTATTGGACCACTTCCTCTGCCAAGGGTTGATTTGAAGACTTTAAAGAAGAAGTCATCAATTATATTTGTTGGTTCTAGTGTCAGACTGGGTGCATTTACATCCAAATACTTGTTTGTGACAAAAAACGGACCCTGCTGCCTTTCTCCCTGTTCCTGCTACCTTCCGTCCCCCCTCTTTCCTTCGAATCTCGCCTCCTTTTCCATGTTCTCTGCATTGTTTTCAAAAGCATATATGGATGTGCACACCTTATCTCTCTTCACTGCTCGCTCTTTGTGCCCCTTCTCCCTCTCTTGCTTCACAAAGTCAATTCCTACTTGCAGTGCACAAACCCCATTGCTCCCCATCTCGTTTCCTGTCTTTGCGCCTAATCACTGGAACTCTCTACCCCTTGAAATTGGATCCTCTTTTATCCGTTCTTCTGCTAACTATGTAAGTTCTCAGAAATTGTCTTATCGTATTATGTGTACTGTTTTATTATGTGCAGGGCTTTGGCACAATCACTACACAAATTAATAAAATACAAAATACAATAAATAATTGCACATTGTTAAAGCAATAGAACCCGAGCAGGGCGGTCCTTACTGGTCTGGTAACAACATTACCAGACCAGTAATGGCCCCCCTCCAACGGTTTGATAGCTATTGGAATCCCAGCATGTTGTACCAGGGTACTAATAGTTTATTTTCCTCAAGTTGAGAAATGGTGTCTCAACCGTTTCTCAACTCGAGAAAAACAACAAAATAAAATGGCCGCCATGGAGTGGGGATAAGGGCACTACATAGAGTACCTTCTCCCTTTCTATGGTGGCCATTGCTGGATCGGTGCTGTGCCAGGAACACTAGGGTTCCTGGCGCAGGGAAGGGCCGAGCAGCACAGGTAAGTGGGGTGGTGGTAAGGAGGGGGAGACGAGATGTGGAAAATGGGGTTTTGGAGGAAGGGTTAGGGCATGTGGGGACATCAGGAGAGGTCATGCTTACCATCGATATGGTGAGGGAAGATTGCGGCCTCCCGCTCTAAGGAGGTTTGGAGCTGGGTCTTTCCCGGTATGGTAAAGACCCTGTTCTAAACCTCCTCATTGGCTGGGAGGCTACCACACCCTCCTGGCCAGCTACTAATAACACTTAGATGAACAGCGAGCACACAGGAAAGGGTGCTATGATACATTTAGAGGGATTTTAAAGCCTTGCTGATTGAAATGCATGTTCTCCTAATCAGAAATAAAAAAAGTAGCCAAGACAGCAAAATAGGTACACGGATCTAAAAAGCACACCACAAAGAAATATATATTACAAAAATCAGTCTGACTGTGCTGATGAACGAGTGAAACCTTTTAAGGACTAGGACTGAGAACAGGCCAATACACCAATACAGCTATCAGAAATCAATGACTTCCATCGAGAGTTAACCCAATGTAAGACATCGGTATTAGTCAAGGGCTTAATTCTGCAATGCAAATCCGGCCATCAGGATTTACAGGAATTGTGATGATTCCCTCGTGTGGGCAGGAGCACCGCTTGGAATGATAAACAGAACAGAACAGATGCATGTGCACCGAGCCTTCGCATCAAAGCACTTTCTTGTGTTGCTTCTGAAGAACCTGTTTAAGACAACAGAGGGACTGATTCACACAGATTTACACTACAAAAAACCTGGGAACGCCAGTGAGCATCCCTGATATGGATCTGCTCCCTTTTCAGCTGATGCACAAACCCAAGAGAAGAAGGGGGTGGATGCCTGCACCCCCTTTAAGAGCCTGAAGTGCACTTGTGATTGATAAAGATTTGCTCAAGGGCATCCATCTCCAAGATGCTTTAGGGCTCGCCATTTCTGGCTTAGTGAATCAGGCGTAAGAGCGCAGGTGTGAAGCAGGGATGTTAAGAGGCCTCACCTGACTTGCTCCAGTGCAATTCTGTAAATCAGGGCCAGGATGTTAGGTGGATTTCTGGTTTCGCCTGAGGCCAGAGATGCCCTATGAAGTCACAGTGTCTCCAGTTGGCTCACTGCTGAGCCCTTCTGAAGTGATCAAACCCGCGGCAAGGTGAGACGTGCCAACCTGCCGCTGGGGCAGAGGCGTGGGGGCTGAAACTGAGCTCAGCTGCTGAAACTGACGCAAACATGATCTGCGATGGAATGAAGTGACGGTGGCTCCAATGTGCCCATACTCTCGCCTGACGATCTTGAGTGCTTCATTTCATATCTCGCAATAATGCAAAGATTCAGGGCTACAACTTGGCCTGGGTTTATTAAGGATGCAATTTTGTTGCAGCTTTAATGTGGTGCAAGGGGGCTTTGCTGGATGGGAATGACCAGCTAGCTTGACAGATATTAACTCCTTTCAACCACCCCAACCCGCAAGTGGCCATTACTGCTATTATCACCCTTGGCAAAAATATGGGAGGCTAATACCGTTTTTGAGAAATTGGCCTCACGCATACCAGGCACGCTGATTTCTCCGAAATATTACTGCAGCTGGAAATAGTAAAAAGAGCTTTTGATCAGTACTTTTACTCTTTACATGGTCCCAGGTGGGTGGGCAAGCATGGCAAAAGTAGGGCAGAGGTGGGTGGCAGGACCCCAGGTAAGGGAGCGAGGGGTGCAGATGTTCTATGCCGGAGACAGGGGCAAGTGAAATGATTCATAGCCCCCAACTCTCGCGACAGAACAGAGGATGGCTGGCCATGGAAGAGGCACCAGTGCTAGACAAAATGGAGGCTTTGATTGTCGGATTCAGTCTGCTTTATTGGCCACCTGATCGCCTGGTGCCACCTCGAGGTTCCTCATTATTGTTAAGTATTACTGATTGAGTGGGTGCAAGCATATTTTTTATAAACTATTGCCTGCACCTAATCAAATCTCTCTTCTTTTAGTAGCCATTGACTACTAGAGAATTGTGCCTGGAGGACCAGCTGGATGCATGGACCTGGACTTCCATTCACCCCCTCCGCCAGACGCTGGAAGTCAAGACTGCCAAGAGCTCCTCATCATTAGTCTATCCGCACATGCCCAATTATACTTGCCTGACACACCTGCATCTACGGGAACACACCAAGACCCAACGCATTCGTTTATAAAGTGCTGTTTGATCAGGGAAAAGAATCCAGTTGTTTTTGCCCACTGAGTTATGGCCACTTCTGGCAGGAGCTAAGGACCAATTTACAAGAAGCCTCTCTCCTCACTCTGATTGGACCAGCCTTGAAACCAACTAGTAGGGCTGTTAAGGCCCGTGCTTTGAGTGGCATCAGACCCCCAACCGAAAGCACTGTAAAGGGTTGTGCTTCAATTACACTGATCGAATATTTGGTGGTGCTCCATGATTAGCAGTGCAAGCATTGTCACGTGTCCTGAATTTGGAACCCTTCTCCGTGCATGCTCCGTGTTCCCAGGGTGGCGATTACAAATCTTGCTCCGTGTAAGAGATCCTGCAAGTAATGCTGGAGATGTGCCTGCAGTTTAACGCTACATGAAGAGGAGCCTCGGAGCACTTCTGGAAGAACAGAGTTACCGCGCTGTTTTTTTTAATGTAGGAATTGTAATGGTCCCTATTTATGCACTCGAATATTGCCAGCCATGTAGCCTGGGGGCACAGACATATCATTTGAATTTCCCAGTTTCAAATGCTTTTGGTAATACGGGGCTTCTGTGATTTCGAATTCCAAGCCTCATGCAACCATTTCACAGATTCCATTTTCAGAGCTTGAAAACTCAAGATGGTCTCTTCCGCACAATAATCTTTCTGTCTCGTGGACACGTTGGGTAACTTCCCTACCCATAACATGTTGCAGTACATAATCTATTTCACTTTTCTGTGAGAAAGAACCTTAACTCACAAGTGAAGTGTCTATGAGTGAGTCAAGACACAATTCAGCCTGTAGTTGCTCTATATAAATGGGCAACAGGAGACCAACAGTCAGTGTGGACAACATGGCAGCCAGAAATGTCAGCTCCCCTCCTCCACACCAAATCCAGAATCATGCGTGCCTGTAAACAGCAGTAAAAGATTAAATGAAGGTTTGATGGGCTAACCCCTCTCAAGAGACGAAAACAGGCGAAATCCAGAGGTGAGGAGAGGGGCAGCCTGAATGAGAGAGGATCCGCCAGCAGCCTACACGTGCCGAAACGTCCCGAGACTCACATAAGGGGTTGCTCAGAACAGCGTGGAAAAAACAGTGGAACGCTTCTCCCGGGGGATGGGGCCTACAAAGCCGTTTGCCTTAAAAGCTGTGAGTCCCGCCGGAGAAATCCACATGGGAGCCACACTGAACACACGGGGGAGGCTGCGACCCAACCTGCTGACATTTGATCCGAGGGGCAGGTATGGCCGCCCACAACCCCTACAGGCCCAAATTTAGAACTTTGAGACAGGTGACAGTGGGAAGGTGGGTTAGCATCCACACCCAGCAGAGAGGCTGGTGGATACACTGTATGCTTATAAAGTAAGCACTTGGGAGACAGAGGCCACCTGAGAGACTGGTATGCAGAAAGAACAAGAGAGGCGGAGGAGGCCTCAATCTAACAGGCCCAGCGAGAGAAGGATGAGCCTGGCTGCCCATGAAACCCACTGGACTGGCAACAGAAACACATGAAGTGGAAAGGTGGTGAAGTGGAGCCCAAAATCCGGACGTAAGACCGGCAGCAATACGCCATGTGGTGCAGAAAGGAAGGTCCGGAAGATCCAATGACAGAGAGAAGACCTCCCACCATGAGCCCAGGCAGCTCTATCAGGGGCAATTGGAGCCCAGAAGCATTAGAACCTAAAGAACAAACCAAAGGTATCCCTTCACCTATTGAGCACCCCTCGGAGAACAGAGGGGTTCGTGAGCAAGAAGGGGTGGGGAAATCACAGCTTGCTGCACATCCGGTCCCCCCACAGGCTGCAGTAGCAGAACTGAAAATCAGATAAGCCGAGCAGAGAGAAAGGAGACATAAGCGCATGTGCCAACTGCTAACGAGCCAGCCGAGTGTCCAAGCACAAGAGCCTGATACGCAAAGACAGTAATAAGAAAACTAAAGGGGCTAAAAGATAGAAGAAATCGGGCTAGCCATAGCCTAGCAAATGGTCTGGATCCTACATTCGATGTCTGGGGCACATGTCGAACAAACCAGCAATCGTCTCCTTGCAACAATACCGGAGGGCCCGTAAGACAAGCATAACCTCAGAGGACACTACAAGATCTGAACTGCAACAAATAGAGGCGCAGGAGGGTGCAACGAAATTAGAAATAAAGCTACCTACTGGAAGAAATCAAGTCAATGCAGAGTGACCTGCAGACATCAATGCAGGAACTGAAAGAGCAGATGGAGAATGTGGACGACAAAATAGAAGCTCTGGAAAATAACCAGTTAACGACAGACCTCCTAGAAATAACATTTGATGCCCACAGACGTGGAGTGCAGAGAAGCTGAACTGGACCTGAAATTGCACAAGTTGGAGAACAGAGAACAAAGGTGCAATATCCACATAATGGGGGTCTAGGAAGTGAAAGGAACACTATAGAATCTCTGGAAAGAACAGTAAACGCCTTGTTTTTGGACAAGGGTGGGAAGGAAGTCTCCTTCAACAGGATCCATCGCAGAGATGGGCCGTGGGAGGACCCAGGTCAGTTCTCGCAAAATGCCACTACTTTTAGCAGAAAATGGAGATCCTATTGAAAGTGAGAGAAAGAGGAGAAATTGATTTCAGGATTGGTCAGAATTCACCCTGTAAGCGATATTCAATCAACACCACAGCTAAGTCAATGCCTAGTCTGGGATGCTGAGGAAAACCCTTATTGATGTATTTTTATGTCCAGTTCAGTACTCTGGATGACAACCCTTGTATAACACCCCCCTCTTAGAATCCCCCTGATCCCACTGAGCCAAGAAGTAGGTTTGTTTTGCAAATTAAAAGGTTTATTTGAAAAATTAACAAGATATATATATCGCACTTTTATAAGAAATTAATAATTGATATCACACTTATGAATATAATGTTGATCAACAATGGGTAACCTAACACTAGCACACTTCTTTACAGTCAATGAGGAGTGGGTATAGGATGGATAAGGTAGCAAAAATACTTTTATGGTTTCAAGGGAAAAGCAATGAGGAATAAACTGCAGTACAGAAATACTTGATATGATTTTAGCAAAAGATAAGATAATCACTTTTTCTCTGGCAATTCACCCCCCCACCCACTATGCAATGTAAGAAATGGAAGGAGGAGCACACAGTTCTCAGGAATGCAATCAAATACAATACGAAATTCAGTTCCCCCCCAGCAAGCTTAGAGGAAACAGGTAGAAGTTTGAAACACAGGCCCAAAATGCCTTGAATGTGATGACAATGAAGTGAGAAATGTGCTAAAATGCTTTTAATTCCCTCTAGAGGTTAGGGTGGGTGATATCTAGTTTATATTAGTTCAGGCTCACTTTAGCAATGCTCTATGTGTAACCAGCAGGTTAAAACGAATTTTAGCAAAGGAAAGCAAGAAGCTGCTGATTTTTACACGTGGCTGAAATTGTGCAAAATGTCAAATCGCGGCAAATTTACTCGCACGCGTCGAGCGTAATTACGGAGGCACTATAAGGAGTAGGAAGTCGGTTCTAGGTTTGTTGGAAAGCTTAAAATCTTAGCTTAAAGATGAAAGTTAACTCTCGTTCCTAGCACAAACGGTTCCGGAGATACGGACAATTTTGTGAAAGTAGTTTTTCGGATTTGAAATTTTAAAGCTCAGAATGACAGATAACAGTTTTCAGTTTTAAAGATGACAGAATGACACGATTCTAGGAGGCAGTTCTAATAGGCTAAAATAGTTTGGATTAGATTATTTTAAACTAAGAGATTGGTTTTGGCACAATGAGTACTCACACTATATTTTTGAAATAAGCCGTCAAGGTCTGGTCAGGTTGGACGGGACTTCCGGCGGGTGGTTCTGAACAGCGGTCTGGTCTCTGGTTCTGCTCTCAGCACTGCACAGTTCTGGTCTCTCTGGATCTCTGATCTCTCTGGATCTCTGGTCTCTCTGGATCTCTGGTCTCTCTGGATCTCTGGTCTCTGGAGGTTGATGGATTTGAAGTCTGGAGTCTCCCGGCAAAGCGTCCCGCAAGAAAGTGGAAAGTGAATCCCCTACTGGGTTTCAGTGGCCCTTTTTATGTGTTTTGAACATGGATGTGTGCCTGGGCCTAGCTAAGCCTGCCCCTCTCACTTATCATTGGCCAAGCTTTCCTCTCTCCCTTGATTGGGGGGAAGAAATGGAGTGTCAGAGTGATGCTGTAGGTTTTATGGTCAGAGGAACCTCCCCTTGTCGAATTGCACAAAACTCTATTTCTGACCCAAATACATATTTATCTATATACCATTTTTCTCATATTATAGGTCCAGTTAACATATTTTCTGTAGCACCAAACCATCCGATCCCTGTCTTTGTACAATGTCGTGTCCACTGATGACAGAATTCTCCCCTTTTCATCCAGATAACGACCTCTAAACCTTTCCAGATTTTACACAAATGTGCACCAGGGATATGGGTTTCAGATGATAAAGTGTCAGATTTTTAACATGCATACATTTGGAGTAACAACCTTTTTTTCCGCTACTATCCCCAAGAACATCCCACATGGTCCTAACTGTCAGGAAAGGAAGAAGGCGATGGATATGGCAGGGGAAATGTGCACAAAATACACAGCAAACAACCTTGAATATAACAACGTGCATTCAATACCCAAGACTCGTGTATACCACTATATGAAAAGGAATGTAGGGTAAGCACTTAGAACCTCCTTATGACTGAAAGGAAAGTCGGCAAACTCCTTACCCACTATGCTATTACAGATACTGACAGCGCTAAGCCCACGTAGAGGGCAAGCAGGGACAGAATCTGTAAGCTGACACTCTAGACGGTACTGAATAAAGAATTTGGAAACAGTACTCACAAGGACCGGAATGACCACATGAATGCCAGTACTCACGAAGACCGGAAAGACCACTTGGATGTCCGTATTCACGAGGACCGGAAAGACCACTCAAAAGTCAGTACTAACCCACAACCCTGTAAATCAAACAAGAACCCAGAAGGCAGTAAAGGCAAAGAGTGAGGATGACTAAATACCTAAACCCAAGTCAAGAGGCAAGAAGGAATAGTACAGTGTGGAAAACAAAAGATAATCACACAGGAGCTAGTTACAACAGCTTCCCACACCTAATAATAAAATAGGAAATAAATGTAAAAGTGGAAAGGAAAACATGGCATGGATCCCAATAGAAGGCAAGGATCAGGAGCAGTGAAAACGATATCAAAAGGGAAACTTTCCCACCCATCCAAGGTGAAAAGGCAGGAAACTAAACCTGTAAAGGAAAGATTAATGCAACAAGTCTTTCTGTAGCAAAGGACAATTTCTAGGAAACAGTGAACACAGGCAATTGGGTTACAGCAAAAGGAAAGCTCAGAGAAAGGCTGCCTGCAGACAGAGAAAGGGAGAAAGGGATTTCCAAAAGGCAGAAATCAATTAGGCATACAAATACGAATTCCAGGACAAGGAACAAGAAACACTAACTAGAAACTGGGCACAAAAACTAGGAACCAGGAACAAGGGACCAGTCAAGACAGGAACGCTGCAACAATGACCAGCGCTGGACTGAAGCAAACTGAGGCTTTTAAAGCTGCTTAACGAGCACACCCCTCAGGCGTGTCGCCTGCTGCACCTGCAGCCACAGGTGTTGCCTATCCTCCACCCAGCCTTGTCCTGCAAGGGAGGAGGTGAGGCAGTGAGCCAGGCATTCTGGGAAGCATAGTCATTTGATTAAAGTAGCAGTAGCATGCTGGCTGCCAAAAACCTGGAATGGATCCGGAAGGGAAGTAATTCGGGAAATAAGGTTTTAGCGCTCCCAATTCATCAGGACACTGTAGCATAAGGTTCGGAGGAAATGTCCAGTAGGGAAGAAACCCCAAAACATGCCCCCAAGTGGCGGGAACGGGAGCGAAGGGAGCGAGCCGTGACACTATACCCCCTCCCACGGCCGACTCCAGGCGGCCGTTACTCGCACAAAACATCTTCTTTCCAGGACAGGAGCGCTTTGTCTTCAGAAGTGGCACTGACGGAAACGATGACCCACGGGCAGAAGCAGAAGGACTGGAATGAATAGAATCAGGCCGCAGTCTATAAGAGCCATAGGCGGGTTTTCGGTGAGGAAGAGACTCATGGGTCGAAGAAAGGCATGAAGGACTTGCAGGACCCGAAGCAGAGTTGGAAGGTCCAGGAAGCTTAGTCACTGGAAGAGGATATGCATACATCTTTGAGGAGAGAGGCAGGCTGGTGCTACATGCCTTAGACAACAGTAGAAGTTCTGTTAGCCTCACTGCCGAGAGTGGACACACAGGAGGTGAGGAAACAGCAGGTTTCAGGAAATGTTTATGTTCGGAAGAGGAAGGTGGCGGCTGAGGTAGAGGTTCGGATACTCTGTCATCCATCTGGGTAAAGGTTTGTGGTTGAAAGTGACAAAGATTCGCCTGCATAAGTTCCATGCCTTGGAGGTCTGGAGATCCAATGGGTTGTACGAGGCTGGCACTCCCATTGACAGTCATGTAGCCAGTCAAGTAGCCACCTTGTTGCACGTGGGATACAACCGCAGGAACGTTTGGCATACTGATAGGAGTGTTAGACACAGTACTCGGAACATCAGGCATACTAGCAGCGGGAGCAAAAACAGGCACATCTTGAACTGCAGCAGACATTCCCCTCCTTTGGCTACTAGCACCCAACTGGCGCTGCAGCTGGAGGGCCGTGCCCGTCCCTTCCCTCAGGCTCATGTGGGATCCGGCAACAAAAGGGTTGTCAAGCGGTTGATCCAAACCGGACTCCAAACGCGGACCGTCCAGCCCGCTATCCTGGTCGGCTACTCGTTCGGTGACTGGGCCGTGGTGGATGGCATCCGTTTCTCTCTCGTAATACTCCAGGCAAGTCCAGCGGCCTCGCATGTAAGGCCCTCCCGAGTCGTGAGCCGGCTTGATGTTTCTGAAGAGAGAGCTGGCAGAAGTCTCAGGCTCAGATGTTGCATATTCGGGAGGCGCTGATGCTACAGTCAAGTAGTTGGGAGAATTGTTTTGTGTACAAGGCAGACCTTCTGGTGATCCCCCTGAAGCATAAGAAGGGCAAGATGGACGTTCATCAGTAAATGGTTGGGATTCAGGAGGAATCTCTGGAGCAGAAGAATATGCAGCAGGATCTGACAGTGTAGACAGGTACACCTCCGATATTGGCAGCGAGGCTGAGCAGGATACAGGTCTCTCATGAACTGAAGCCAAACTAGCAGTATGCTCTGGGACCGAAGACATGCACTTAGAATGTACTACCGGAGGCTCCATGGCTGAAGGATAATCTGCTGGATGAGTCACTGTAGCCGAAGACAAACATGCCAGAGGAAATTCTGAGGCTGAGGGCATGCAAGCTGGAGCCGTCTTGTTAGCTGAAGACAAACTTGTCAAGGTCTTTGGCTCTGACTGCGTACATGGTGAAGGCTCTTGGGTGACTGGCAGACATAGCACTTTTTTATTGATCGAAGATACGTGTGCCAACGATGACTGCAGAGCTGTGGATAGGATTATTGAAGAGTCAATGGTAGTAGGAGGACAGTCTGAAGTCCCAGAAGTCGACAGACACACTTGTGGTTCAGGAATGGAAAGCCCCTTTAAGGCAGTTGACCCCTTGGCACCAGTAACCAAAGTCTGAGCTGTACCCATGCCGTCCCTCTCCTTAGTGGATGACACAGAGTCTCTTCCTTTGTAGAAGTCAAAATCAACCAGAGGAATCACCATAGTAAAGTCTCTGTTAATCAGGATTTCGTCAATTGACCATTCCTCTGTCTTAGCTTCTGAAGGTGGCTGATTAACAATCAACAGTTCAGGGATCGCCTGCCGGGTTTTTGGTTCAGTAATCTGTGGAATGAGTCCATCAAAACATAAATTCTGCACTGTCTTTGACTGCTCGTATTGACCGAAATTGGCAGAAGGAAGAGCGAACACAGAGGTAGCATTGTTTTCCACATCAGCTTGAATGTCTACTTCAGTCTCAGCAGCTAGATCAAGGGCAGAACCTAAGCCTACAGTTGTGACTGATTCTGTGTATGCCACCATTGTGGATTGTGTTTGGAAATCAGAAGCATGTATGTGTTCAAGCTCAGAGTTATGACAAACTGCTACACAGGAAGCCTCAGGTAAAGGAGTGGCTTGTGAATCTTCAGCTAACAGCAATTCCTGACAAACGGTAGGACAGTTGTCAGAACCTGTGCCCTGAATAAGCTCTGTGCTTGAAAAAAGACTTTCACTCCCAATAGATCTTACATATTGACAAGTATCATGATTTACTAAAGTCTCCGCACTCAGGGACTGAACAGTATTCACTTCATCAACGGATAAAGTTGGAGGTGTATTCAGAAAAGACTGTAACATCTTATTCTCCTCTTTTAAGGAAATGTATTCTTGTTTTAACTCCTCAAATTCTGCTTTTAGCATGTCCCGCATTAACTGTACATCTCTATCAGTAGGCACAGGGGAAGGCATGGTGGCATCAGAGCTGGATCCTGCCCTAGCCATCTGGAAGTGCACTGATTGTATATTGTCATCTACTACTTGCAGGTCTTGTGATCTATACTCTCTCTTACCGATGTGGTCTGTGTTTCTTTTAAGCAGACTATTGGCATCAGACCCCTTGGCATTAGAGACCACAGTAAGAACCTGTGCAGAGGAGTAAGCTGTAGACTGAGGGCAGAAAACAGAAGATATGCAAGGAACCCCTCCATTCTTCATGCTTGAATCATGAAACTGTTCAATCTGAGGTAAAGCACAACCGGAGTCATGGGGTTCAATAACAGAGGTACTTGTGTGTATAAATTCTAGCAGTGTGTTGTTTTCCACTGCTAAGGCTTGTGCGGACATAGACTCTGGATCAAAATTAAAGACAGAGCTAGGATCAGGCAATGTAGGATGGGCCACCTAGTGTGTAAAATACTTTGCACGTAAATACCCATTCGTGTCAAGGAGTTCATTTAAGTCAGGAGCAGAGATTCGATTTTCACGGGTAATTGTAAGGGAAGCTTTCTGTATGAGCTTGTTAGAGGCCTTGCTGCCTTTCCTTCGTAATCTGGCCATGTTCAAACGGGAACAACGGCTGGTCATTCTGTCAGGAAAGGAAGAAGGCGATGGATATGGCAGGGGAAATGTGCACAAAATACACAGTAAACAACCTTGAATATAACAACGTGCATTCAATACCCAAGACTCGTGTATACCACTATATGAAAAGGAATGTAGGGTAAGCACTTAGAACCTCCTTATGACTGAAAGGAAAGTCGGCAAACTCCTTACCCACTATGCTATTACAGATACTGACAGCGCTAAGCCCACGTAGAGGGCAAGCAGGGACAGAATCTGTAAGCTGACACTCTAGACGGTACTGAATAAAGAATTTGGAAACAGTACTCACAAGGACCGGAATGACCACATGAATGCCAGTACTCACGAAGACCGGAAAGACCACTTGGATGTCCGTATTCACGAGGACCGGAAAGACCACTCAAAAGTCAGTACTAACCCACAACCCTGTAAATCAAACAAGAACCCAGAAGGCAGTAAAGGCAAAGAGTGAGGATGACTAAATACCTAAACCCAAGTCAAGAGGCAAGAAGGAATAGTACAGTGTGGAAAACAAAAGATAATCACACAGGAGCTAGTTACAACAGCTTCCCACACCTAATAATAAAATAGGAAATAAATGTAAAAGTGGAAAGGAAAACATGGCATGGATCCCAATAGAAGGCAAGGATCAGGAGCAGTGAAAACGATATCAAAAGGGAAACTTTCCCACCCATCCAAGGTGAAAAGGCAGGAAACTAAACCTGTAAAGGAAAGATTAATGCAACAAGTCTTTCAGTAGCAAAGGACAATTTCTAGGAAACAGTGAACACAGGCAATTGGGCTACAGCAAAAGGAAAGCTCAGAGAAAGGCTGCCTGCAGACAGAGAAAGGGAAAAAGGGATTTCCAAAAGGCAGAAATCAATTAGGCATACAAATACGAATTCCAGGACAAGGAACAAGAAACACTAACTAGAAACTGGGCACAAAAACTAGGAACCAGGAACAAGGGACCAGTCAAGACAGGAACGCTGCAACAATGACCAGCGCTGGACTGAAGCAAACTGAGGCTTTTAAAGCTGCTTAACGAGCACACCCCTCAGGCGTGTCACCTGCTGCACCTGCAGCCACAGGTGTTGCCTATCCTCCACCCAGCCTTGTCCTGCAAGGGAGGAGGTGAGGCAGTGAGCCAGGCATTCTGGGAAGCATAGTCATTTGATTAAAGTAGCAGTAGCATGCTGGCTGCCAAAAACCTGGAATGGATCCGGAAGGGAAGTAATTCGGGAAATAAGGTTTTAGCGCTCCCAATTCATCAGGACACTGTAGCATAAGGTTCGGAGGAAATGTCCAGTAGGGAAGAAACCCCAAAACATGCCCCCAAGTGGCGGGAACGGGAGCGAAGGGAGCGAGCCGTGAAAAATCCCAAGAATAATGATTTTATTTATATAATTTTGACAGGTCCGTACTATGAATTATCTATCTTTTTAAAATTATGCCCTGGTCAGAAAGGGGTGTGGCTTCCCACATCACATGGTGGAATAACTGGTTTATCCACTTCCCCCAAGCTCAGCTTGCTAGCAGAGGCACTGCCCCTCCCAGTTTCTCCCAAGAGGAAACCACTTTACGGCCCCCCCAATATAACATTTACCTGAGCCAAAGAAGGCCCATTGTTCAGTTCCCTGTAGTCCCCAGGTGCCACTCCCCTTTCAATCAACAGGGCCATGTGATCTCCTTTTGGTGGGGCCAGCAGGATGCAGGCAGGCCTGGGAAGAGTTGTTGAGCCAGTTCAACTCCTGTCGGGGGTAGTTGTCAGGCAGAATTCAGCTAAATGTCACTTTAGTTCCCAGTTTTCTACATTCAAATCCAACTTACATGCAGCTATTTTTTATATATACATTAAACAATTACTTCCTTCAAGTCATTTCAGAATATAGTTTTACATTGTATCCACCTCTTAGCAAGTCTTTCCTTGGCCTGGTTTCGGTTCATTTGTTCAGTTTTACACAAAAGTCTGGTGGTTTTAAAATGCCGGCTTTCTGATAGTGGTGAGCACCGGTACTGCATCCATTTTTGACATTAAGAAAATGAATTCCCCACAGTTCTGGGTTGCTTTTGGCAATCAGCATTGTCATTCCCAATGGTTTCAGGCTACTGTGTGTGTAGCCCAATGGTGGTTTTAGGCAGTGTCCTCCTGTGCTCACAACATAGGCAAAAATGGGTGGCAGCCTATTCTTCATGTTTTCCCTGTGCACTCTCTGGGGCGTTCTGGCCATCATGATGTTTTCCATGCCAGTACTGCACAGTTTTATGGTAGGGCTTGGATGCATGGGTAAAAACATCCCACAAGCCTCATGAAGTGAAAAGAGTGTAAGCCCTTGACCATTTGGCCAAGAGAGCATGATGTAAAATAAAGACGGGGCTTCCCGTTTTTGCTATCTTTTGAACACAGGATGGAGGAATATAGAATCACCATACAGGAGGAAGCAAACAGCGCGCTGACACAACTGAAAGAGCAGGTGTTGACCACTTCTGGTACTCAAAAGCATAGGAGACACATAGCAACAAACCCAACACACAGAGGTCAAGTCCGAAGAGGAAGACTGCTTGGAGCCAGTACATTTACCCTGAACACCCCATCTCTGCGGAAGCAACAACCAATATTGGCGGAAGCATAGAGTCCAGTGAACTGCCAAGACAACTTAATAGGCCAAAGAAAGAAGGGAACAATGAAAAATATGGCACTACAGACGAGCACCTGTCAGAGACGATGAATGTCATGGGGGAGGAGTCAAGGCGAACACAGAGGATTGATTGAGGTTGGAGACTCAGGGCGGTTAGGGAGGGTGACACAGATACATTGTGTCTGACTACCTGCAAATAGTCATCAATGAAGTACCGGCCAGATGGGAGTCAATGGTAACAGCTGTTAACAGAAAAAGGGGGGTATAGCGGGGACTTTATTGAACGTAAGACAGTCCGGATGGTGTGGGGAATGGGGGTGCTACATGGTGGCCCTGGATGTTTAGGACATCTCTGTGTATGGTTAGTGCAAGAGTAGTTAGTAAGCGATTGATGGTGTACCGAGAATTTAATGTTTAATAGGTCACACCTAGATTTATTTCTGCAAAAAACAAGATACTGTTCAGGGGAGGAAAAGCAACTGCGCGGGGCACATATAGGGCCTATGGTACGGGATTTGGAAGAGCATAAGAAGGTAGAAGTGGGTATAGTGATCTGCAAAGTGCTAGGAATGGAGATATTACAAACCCAAGCGGTCTTAGAGGGACGCCTCTTGGCAGCAAACTGGGAGGGAAGACAACAACGTTAAATTCAGTGTTCTGCACGAATGAAAGCCAGCCAGATTGTGCAGTCAGGCGCGGGAAATATTGATGTTGTGGAAAGAGGGCATATTGATCTGTGGGGGAGATTTTAACATGGTTGCCGATCCCCACAAAGATTGGGTTTCACTCGGAGAGAGGGTGATACAAGCGGCTGATGGAGAAAAGGACAGACTACACTTTTACTGAAGAACCTTCCTTTTGGTAGATACGTGGAGAGAGGCAAAATGAGATGCACACCAATACATTTTACTCCCAACCTCATAAAACCTACACTCATACTGAGCATATCTTAGTAGAGGCAGAACTAGCATACATGATCAGAGAGGCTACCCTACAGACAGTGGGGTGGACAGACCACAACATGTCGCGAGTCAGATTAGACATGGGTGCACATGCCAAGAAAGAAAAGAGATGGAAAAAGCATTTGACCAATTTTTTACCATGGGCTTAAACAAAGTGGGAATAGGCTAGGCAAGGATGACACGGATTAAAGTATTATACGTAACAACCTAAAGTTTCAGTAGTGGTGAACTCCTCTTGGAGAGAAGCTCGAAACAGGGATGCCTGCTTTCCCCACTGCTTTTCACCCTGTCCAGTAAACCTCTCGTGGAGGCTATACATGAAGACAAAGCCATTGAACGGATCAACGTGGGCCCTAAAGAATATCAATTGCTGCTATCTTCCCAAAACATTTTAGTTTACTTCACTAACCCCACCTAACCTATCCCTGATTACTTAAACTCCTGTCAGAGTTTGGGGATATATCAGAATTTAAGATCAACCTGAGAAAGACAATCACCCTTCCCTTAAAACAATGCTCCCGACAATTAAAAGAATCCCTGGAAAAATCGCTAATCCAGATACTCCAGAGACAAGCAATGTCAATAGAATACCTGGGGGTCCACATGCCAAAATTACTAGCCAACCTGTATGAGGCCAACTATCCTGACATATAGAGGAAGATCAAAGAGGACCTGGCCCGCTGGTTTGAATTGGAAATATTGTGGGAAGGGATATTAAATTCACTGATAATGAACGTATTGCCAAGATTCCTCTTCATGTTTCAGATGATATCCACGCAAGTACCTCCAAACCTCCATAGAGAAGTAAAAAAGTCACCTATTGAGGTTTTTATGGAATGAAATAAAAATGAGACTATCCTATGGGACTCTGCCAAAGGAGAAAGGAGGCATGGGGATTCTAGATCTAGAAGAATATTATAGGGCAGCGCAACTATGAATAATGCATGAACACCTAAGGCCCAAACTGGACAAGTACTGGGTAGAGATAGAAAACGATGTTCTAGGCCGGGTCACGGTAGGAGAGCAACTATGGGTCCCCTCCTTAATTCCTTCCAAGTAGAGTGCAGTATCACCCAACATTGATGGTTCTCTGGGAAACATGGGGCAAAAGATAAAACACAATTGCGGTCTCCACAAGGCCGTCACCTCTTAGCTGCATCTGGACGCTCCCCTCCCCCGATCAGGGACGGAATGTATGGCCCGCTAAGATTCAGGCCCTTATACGAAGCCGGATTGGTATGGGCGGTACAACTATGGGAAAAATGAGAATTCCTCAGTAAGGAAAGATTAGAGACGGCCCTCGGGATGCGGTCGATATCAGTGTTCCTATACTTTCAACTGAAAGGGGTAATGACGGACCCGAAATGGGAAAACAAATTCTCCAGAAACCTTCTGCCATTTGAGCTTGTGTTTGATCGTCCAGTGCAAACAAATGGCAGGATCTCGGCCTATTGACAAGGCCTGGGGGATGCACTCTGTATCCCTGACAACATTGGGAGAGAGCTATGAATCGGGAACTCACGAAAGAGCAACGGCAATCCCTATGTACGAAATCTTGGAGATGCACCACTCCAATGCAGTGTAGACGCACAACTACAAACTATTAGTCAGATGGCAATCCCCCCCAAAGGCTCACAAAAATGTACCAAAACGTAAGCCCATATTGTTGGAGAGGCTGCGGGGAGGTAGGCACCTATTGGCACATCCCGTGGAGCTGCCCCATGGCCCGCGCCTTCTGGAAGGAGATGCTAGCATGGATGAAGGAACTGGAGGGAGTTAGGAGAGAACTCGCCGATTATAGCACTGTTCGAGGAGGGAGGCGATTTAAATCTCTCGCACATATGACATAAAACTTGCTACTGGCAGCAAGGGTATTTTTGGTGATGAGATGAAGGAGAACATACCTCCCCAGCCACCCCAAAAGCCTTGGAAATATTTCAAATGGAAAACCTCACAGCAACACTGCTAGAAACACTGACACTTTTAGAAACAGAGTGATTCTCGGTTCCCACCAGCTGTAGCCCACAGATGAAGGAGACTCATCTCCAACAGGGACAGAGGCAGAATGATGAGCCTTGCAAAAGAGAAGATAGGGAGAAAGTGCGCAATCCCAAGTGGCGACCACGACCGGAGAAGCAAGAGAAGATAGGGAGAAAGTGCGCAATCGCAAGTGGCGACCATGACCGGAGAAGCAAGAGAAGATAGGGAGAAAGTGCGCAATCCCAAGTGGCGACCATGACCGGAGAAGCAAGAGAAGATAGGGAGAAAGTGAGCAATCCCAAGTGGCGACCACGATCGGAGAAGCAAGAGAAGATAGGGAGAAAGTGCGCAATCCCAAGTGGCGACCACGACCGGAGAAGCAAGAGAAGATAGGGAGAAAGTGCGCAATCCCAAGTGGCGACCATGACCGGAGAAGCAAGAGAAGATAGGGAGAAAGTGCGGAAGATAGGGAGAAAGTGCGCAATCCCAAGTGGCGACCATGATCGGAAAAGCAAGAGAAGATAGGGAGAAAGTGCAGAAGATAGGGAGAAAGTGTGCAATCCCAAGTGGCGACCACGACAGGAGAAGCAAGAGAAGATAGGGAGAAAGTGTGCAATCCCAAGTGGCGACCACGACAGGAGAAGCAAGAGAAGATAGGGAGAAAGTGTGCAATCCCAAGTGGCGACCATGACCGGAGAATCAAGAGAAGATAGGGAGAAAGTGCGCAATCCCAAGCGGCGACCATGACCGGAGAAGCACCACCACCAGCCAACAGTTAAACGCACTTGACATTTGAAATTGAGGAGAATGGGAGGGAGGGGGAACAGAGGAGAGTAAATCATGGGGCGGAGATGAGGGAGTGGGAAGAAGCTTCTGTTTGTTAAATAATAGAGATTAGTTCTATTGAGGTAAAAACTATTTAAGAGGGGAAGGCAGTGTAATGTAGACACACGACGTGTAAGGTGTTCCTGTATGGGGAGAAAATACGGCGTTTTGTCTTATTTTTTATTTTACACGTTAATGCGATAAAATGACGAATTAGAACATACATGGAACCTCGCAGGAGTAGCACCTCCATTCTTTCCCCAGTTGTGTAGTTGCCACTTCCTCCACTGTTACTCCTATGCAGACTGTACTCACACATACCTTCCTCAACACATCTCATCAGCACAACATTGCATGGAAAGTTTAGAGCAGCTGTCCAGAATGTGTTTCTGCTTGGATGCTGTTCTGTGCTGCAGTGTTAGGGAAGGTGAAGACTGAAATGTCTGTTGTCTTGTCTTAATCATTTTTTGTTTGCTTTTTCAGTCATAATTTTGCTGTACAAGCTCAGCAAACACACACAGAGGGTCTGCGAAAGCAGACATTCTAAATTAAAACCCTTCCCTGTCATAAATACGGAATAACTTAAAAACAAACACTACCTGTACGAAATGAAAGATTAGATTCTTATCACAGTGTTGACCCTCAATTGATCATTTGGCCGAAGATGTCTTTTGTCTCTATGAGGTGCGTCTCTATGTGGTGCTGCTAAGTCGACCATGAGCAAACTCAGGGCAGGCACCGACGGGCGGACAACAGGCGCCGATGAGGCACTGGGATGAAGTGAAAGCGGATGCTGTGGGTTCACACTTACATTGCTGACCATGGATGAATAGAAGGCGGATGCTGTGGGCTCACACTTACATTGCTGATCACGGATAATGTGAAAGCGGATACTCTGGGTTCACACTTACATCAGAAAGCGGATGCTGTGGGTTCACACTTACATTGCTGACCATGGATAAATAGAAAGCGGATGCTGTGGGTACAAACTTATATTGCTGACCATGGATGAATAGAAGGCGGATGCTGTGGGCTCACACTTACATTGCTGATCACGGATAATGTGAAAGCGGATACTCTGGGTTCACACTTACATTAGAAAGCGGATGCTGTGGGTACACACTTAAATTGCTGATCTGGGGTGAAGTGAAAGAGGATGCTGTGGGTACACACTTATATTGCTGATCTGGGGTGAAGTGAAAGAGGATGCTGTGGGTACACACTTAAATTGCTGATCTGGGATGAAGTGAAAGCGCATGCTGTGGGCTCACACTTACATTGCTGATCTGGGAGGAAGTGAAAGCGTATGCTGTGGGTTCACACTTATATTGCTGAAGAGAATATCCTTGTGTCAGGATGTGTGTGTACAGCAGAAGTGCCAAAATCGTTTTGAAGAAAATCTCATTGTCTATTTACTTGTACATGTTACATTAGAACCTGCTGCTTAAGGGCACTCACAGGGCCTGTATGTCTCCATACCTGTGAAAAATCGGTGCAGGCATAGCAGTAAAGACAATTACATATTCTTTGAATTGGTGAAGCAGTGACTCAACTGCCCCCATCAGATTAAGGGGAGAGGGCACAGCGCAGGACCTCTCTATGGTCAAGGTAAAGAAGACCAGGGCTTGCAAACCCCGGCCGAGTTTAGTCATCAGAAGTTGTTTCAGAAGGAAGCCGTCTGGCATAGCTCTGTACCATTCTTTTGTGTGTGTCATCTTCTTTGTCCAGTGGGCTTGTCCTTGGGATTGGCAAAGTATGGTTGCCGACCTCTGATTACGGGAGGGGCCTCGCTCCAGAGAGTTACATTCAAGAACACATTTGATGACCACCCAATCGGTGTGAGTCTCTGCTTCCAAATGTTCCAGCATCTTCCTGCCTTTTGCTCAGGTGTGGATTTGAAGTCAATTCCAGACACCATTTAAGCATCTAGCAATATCTAGTTCTGTCAGTAGTAGGCCTCACGCTCTTATGCAGGTAGAAACTAAGACCATATATGGCAACGTCCATGTTTCACACTCATTCCAGCAGGACACAACTTTAAGCTGTTGGACTTCGTACCAAATGTATGCTGGTGCTCCCAGTAGGAACACCTCCTGGCTACAGTGGGCTGAATCTTAAACAGACGAGGCGAAATGAGGACATGAACAATAAATAGCAGAAGTAACTGTTCTGCAAATGGGTTCTGTAGACAGACATGATAACACTGATCCTGTAGGTTGCTGTTCTGATTTGCTTATTGCTTGATGTGCTTTGCACCCTGAAGTAAACTGCACTGAGAATGGGTGCCTGTGGCTGACCGACATGGCCCAGAGCAGACGTTGGGGGGAGGTAAGAGTTGGCGTGCTGCTGCATACTGGGACCTTCTGTGCTCTCTCCCCAACTGTCGTCTCACCCCGGCATGGTGCAGTTTTTGCAGTGCATTGTGGTGTAAATATGTTGGAAACTGCATCCTAGGGCCTGGAACTTGAGTTTTGTTCCTCGTGTCGGGACCGGTCCTTCTACAACCACATTGATGTTTTGCCGATTTCAGGCAACTGTCTCATGTCTGAAGGTGCTGAAATCCAGGAAAAAAGGGTGGGTTGTCCAAATGTCATGTAGCCAGTAATGTCCAGAGGGTGCTAACATGTTACTATGAAAAATATGGTGCAGATTGGTGAAACTGTGTGGAATTGTATAATGAACAATGCTTCACCAAGCCACAAACCCACAAATAAATGTTGACTTGTGCTGAAATCTGGGGAACGGGGTGGGTGTCCAAATGTCATGTAGCCAGTAATGTCCACAGGGTCCGAACAGGCAACTATGCAAAATTTGGTGCTGATTGGTGAAACAGTGTGGAATTGTATAAGGAACAACGTTTCATCAAGCCACAAAAACCCACAAACAAATGTTGACTTTTGCTGAAATCTGGGGAAAGGGGTGGGGTATTCAAATGTCATGTAGCCAGTATTGTCTGGAGAGTCCCAACAGTTATCTATGCAAAATGTGGTGCAGATTGGTGAAACAGTATGAAATTGTATAAGGAACAATGCTACACCTATTTTGATTTTGGTTATAGCAACAGCAGGACATTTGTGTGTCTTCTTGGCTGGTCTCCTTGGAATGCACCAATATAGATGCAACCTACCGACTTTTCAGTCACACGATTCATCATTGTGAATCCGACACGAGCAAAACAAAGGGTAGGGTGTTGTGCAGAGATACCATGAACTCTGTGTTTTGTGCAGCACGTTAAAACGTGCCGTGGCCCTGAAGAAAGTGGGAGAAGAATTCACACCACTGAAACCGGCAGGCCAGACTTGACCCTGCTTTATGACAGGAATACACTAGCGACATGGTGAGAGGGTCAACGAATGAAAGAGATAGTATTTGAGCATTACAGTTTCCAAACCCATTGGGTGGAAAATGTTATTGTTGAATTACTTTATGCTAGCTCAGGAGCTTTGAGTGCCTTGTGTGCTCTTCCCAGATACCCACATTCGGGTTCTGTTTTTTATAACTAATCAAAAGATAGTGTTTGTGAATAGATTTTAAAGTGTGGTAATGCCTAGCAAAGAAAAAGAATAAAAGAAACATTTCATTTGCAAAGCAATTAACACACACCCAAAAGAAAGCATGCTTATAAGAAATATTGGCGACTAGCATGAGATAGGACCAAGTCCCTCCTTATCCCCTCACCGCGGCTCATCAGCGGGGTCTAAGGATACTAAGTTCACGAGGGTTTAGTAAGATATGTTGGAGGGCAATTTATCTGTAGGCTACACTCTTGGTAGGAATGCATAAATAACCCTTAACCATTGAAAAACCTGTGTTTTCATTGTGGGACCTTGAGAAACTACAGGTGGAAACGCCCCCATTAGTCCAGTAAGTGTGTTTTTCTTTTTTTTTCACCACAAATCCCGCCACAAATACATTTTGACTTTTTTGTCTATAGTCAAAATGTGAGTTGTCGGGCGGTTTGGGGCTCTGATTTTCAGGTTTGAGTTGACAGTTGTTCTTCTCCAGCTTGCTTTTTAGGGACTGGTTAACCGTTTTTCAAACCCAGTGCTCCACTGGTAGTTCCAGTTTTACTTTTCCAATGTCCCTTGGGAACTCCGTCTTCCAGTTCTTGCATGCAACATTTCTCTTTGGTACACTTTCTCAAGGTAACTCTAATTTACTGCTACTATCTCAGGTTTTTCCCGGGAGTGCCAATCCAAGTTCTAGCAGGCAATAAGTTTTGCTTTGGTGCACTCTTAGATGGTAACTCTAATCTCAAGTACCAGCATGCAGTGTTTCTTTTTGTGGTCCCTTTCTCAATGAAGTTCCAACATGCAATGTTTCTGTCTGTGAACTCTGACCCAGAATCCCGAATGCAATGCTTCTCTTTCTCAAAGATGCTCCAATTGGCATTCACTTTACCAATGTGTTTTCGGAAATCTAAATTCCATGCTGAGCACGCAATATTTCTCTTTAAATCCACTTTCTAAGCAGGAGCTATTTCTTTCAAAGTTTGCTTTCTCGGTGATTTTCTTTGGTGCAATTTTGCCCGAACGGATGTCCCACCTCCGATGGTTTTAGCTCTTCCTTCTCTTGCTTTCGTCGTCCATTCACAAACCTTCGCCCCACTTCTCTTCATCTCCCAGTCTGCCTGCCTTCACGCATGTTCTTGCCAAGACACACTATGGATGCTCGGCTGGACATGACTTTGGCTTCCTGTTCATTTTATCCCAAGGGTCTATGGGTGCTTATATTGTCCTTGCTGCTGCCAAGAAGCTGTGTGTCATCTTGTGACTCCCTCCAGCTTTTCCTAACCTCCTGGATTCTCCACAGTCCTACTGCTCACATAATTATAATTGTTCTTTTATAACGTGCTTAATACTAATGAGTGGTTTCTATTAACTGGATCGGGATTCGAACTTGCGTTGCGTTGTCTTGCATCCAAGACAAACGTGTTGCCTCTGAGCTATCCTTCCTTCCCCACCCACACAATGGCGTAATTTGACTCCCATAACACTCGCTGACGATCACTCTATTAACCTTTTCTTACAGTATGGTGGCAACAGCATAAACGCTATTGACTGATTGCAATGTAAATAACATTGTAGGTTGGTCTAAACATATATATGGGATTGGACGGGAGGAAATGTGACTTTTTTTGCTATATTGGAGTCGGTGAACCAGGGCACCTGTACTAAAATGTCAGCTTCTGCACTTGACGAAACTGTGTGATCCTGGGCAAATCCCCTTACCTCGAATAAATCTGCTAGAAGATGTTTTTAATAGTTTACTCTGTTAAAAAATTGAATCATTTAACCCTAAAATGCATCAGTGTAACATAGTAGACCCCCTACATGCACCTACCTGGAACCCCAACACCATCACCTGCCCGCTGCCACCTTTGTCTTAAGTGCCCTACTGCGGGTGGGCTCAGTGGAACCAGTTTTTGCATATGCACCAATAAGGCAACAATTTGTATATGAGGGAAGAACCTGGGCATCTGAGGCTATACATGTGATTACTATTACTGGCATGTGATGTGTCTCCTGGAAATAGCGATGGGAGTAAATCCATTGCAGTCCAACCCCTGATGTGCTAGAGAATGTGTTGTCTGTCTGTAAAAGGTTTGACCAGCTGATTGCCAGTGAAGCCCTGGTCAAAGAAGGGTACAAAGAGAAGGCAGCACAGGTTGGTTACCACGAGGGTCAAGAGGTCCCTGTAATGGAGCTTAAACATTCCGAGCCTGCGGAAGATATGTGGACACATCCTTACACTGCCATTGATAAAAGAGGTGAGGTGGTGGCTGTTGGAACACCTGCAGGACCCAAGAAGGTATTCCACACTAACAGGCTGCCTTTTGGCATCTGAAGAGCAAGGTGGCTATGGTGAACCAATCTCAGGCCGCCTCCTAGCTAGCCCACAGATGATACGGTGGTGGGAGTGAAACTCCCTACCGCTGCTATCCAGCTAACAAGAGGTCTGCTGATCTTTCATACAAAGGTTTCCAGCCCTCTTCTCCCTGACTACAAGTTTCTCGAATTGCTGCAAGCATGACATAGACACTCGAGACAACAGGCCTCTGAACTGTTGTATTCTAGGCAAGGTAGGGAGTACATCTCAACTGAGGTCCCCACAATGCTGGGCATAGGTGTGACTGAACGCTCACAGTTTCCTTGGTCAAGCCCTGTCATGTCGCTCCAAGCCAGGGACGACAATCTGCGGTTTTGCATGTACTACCGGCCGTGCGTTCATTGCTGCCAAGAATACAGATGAATACCCAATGCTGCAAACTTCTAAACAAGCTGCAGATAGCTCAACCTTGTCAAATCTATCTTTGGTTGACTTCCTGTTACTTACAGATTGCCTTAACTGAATATGCCAAGGAAAATATTGAATTTCTCACTCCTGGAGGTTTCCACCAGGTCACCCTCTTGTTGTTTTGGTTAAAGACGGCCCCTACCACGTTTTAGAGACTGGTTCACTATGCCCTCACTGGAATGGAGAACTGCTGTGTCTCCTAACGCCACAAGCCAACTATGCACAGTAACAGACCAGAAGAGCATTGTAGGTGCCTTTCCCCGGCTTGCTACGTGTGAGAGAAAAAATAAAATAGCAGACACAACCCCTTGTCGGGGAAAGAGGCACTGAGACCCGGCTGCAAGAGTTCAAAGGATGGTTTATTTCTCCAGCTAGGAAATAACCCAAAGAACTCTCCCCAATCTCATTACATACGTATTTATATTAGTTAAAGTAACTCTAACAAAAAATGCTAAATGGACCCGATTGGCCAGGCGGTGTGGTGCTGTAGGTGTGGGTAGCATCTCTTCCTCCTGGTTGGCTGAGTAGCTGACGAACGTCAAACATCTTGTGCTCCATGCAGGTCAGGGTCCGGTCACTGTGGTCGCTACCTAAGCTATATGTTACACACTAAATAATAAATTATTTAAAACATTTTATGCTACTTGTCACATTTCTACATAAGTCACACACAATGATTATTGTCAGTACAATTGGGTCATTCGTGGCTTTAATCGAAGGCCTTGACCTTATTGTGCATGTAGAAGAATCAGGCTGTGTTTCATATCTTTTCCTAGGTTTCAAACTCATTTAGTGCAAGTAAAAGCAAATATAGTAGTAAAAATGCTTAAGGTTAGTAAGGAGTGTATTGGGTGGATTTTGCAGCACAGGCGAGGGTCTGGCACTTGAAAGAAATACCTTACAGGGGGTGCAGGGTCAGGATGGCAATAAATTGTTCTAATGGGGGTGGGTGGCTTGCACGTTTATGAGGACGAATCGAGCAGAAAGTGCTTAGCTCATCCTGGTTCACATGCTGGTTCTCAGACGAACAGTGATCTCAGAGGAAGAAAACTATAGCATATTGATTGTTGCAACTTTCTCCAGCTTCAGCATGAGAATGGAAGCGCAGAGCTTTCCTTCGCAGGGGGAGTGCAAGGGTGGGGGCCAGCCAGCTGCCTGCGCGCCTTGTGCGTGTGTCTCTGTCCTTGGCTGCTGCGGCGGAAGGGGAGCTGAGCATTGCTGTACTATCGCAGTGAGGCCGGTGTACCCAAAATGGAGTCAAAAGGGGGCACAAAAGATGGATGCCCCGTGTCTTGCTCAGTAGTCCCATCTATGTAGCAGTCAACCGTGGTTAACTTTACATAAGGGCAAGGGGCAATTGTCATGATCTCTGCTTCCAAAAGGCCAGGACTTACCCAACTCCCTTGGAAGCAGACCCATAACCCAGGTTCCGAGTGCCAGCCAGTCCCAATTGGGACCTTTTGGACCCTGTCCTGGCGCCAGTGGCGCCAGGCTCATAAATATGCCCAGTCCCAGCGCTGCAAGCGCCGGGCTCATAATGCTTTGGTGGACTTACCTGCAGCAGACCATGATGCTTACTTACCTGCCAGTTGAACCCCTGATCCTCTTCTGTTTGGGACTACTTTTCGTGTTGGGTGAGGCAGGAGCCACTCCCTAGGTTCAGAACACTGGAACTCTTCTGGAAAGCAGGAACTCTTTTCTTAGGCGTGGCTGTGGAAGGAGACACCTAAGCACTACAGGAGGCTATTTAAACCACGCCCGATGGATGAATCTTGCTTTGCGTTATTCTGCATCCTCTGCAGCAGAACGCTCATCGTGTCTTCTGCATCTGATCCTGGGCCTAAAGGAAAGAGGCTTACCATCCTGAATCCAGTCTTCAGCAACATCTATAAAGACAAGAAAGAACAGGTTAGCACTATGGTCTTCAGTGACAGCTCATCTCTTACCTGGTCCATCGGCTGTCATCAACGCCTCGCGCAGCATTCCTGCATCTGAAAGACCAAGGCTTACCTACTCTTCACGCGCTCCGGAGGTCATCGCACTGCATTCCGGCATCTGAAAGACAAAAGCTTACCAACTCTTCGCACGCTCCGGAGGCCTTCGGCGCTGCATCCCGCATCTGTAAGACAAAGGAAGGTGCGTTTAAAGACATTGGGTAACGTTAAATACTCACGTGCCATTACTCCATCCACGCCGAACTCAGTGGGCATTCCGGCATCCTTCAGCAGCTCCGAACTGGTACCTGCAAAATAAAAGGACAGTTAGTGCGCATCGTGAAGCAAGCAACAAGCGCTTACTTACGCGCTTCCAGGCGCTTCTATTCCGCATAGGGGTCCATCCTCAACTCACTTCAGCCAGTCAACCGCCATCGCCGGAACCCTGCAAAATAAGAGACAGCATTACAAAAGACTTTTAAAGACATTTGAAATATTCGGAACTCACCGTTCGTGAAGTAAACGACGGACAGCAGTCCTCTGAAGTCAAGAGGCCTGCGCTACCTATCCAGTGAAGAAACTGGTTACAGCACCCTGCCCCGAGGCAGATGGAGAGCTCGGCGTTCACTTACCTAAGACATCTTACTCTTCGAGTCAGGCATACAGTGCACAGAGGTCCAGCCCAAAGAGCCAACCGGGTGCTACACATCACTTTTGAAGATACGGTAGTCGCCCAGTCAAGACCGGCGCCTCTGCGAGAATCAGGTGAGCGTTACAGCAATCCCACTACCGGAGGCACGTGGTCCAAGCCTTGTACTGAGGAGCGTACGATGCGAGGGGGCCTGAGGACTCCTTGCTCCCATACATTCCCCCCTTTCGTTACATCTAAAGTAACAAACTACTTTATCTCGTTCTTTCCGTTCTCCCTTCGGTAGCGTTCAGCTTCAGCCACAGCCTCATCCCAAGCACGTGTACCCTTTATTGGCATCCATGCTTTGCACACACATCTTAAGCTGTTACCTCTTCTTGCGCATTCTTCTTGGGTGACCATTAAGTATATCCCACCATCCCCATTTAAATCTATTCAAACCTCGTTATACCACAGCAAATTTTTTGGTTCTCTAATGGATGTGTAATGTAGATTATCGACCACGTCCCCACACTGTCTATAGATGGCAGTCATCCTATACTGTGGTGTGTTGTATTCTCCGGTTTGTACTTGGGCATCTATCATGGTAGCCACCATTGTCTGTCGGCCCACGGTTACCATCATCATTGCTGAATTAGGCATATTATTTTCACAGCATCTTAATCCCAGTTGGCACACACAGAATATTAGGAGAAGAAAGACTATGATGGGAATGAGTATCTTCACTGCGATGTTCACCCAGGATGGTATCCAGCTGAACAGATCGTCGAACCATGTGTTGTTGTCTACTCCACCTTCTGCTCTCATTCTTTCTCCTAAATTATGCACTGCTGTTATCACATGTGACAGTGTCCCGTTATCAGCATCGGAAGTTGCTACGAACGTGCAACACGCCCCCCAATTTTTTTGCAAACACCGCCGTCCATCGCCGTGATAAGATCTAAGACATATCTGTTTTGCATCGTCATCAGGCGCAGTGCACGGAGCTCTATTTTTATGATGTTGAATCCTTCTTCAGTGTCGTTGGCCAGCTGGATGAGCTCCCAGCGTGTTATCTGCAGCCATTTCGCGTTTGCCCTTGCTTGAACGCCTGGTGCTAGGAACGATGCAAAGAATGTTTCTGCAGATGAAAAAAGCTTATACTGTTGTGGGATTTCAGCAAGGAGTTCTGACGATTTGGACGAAATATAATTGGATCTTTTGCTACTTCTGACAATAGTTTGTATGCTGGGGGCTCCGTGATTGTCTCATTGGGCGCTGTCGATGGTTCAGCCGATTGCCCTACTGCCGATGTGTCAGTCGATTGGCCTGCTGTCGATGTGTCAGCCGAAGGCCTTGCTGTAAACTGGACGTGGCTCTCTGGTATCACCATTAGTGCTGAGTGAAGTGTGGCTAGGGCACAAGTGCCCCTCCAGGATGCTGGGAGATGCAGGTAAGCTCGTTTGCCACAGATCCAGTATATGTCCATTAATGCAGCAGTGCCTTTTTTCATAACTGGCATTATTAAAGTCTTATTGCACTGCCGCACGGTTCCCATGTTCACCTTCCCTTCTCCATGGAAGCAAAGATTGTGCAGTATTTCCTTTTGAATCTTTATGGGTCTCTCCAGGGGTGTGACCCATGTCAGCCTGGTGATATGATGTGACCAGATGGGGATGCACGTTTCTTTTGCCCATTCGTATGTTTCATCTGGAAGTCCTCGAAGCCCCTCAGCTTTGCATTCGATCGTTTCATCATGCCACTTGTCATCTGCATATCTTGTCCCTTTTATAATGAAAAATGGCTCCTGGAGGCAGATTACTCCTTGTCGTCTGCTGGTGCAAGTTTGTTCGTTTTCCAATTTTTCCATAGTGACTGTGTGTGCTTGAAATGTCTTTTTTATTCTACACAGCATCAGATGAATCAAACATTGGGCCTCAGACAAGGGTACGTCCTGTGGGATTAACATTTTTGGGGTTCCAGTTGCGTGAGGAATAAGTGAGCACACGTAACAACTTTCAATACTTGCTTGCTTTGCTGTGGCGCTCATGTCTGAATACCATTTGTTTGATTGGTCAGGGTGTCGGGGGTCCTCTATTTCATCTAACCCCAGGTTATGATAAATATTGTATCTGTTTTTTCACACCCCCTTTTTCTCCTCCTTCTGTTTTTTAATTGGGTACCAGCTTGTGGATATTGCAGCGGGAATATCTTAGACCATGCTTCATCTATGTTGTTCATGGTGACATGTGTGTATTCAGTAGTGGTTTCTGGTGCAGTGTGTGTATGTATACTTGTATTTCTGGAGTTAGTCAACCAAAAGTAATCATCATTTACATTCCATCCAAGCTCTATTTCCTTGGCCACAGTATTATTCAATAATGGAATAGCAGTTTTGTTTACGTGCAATTGTTCAAGGGGCAACGTTATATTTTTACTATTCAATTCAATGTTATAATTGTCCTTCAAAATAGCCGTTGCTTCAGTCCATATTAATTTAGACCCTGGTTTTGTCATATCAGTTCCGCTCCCCCCTTTGTTCATTTCATTTGCCACATATAAAAAATCATTATTGCAAATAGTATGGCAGCATATTTTATAACACATTCCAAATTATTTAATCTACTAGCCCTAGTGGCATCTCTATTTCTATCTAACATTTCAGCTTGCTCAGCCACTTCGTCGCATTGGCTCATGTTGAACCTATGTGGGCGAGACAAATTCGTTAAGTCATATGAAAAGAAACATAATTGCAATTGTTCATTCTTTTTCATTTCTTTACTCAGTTAGGCATTTAACAATTCCTTTTCATTTCATCATGGAAATAATGAGGAAAAATAGAAAAAACAACACGATTTATATGAGAAGAAAAGAAAGAAAGAGATAGAGAGAGAGAGCGAGAGAGAGAGAGAGAGAGAGAGAGAGAGAGAAAATATGTAAAACCTTTGCTTTTTCCCCTATACTTTCCCTGTCTAAGTTGCAATTTTTATCATGTCAACCTGTGCCAGTGATAGCATCCACACAGTCGGTTTCATTTTGGGGAAGTGCAACACTGTGTGCCCTTCTCATGTCTGAGAGGTGCACCCAGTATTTTAACCCTTTAACTTTAACTGCAGTTGGGGTGCTGTACACCACTGTGTATGGACCATGAAATCTTGGTGAATTCCACCTTCTTACAACATTTCTAACAAGAATCTGCTCCCCTGGCATTAAAGGCCCCCCCAGGCTTTCTGCTGTCAGCATGGATGTGTCTGTTGCTACATCTTCAGTAAATGATGAAACAATTTGTTTTGCTATGCTGCGTACCGCGCGTGTTAGCTGTGCTAGGTATTCCTTAAACTCTGCTCCCAGCACTGTGGCAGCCCTGTGCGCATTAGACGCCCTCCTAACAGGGGAGAGTGGTGTGTGCATTCTCCTTCCCGTCACGATTTCGTGCAGGCTTAAATGATGCTCCTTGCATGGTTGATTTCTGAGTTGGAACAGTGCTAGGGGCAGACAGTGCTAGGGGCAGACAATATACCCAATTTTTTTCAACGTGCTGCATAATTTCGATAAATTGCTTTTGAGAAGCCCGTTGATCCTCTCTACAACTCCATTGGCCATTGGATGATAAATCGAACATAGTTTGTGTTTCACCCCCAGAAGGGAGGTCACTTCTTTGAAGAGGTCATTTACAAAGTGCGTGCCGTTGTCTGAACGGATCACGTCACAGATTCCCCGCTATGAGAATACTTCTCGCACAAGGAACTTGGCAGCACATTTTGCATCAGGATGGGGACAGGGGCCCGCTTCTACCCATCGTGAAAAAGGGCATACCACCACAATCAAGTATCTTGCTCCATTACATCTTTCTCCCATATCGGCGTAATCGATATGTAGTTCTCTAAATGGACCTGTAGGGCGTGGCAAAGTGCCACGCATAGTTCATAATGTCATTCCTGAATTGTAAGTTTGGCATGTAGTACATTCAATCACAAATTTAGACAAGTATTCGTGTAGATTAGGAACAAACCAATCCTCTTGAATATCTGAGGCAATGTGTTGTTTTGCAACGTGAGCTGGGAAATGCAGTTGTTGGAATGCTACTTCTAATAATTCTACGGGCATCACCACCTTGCCTGTCATTTCCTGTCTCCAAATGAGATCTGTGGCTGATTGCTTACACCCTCGTTTGCCCCACGACTCCTGCTCTTCTGGTGGGGCCCTTCTCTGGAGTTCTATCAACTGTGCTATGGGTGTGTTATTGTATGCTTCTGCTGGTTGTTCTGCTGTGGTTGTTTTTACAATGTACTCTGATGTTGGTGTGTTATTGAAGTACGAGGCCTCCTTCGCTGCTGCATTGGCTGCCGCGTTCCCCAATGAGACGGCGTCTGTGTTATTGGTATGGGCTTGGCATTTAACCACCGCTACTACCGATGGTTCTGCTAATGCTTCTATTAGTTCATTTAGCAATGTGGCATGTTGTACAAGGGACCCGTCTTCTCTTCTGAACCCTCTTCTTTGCCAACGTGATAGCCCTGAGTGAACTGTGGTGGTGACATAAACTGAGTCTGAATATATTGTCACGGCACAATCTTTGGCTGTGTGTAACGCGCTGATTAGTGCCGTCAGTTCGGCTGCTTGTGCAGAGTAGTGTGAAGGGAGGCGTTTTTGAACAATCACTTCGTATGTGTCTTCTTCCATGCGCACTACCGCCATCCCCACATGTTTCTCTCCTGTCTCTGAGTTTATGGATGCTGACCCGTCTATAAAATACATTTCTCCTTCTGTAAGGGCGTTTTCGCTTGCTTTGGGAATGTCATCGCCCTCTCCCTCATATGTGCTACAATCGTGTTCCTGTAAATCCTCAGTTGTGCATGGCTCTGTAATGAATGTGGCTGGGTTCACTGTCTTGCATCTGACCACATGTATATTTGGACTTGATATTATTATTTCATAAGCAGAGCCTCTCTGTGTTGTGAGGGTAGATTTTGATCTTTCCAAGATAGCAAATAACGAGTGTTCCGCATATAGCGTCACTGAACATCCCTTTACGATTGTGGCACTTTTCTCAATGGTGAAGGACGCTTCAGCGACGGCCTGTTCGCAAGCGAAATGTCCCTGCATTACTGGGTCTAATATTCCACTGTAGTATGCCAATGGTTTGTGGCCTAGCAATGTCTTTTGTGTCAATACTGCTGTCATTAATGTTCCATTGCTGTGTGAAAACAGGAAAAATCCCTTTCATAATCTGGATTTGCAAGGACTGGGGCGTCTGAAATAAGGTCTTCTAATCGAGAGAATTGGGCAATTGTCTCCTGTGTCCATTTTATTGGGGCTCTGTTCTTCACCGTTTTTGGTAAAATAATGTGTCGAATGGCTGCTGCTCTGTCTGGTAGTATTCTTTTTTCATCTTTAGATATCTGCTGGCCAAGATACACAACGTCCGCAAGGCAATATTGTAACTTTCCTTTGTCCACCTTGTATCCCTTGGCAGCCAATATATTAAGCAGTGTTATCGAGTCTTCTCTACACTCTTCTTCTGTTTTGCTGCAGACGAGTAAATCGTCTGCGTACTGTATAATGGTGCTCCCTACATCTATGTTGCCAATGTCTTCTTGTAGTACTCTGTTAAAAATGCTTGGGCTCTCGCAATACCCCTGTGGGAGTCTGCGATGTTCATATCTGCTGTTTCCTAATGTAAAAGCTGTAAGGTACTGCGACTCTGGTGCGAGTGGCACAGAGAAAAAGGCATTTTTCAGATCAATGACAGCGAAGCAAGTTGCCTCTTTTGGTATACTGCACAGTATTGATGACGGGTTAGGCACTAAAGGGAACTCTTTTTGGATGACGTCATTGAGTGGGCGGAGGTCCTGGACCATTCTCCACGCCCCTCCTTTTGCTTTCTTAATCGGAAAAATCGCTGTGTTGCATGGGGAAGTTGATGGCACTAGAATACCTAGTCTTAGGAGTGCATTCACTGTTTCTCTAATACCTTCCTCTGCTTCTTTGGATATTGGGTATTGTTTCACTCTGGGTGGGAGGGCACCTGGCTTCAGTTTTATCTTTATGGGAGTTACCTCGTGCAACAATCCCACATCGTGTGACCCTGTAGTCCAAATTTCAGGTGCTACCCTGGCCATGTCTTCTTCAAATATTGTCGGTGGGGCC
The DNA here is from genome assembly GCF_040938575.1 of Ambystoma mexicanum. Lineage (NCBI taxonomy): Eukaryota > Metazoa > Chordata > Amphibia > Caudata > Ambystomatidae > Ambystoma > Ambystoma mexicanum. The sequence goes on along the minus strand of NC_090931.1, from coordinate 1,275,915,035 downwards.
TTTATGTTAGGCATGAGTGGGTTGTGTATTTCTCTGTATTGGATCAGGTCACATGGTATGCTTATTTCCATTATTATTTCTCCATCCCCTTCGTAATCAGTAAACAATTCTTCATCAGTTACATCTTTTAGCATTATGTTTGGCTCTATACATAGCACACTTCTCCACTCGCGTCCTTGCGTGTCCAGGCCTATGACCACAATGCGTTTGTTGGAAACTTGAACTGCCACAATGTCTATAGACATAATTGTGCCTGGCACTACATCTGTTGGTGTGATTAGGCGGAATATAAAGTCGGATGGTATTCTCCACTCTTTTTGTGTTATTTCATGCACTACTCGTGCTAATACCTGTATTCCATAGACGAACATGTCCATGTCAATGGGAATCCCTCTTACTGCAACTTCCTTTGTAATCGTGCTTATTATCAAGAGTGCCCGTACGGGGCATACCCATGGCGTCGAGCGCACTATTCCTCTTTCAGTAAAGGCTATGGTCATGTTTAACTTACTGAGCAAGTCTCGTCCCATCAATTTGATTGGCGCGTCTTCGTAATACAATAAGGGTGCACGCACTGTTTTTCCCCCCACTGTTACATCAAGATCTTTTGTATAAGGAACTTTTAAAATAGCCCCAGAGAACCCCTCCGTCTCCAAATGTCTTCCCGAGAGCTGAAACTGCCCTTCTGTGAGGCATGATGTTTCTGCTCCAGAGTCTACCATAAAGATAAACTGCTTGTTTCCTATCTCTGCCGCCACTAGTGGTTCCTCATTTGCACTTTGTGTGGTGGATAGGACTGGACACGCAAGTGCCCCCTGTGGGCTGTCCTAGTCTTGGTATCTTTGCTGACCTGGCATTGAAAAAATGTTGTCACCCATGACCGGTACGCCGCGGAATGGTGCAGAGGCACCGTTTGCGGCTGCTGCAAAAGGGTTATTGTTTATGTTCCCTACTGGGTTTTGTCTCGCCATGGGCTGTAGTGCGTTTTGCTGTTGTGGCTGCTGCTGCTGTGGCTGCTGTTGTGGGGCTGGCTGTCTCTGTTGCATTTGGGGGTCATAGCAGTATTGATCCTGTTGTCCCCCCCTCCCCATTGGAGCTCCACAAGAGCTACCTGGGTGTGGGCAGCCCCACCCCTGTTCATTGTTCATGGGCTGTTGTTGTTGCTGTTGAAAATACCCTGATGGTCGCATTCTACAATCTCGTGAATAATGTCCCCATCTTCCACAATTCCAGCACGACCCCTGTTGTCCTCCCCTTGGTCCTTGCCCACCATACCCTCTGGTTCCCATTCCTCCGTATCCTCCCCTTTGCCCGCGGTACCCACCTCTTTCTTGGGCCGGCCTGTTCTGCCACTGCGATCCTTGGCATGGCTGTTCCTCTCCGTTCCACTGTCCTTGGTCCTCTCCAACCCACTGCGCTGCTATCCCAACGGGCCTTCCTCCCGCGTTTTCCTCTCCTTCGTTTCCTCTGTCTGCTGTTGCACTGGCAGTAATGGCGGCGACCTTCACTAATTTCGTCTGTACTAATTTTGCTTCGTCAGCCAGCCTCTTTTGCGTGACCTCCTTTTCCTTCTCTTTGATCCTCCTCCAGTGGTGTACAATTATGCTCTGAATTTCAGGCCACCCTTTGGCTTCGATCCCAGTTATTTTGTCCAAGGCCTTCTGCACCTCTTTTGGCAACCCCTTTTATTGATAAAATAGAATAAAGCTGTTGATTAATTCCATGCCGTACCAGTTTCGCTTCTCCATAAGTCTTGCACTCGCAAAATGAACTGCGCAGGATCCTCGTTCTCCTCCATTATGCACTGCATCACTGCATGTAAATCTGGAACGTCTGGAAATGCACGCCGCAATGCATCCCACACTTGTGCTCGAACATTGTTAAATGGTGATCCATTGTGTAGGTCACAGCTCATCGTTACTCCCGGGAACCCTGCCCTTTCCCAACTTGTGTCTGCTTGGTCCCCGATTGCTGAAACTAATAGACTTTTTACATCACCTATAGCTAACGGCACACCTGCCGTGTTTTTCTCAAATACATGTATCCACTTACCTGCCCCCCCCGTCAGCGGGGGGAGGAGTTTTAACAAGTTGGTTTTGTCCATTTGGGCCCACGGAATGTAGTTTGCCCTACCTGCTCCTTTATGTATCAGTGGCATTTGTAGTTTCTGTTTCTTTCCCGTTCTGCTTGTCTTCCCTTTTTTCGTTTTACTTACCAGTATGTTTCCTATCCTCCCTGTTCGTTGTCTTAATCTACCTTGCCATAATGGTGGTGATAATGTGTCTGGGTAACGGCGGTTTGGCAGTGGGGAACCTTCTGCGGCAGCTGCCTCTTCGTATTCATCTAAATCGTCCCATATTTCTTCTATTTTTGACTCTAGCTCGTTATTATCCTCCCAGTTTTCCTTGGGTTCACTTCCTTGTCGTTCACCCTGATCTCCACTTTGTTGACTCTACGGTGTATCTGAGTGTATAATCCTCACTGGCTTGTTATTCAATTGGAACAGGAACTGTCCTGACTGCCACTCTTGTTCTTGCCTCTGCTGCGATGACGTCCCTTGCGATACTATAGACTGCCCTGATACCGAGGCTGCTGGGGTTGCATTGCTTGCTGCCCCGATCGGAGGTGTGAGATCTGCCAGTGACAGCGGGGGTACCTCCCCTCCCCCTGGCAGCATTTGCCCTTTGTCACATAAAGCTCTTAACTATGTTATTTCCATTTTTGCGTGTGCTAGCTGACGGTTCAAATCACCTGTTAAACGTGCTATGTCCACAGGAGGTGCACCCGTGGGGCCATACAGGCCTCCTTTGTCGTATGGTGGAGGTTCGGGGGCTGTTGCCCCGCCTTGGGCAGTGGCAGTGGGTGGTATATACAGGGGTTCACTAAACCCTACTGCTAGCCTAGTCATTAAGGGATAGATTTTTGTTACTTCGTTTTCGGTTGTAGTTGTTGAGCATTCCCTTTTTGGTGTCCCGCCTACTTCTTCAGGGTTTTTCTGCTTTTCTGTCATTCGGCTTGTACCTACCTCTGCCGTGGGGGCAACTTCTTCAAACATTCGCCATAAATCTAACACTTCTCTCAGATTCTGTAACTGTTTCCCTTTATATCGCGCTAATAAATGTGTTGATACTAGGTCCAACACTCTTTTGTCAAATGATCCTCCTTCTGGCCAAATTGGTGTGACCCTGTCTCCCTTTATCTCAGTGATCCACTGATCGTGATACTTCTGTATCCTGTCGCTATAAAGTGGAAGGTGCTGCCAAATATGTGCTAGTGGTGTTACTCCCCCCATGGCAATGTTTCCTTTCCTTTCTTGTGTATTCTAGTACCTTTGAATCTCTTCCCACCTCTAACTTGGTATGTCAGTTACAATATGTGGAAATAATACGTTCTTTATCAATGTTCACAATTACCATATGTCACATTAGCTTCCTGAGAGGTGTTACCTGATCACCCCTCACAGTTTATTTCTTCTGCTTTACCTTATATCAATCACAAATTACTTGTATTAAAATACTTTAGCGTGTTCAACAAGACATAAACATGAAAGCAGACCAACAAACATATAATCATGCAACATACACATGCACTGCCTGCGCGCGTTTGTTCTTTCCCTATTCCCATTACTGTCCTTGTTTTTCTTCTTCCCTATACTACCTACTATTTCACATTCACTCCCCACCTCTTTCACCTTTATTATGTCTCAAGATTTCTTACTTCCACGCAAAAAGAATATTCTAAAAACTACTCCGAGCCTACACGAGACCCCTACTATTTTTCTCTTTATCTCTATTCTGCACTTGGTCGGGACAAATGCTACGCGGCAATGCCTTCTACCCCCTACAGGCTAGGATACCACTTCTCTTCTTCTTCTCACTTCTTACAACACCTAATGGCCATATAAAGGATAGATCAGAAAAGCCTCACCGTCACTCACGCAGACCCTATTCTTAGCTACCTTTCCTTTGTTGCTCATTCCCTTCTTCCTGTATTTCCCCTTACCTTCCTTTGGGGTCTTTGCAACTGGGACTCCACGTGTTCAGTCAGGTACTCCGAGGGTCGCCGCTCACGGCCGGACCTTGCTCAGGTCCGTCCCCCAACCAAGCCGTGGCCTGCCTTGGCGATCAGCTTTTTCGATAGGGTATTCGTCAACCGGGAACCCTTGATCCTTTCTTCTTGGTGTGCACAGTCTGGTCAACCACGGAGGCGATGGTTCTGCTGGGGGGCGCCTTGGACCTCGCTGCCGGGCGGCGCAGGCCTTAAGGCACCTCTCTAAATCACGTTGCGGGGGTCACCAAAAATGTAGGTGCCTTTCCCCGGCTTACTACATGTGAGAGAAAAAATAAAATAGCAGACACAACCCCTTGTCGGGGAAAGAGGCACTGAGACCCGGCTGCAAGAGTTCAAAGGATGGTTTATTTCTCCAGCTAGGAAATAACCCAAAAAACTCTCCCCAATCTCATTACATCATACTTGTATTTATATTAGTTAAAGTAATTCTAACAAAAAATGCTAAATGGACCCGATTGGCCAGACGGTGTGGTGCTGTAGGTGTGGGTAGCATCTCTTCCTCCTGGTTGGCTGAGTAGCTGACGGACGTCAAACATCTTGTGCTCCATGCAGGTCAGGGTCCAGTCACTGTGGTCACTACCTAAGCTAATATGTTGCAAACTAAATAACAAATTATTTAAAACATTTTATGCTACTTGTCACATTTCTACATAAGTCACACACAATGATTATTGTCAGTACAATTGGGTCATTCGTGGCTTTAATTGAAGGCCTTGACCTTATTGTGCATGTAGAAGAATCAGGCTGTGTTTCGCATCTTTTCCTAGGTTTCAAACTCATTTTGTGCAAGTAAAAGCAAATATAGCAGTAGAAATGCTTAAGGTTAGTAAGGAGTGTATTGGGTGGATTTCGCAGCATAGGCGAGGGTCTGGCACTTGAAAGAAATACCTTACAGGGGGTGCAGGGTCAGGATGGCAATACATTGTTCTAATGGGGGTGGGTGGCTGCACGTTTATGAGGACTAATCGAGCAGAAAGTGCTTAGTTCATCCTGGTTCACATGCTGGTTCTCAGACGGAAGAAAACTGTAGCATATTGATTGTTGCAACTTTCTCCAGCTTCAGCGTGAGAATGGAAGCGCATGCTTTCCTTCACAGGGGGAGTGCAAGGGTGGGTCCAGCCAGGTGCCTGCGCGCCTTGTGTGTGTGTCTCTGTCCTTGGTTGCTGCGGTGGAAGGGGAGCTGAGCATTGCTGTACTATCGCAGTGAGGCCTGTGTACCCAAGATGGAGTCGAAAGGGGGCACAAAATATGGATGCCCTGTGTCTTGCTCAGTAGTCCCATCTATGTAGCAGTCAACCGTGGTTAACTATATATAAGGGCAAGGGGCAATCCCACTACCGGAGGCACGTGATCCAATCCTTGTACTGAGGAGCGTACGATGCGAGGGGGCCTGAGGACCCCTCGCTCCCATACAGCATCTAAACCAACGCCATAATGTGCTGCGGGCACAGGATAGAGCCAAAGCGGTCCTCAAGGAGTCGCCGTGCCGGGTCTGTGAGAGCTCTGTAACACAAAATCATCGGCACAGGGTTAGTGGCAGGAATGTCAATTGGGGGATACCAGGGGTAGCATTAGCATTGCCCTGGGTACCACTGGCACTTACGCTGCAACTCTTAGCCACACAAACACTGACCCACTCTCCTTAATTGTCAGAACATTGTACATTTCAGCTCAACTTGTTTTGTTTCGTGAAACAAAATGTGTCCTGAAATAATTAATTATGGGTTTGATACTTTTTGGAGAGAAGGAGTACAAGCTGCATCTATTGGCATAACATCAGCAGACATGCACGGAGGGCAAGAGGGCAAGCCTCATGCAACAGCGTAAGCAATCTGATAAACTTCTTCAGAATCCTTACTGTGTAGGGTGCTGTATACCTCTGTATACTTTAAGTGTTCGTGTAGTATTTGCTTTTTGTAGTTTGCATAAGTGTGACTTTCCCTCTGATGTGTAATTCTTAATTGCAAACTCTACCAAGAACTTATCTGTCATTAGTACCCGGCACGCGCGGCGCACCGGGAATCCAACGTGTTGATTGGCTCTTTTCCGAGCCATACCACACGGTATTCCCATGTATGCCGTGCGTACCGGGTTCTCTGTTCCCGGTGAGGGGCGTGGCAGCCCCTCAGCCAATGAGGAGGCTCGAAACAGGGCAATCCCTGCTCCGATCCTCCCCATGGCTGGAGGCTGCCTTCGTCCCCCGCCAGGGACTCAGGTAAGACTTTTTTTTTTGTTCTCCCTCCTCCCACCTCCCTACCCTCCCTGCCCTCCCCACCACACTTACCTTCTATCCCTTGGTCTCCGGCAGAGGACGATGGAGGCCTCCAGGCGTGTGGAGACGCTCCGAGCCTCCACACTGCTGGAAGCTTCCATCGTCCCCCGCCGGAGCCGCAGAACTATTTTCTTTTTTTTTTTCCCTTCCCCCCTCCCAACCCCACTTACCTTCTGTTTTCTCCTTTTCTTGGGAGCGAACGTGCTGGAAACACTTTTGTTCCCAGCACGTCCGCTCCCGATGGCCGCCATGGAAAGGGGAAAATGGAATACGTTTTCCCTTTCCCGGTGGCCATTTGTTTTCATTTCTAAACAGAATAAAATGCCATTAGTACCGCAGTCTAAAGGGCCGGGGTACTAATGGAAATAAGACCCTCGGTGGTGGGCCAATACCGCCAACGGTAATGCCCCCGGGGCTTCGTTAAGGCTCTCGCTACGCTCGGGCCTGTTACTACGCCCCGGGGGCATTTCCTGGGGCGGTATTGGCCCGCCGCCTCGGGTCTTATTGCCACAGTACTTTTGTACATTTCATATATTGCCTTCCTGTTTTTGCATTGCGTAAATAGGGGGTAAAAGCCTTAGAGGGCAAATTGCTTGCTGCTAGTGAGCCATCAAGTTGGAGAATACAATCTGTTGTTGACAGCATTGTGGAAAACAAAAATACATTAGCAAGCACTATCATATATCAAGGAAGACTCAAACCGACTGGGACCTACTTTCCATACTACAGAAAATCAAGCCCTTCCCACCAGCAAACAATTTCAGATCCGTTGTCAAAGTCTTGGTCCACTGGTTCTATGTTCTTAGATCGCCAGGAGTTTTTTCGTGGAGGTTTTTGTAGAAAATATTAGGCCTAAAAAAACTCATCTAATTTTTAAAAACATATTTGGGGGGTCACCCCTAAAACCCCTACCCTATTATCTACTCCCTATTTGCCACACCCCTCCACCCCTTATATACCCTTACCCACCCACCCCCCCCCATATTTTTTTATTTGTTTTTAGTCTGTAAATGTTCGGCAAAAAACTGCAAAAAAAGCCTGGTGATGTCATTATGTCTTACCATTCCACTCCCACCTGGATGGTGGCAATGCCCTCCTGGAAGGCCTTCCAGCGTCCATCCGGGCACCCATGAGATCTACCCTACATGCCGAATCATGACTCATTAAAGGACTCTGCAAATTCTACATCATAGCAACCCCCATCAAACTGCATTGGTTCCAGCTGCAAGCATGTATCACCTCCTAATCCTGCTTCATCATCTTCAAAGCTGTCCCCCTCAAGTGCTCAAGCTACCTGGCTGAGAAGCTCAGCCTCTCTGGAGGCCTATGATCCACCAGAAGCCAGGACATGTGCAGATGTGAACCCTGCTGGTGAAGGAAGAAAGGAAACAGAAGACAGGCCATCTCTGTTTATGCCCACAGACTCTGGAATGTTCTCCCTGTCAACACCAGACTTGCCACCTTGCTGCTACATTTCAGGAAGGAGCACAAGACCCTCCTCTTCAAATAATGGCTCTTCCTTAACACCTAGGTCTACACCCCCTTTGCTCCCTACATAAACTGAAACTGGGCTATCAGCTTCCCCCGTTTCCTTCCCTTGTTGCTTGCAGATCGCTTGCTCTCAAATTGCTTGCCCTCTCCATTCCCCATTTGTAGCTCCCTGCTCCTTTGTATTGATCCCTTGCAGTGACAGATTGCTGTCTGGCGAGGGTGTGAAAGTCCTGGCTTTTTTATTTTTATCCCAAAAAAAAGGTTGCAGGTAATTCTGTTTCTGGAAGGGGAGCCTGCTAATCAGCCCGCCTCTTTTATAAAGCTCTATGCCAAAAGCATCATGCATACATGTGTCCTTACAACACACGTCTTCTGACAACTGCAGCAACATCTCCTCAGTAGCACAGGACAGCTGCAAAATACACATGTGCATTCCAGACAGCTTCAGTGCCTCAAAGTCCCTGCTTTTTAAGGTGGCAATATCTTCGGCACCTCTGGTATAAAATGAAATAATTGGTGCCTTATGCATCTGGTGGCAGAGTAAACTCTAAAACTAAGCCAAACCTGGTTACAGGATGGTAGCTGATAAAAGCATACATTATTAAAGGCACAATTTGATAACATACAGGTGTCAACTATGTGAGCCCAGACCAGCTATGTGAGGGCAATGTATTATCATGGTAGCCTGGCTGTCTGCAGTGCTCCCTTTCAGTCAATAGGCAGGATGCTATCTTCGTTTGATTCCCTGGGAGGAAGAATAACACCTGCCCTCAAGAATAGGGCTATCACCAGAAGATCTCATGGGAACCCAGCTTTCAAAAGGGAACTCACATAACAAATGCCAGCCTTGCACCCACCAGGGTGTTTCACTTCAAAGACCTTTAACATCCTGGCATGGTAAGGGGGTGGGGTTAGGGTGGCCAGAGAGAATGAAGTGTACCTGAGTGGAATCAGCTTGAGTTTGTGTGGGGCTCTCTTTCATTCCTGTTCCTTCCATTCCCTGTCGAACCAGGCACTCTGGGTATGATTCAAGAAGGCATGGGTAATTTGTAACAGCAAAAGGGATTGGACCACTACAACAGCAGGATCACTTCTGTCCACTCCCCTGTGAGCCTTTACATGTATAAGGAAGGGGTCTCCCACTCCTTCCTTGATTCTTTCCTGGACACTAAGAAAAATACCTGTCTGTATCCCTGTTGGCAGTGAAGTAAATTTCCAAGTTCTCTGCCATAGAGGTGAAAGTAGCTGCATTCAAGACAGAGGAGAGTTCTGTCCCCTAATCATCCCAAAGGAACATTGGGGTTGAACTTCTGTGAATATAGGCCTGACACTCTGTCAACTGTACTGGAACCAGGTCCCTCACTGGATAGTAAAACTCCTTGGCATGGGAAGGTAGAGCAAGAAGGATTTACCTTGTACAAGAGCTCCTGAGGAGGGCGTCACAGCACACCGAGAAGTCCAAAGCATCCTGGATTCCTATTTCACCATTCCATGCTCCTGGACTCCTGGATTTTCACCACTCATGAACATGCTGTCTGGATAACTTGTTGTGAGGCACATGACCCTCAATATCGTTCAGTTACATGAAGTTGTTGGTTGGTCAAAGAGACCAAAGATGTAAATTCTTATCCTTTCAATGGGCACCCCAACCAATGGCAGTGGACTACGGGCTCTTTTGTCTTTACACTAGACTTGTCTGACAACTGAAAAGTCATATACAACTACAATTACTTTCTACCAGGAATCTCTTTATGGCCCAGTAGAAGTAAGGGACAAACCTCGTCAAAGACTTCCTTACCCTGAGGTGACTGTCCATGTACATTCATGCGCTCACTGTAACAGGAGATCTCTCTAATGCACGGATGCCACCATCCATTGGCGAGCAATTGGCTCAGGTTGTGCAGAAGCACACCTTTCCAGTAGTTACAATGTTTCATATGAGTTTCCCGTTACACTGCGAGAAGGCCTGCAAGAACAGACCCTTGAAAGTAGGACAATCTCTCTGTCCTTGATAGACCTCTACCTGATTTTCTCTTTTCCACAAACTCCTGCAGCTCTGACAGGTTCTTCTGGTTACAGACCCAGGGCCTTCACGACCATGAGTTTGCAGGAACACTTTGCCTTTTGTAAAGGCCTTTGAACAGCCCCTTTCTGGGTCTGTGACCAGATGATCGCAGCCCAACCAGTTTTGGATCCATAAGTATCAGACCCATGGCAACCCGTTTTCTCCCCAGCAAGACGTTTTGCTGGAATCTTGCCCTGTACAGTTTCAGTTAGTTGAAAAATCTTGTAACCTTTCTTAGACTAACAGTGGTAGTTAGAAATCACCATGGAGACCAGCTACTTAGCCTATTGGGAAGCAAGGAACCTCTTAACAGATTGCTTGGTTAGAGCAGTGTCCAGTCTTCTAATGTGGGTCACACACCGATGCCCTGAAGTGCCGTTGTTCTTTCACCATTAAATATAACACTCCACAGGTAATGATACATAAGTACAGGTTCTAGAATCTCATCCAGTACCTCTTGATGATGTTTTCAGGCACCCATGAAGGCTAGGAAAATCTTAAAGGCGGTGCAGCTCGACTCCTCCTTCGGTTGGAAGGGTAGTCTCGCCCACTGTACACCCAAGATCTTGGTGCTGTGTTGGGGGCCTTCCTTCTGTGTGTAAGATGTTCCCTCTCCCTATTTGTTGTCTTTGATAAAGACTTTTTAGGGGCACAGTATTTCTGATAATGTTCCTTTTTCTGGGGAGGCCTCTGACCTTGTTGGCAACCCATTGGTCCACACCAAGCAATTTAGGGTCAACCTCTTGGACTCAGGGAGCTTCGTAGCATAAGTCAGAATGGTCAGGCATCCACAATGTGTTTTAACATGACCGGTTTGTAAAGCCCATCCTATTTGTCATCTTTGAGCTCACAGATCTAGTCATTCAAATTTCTCATTGATCCAGAGCCCCCTCCCCAAGTCGCATTCTCTTTTCACTAGAATCTCTGAAACTTCTCAGATAAGGGTCACAATTTTCCCAAGCTCTCCATCATGATAATTTACGGTCTTAGCATATTGTGTTTGAACTCAAGATTTGTACCACTTCCACTCTGAGGTAAGGAATTGACTAAGCAGGCAGTTTGTCCTCCTCACCCACCCTGTGTGCCAACTTCAGTAAAGCTAACAATGATAAAACGCCTGCACCCATTAAACGTGTATCAACCAACACTTTTGGGAGAAGTGTTGGGAATCAGGATCTATTCCTTTGACTATTTTGTGCTGCTATACTCTTTAAGTCCAGGTTCCCAGAGCTCTATCTGTTGAGTCGCCCTGCTCCGCCAAGTCAGATTCTCACTGATGATTGTCAAGTTCCAGTCCTTCCCTCATCAGTTAGCTGGGCTCCCTTGATCTTCAACTTGAGTTATATCAGTGGCAAAGTTTTGATTTTAGTTACACTTGTCATTGAGAAGGTGTCGCTCTGGTTGTGATTGATGGTGCAACATCAATTTCCATATCACTTTGGCCTTCATTTACTTCTAGAAGAGTATCAGGTTGGTAACCCTGATCCTTTTTAATTGCTATGAGCAATTCCATTGTGGTTAGGCCACTGAACTTGATTTTCCGCACCTTTTAGATTTCTTTTACTTTGTCTACTTTTAGGGAAGACATAGCACTCTCAGGTAGAGCATGGAATAGCTTAATTCTTTCCAGCTTCATTACCATGCATCACGAAGGTGAGTATATGTCAATCACTGCAATGTATGCTTCCTATAATTGTTCAATGAACCACATCTGCCTCTAGTTATTAAGAGATGTTAGGATCAGCATGTGCTCTCATACTCTGCTGTCGACCCTGGTGTTCTACGGAATCCCATGGAGGCGGCATGCAACAAAACACAGAAGACCAGATATCAGTTCTCAGCAATTTATCTAACAGTGGAATAACTGCTAAAGTCATAGTCAGCAGTTTGATACGATTAATCTACAACCTAAGAAGAAACTGAGTGACTGTGTAGACACAATCGATAGTTGCTTGAGCATCATTTCACCAAATGAAAGAATATGTTTAGCCAGTTTTTGGAGTCCAAGGAGATACTATTTTTATTTTATTGTTTAATGTGCCAACCTAGCTCAAGAACAGCAGGGTGCTGTACAGGATGTGTGTAGTGTTTGGGCTGCTTCTTGTGACAGTTGTGCAGTACAGTGAGTTGTGATCTGTGCATCAGTCTGTGTGTCTGTTGGGATTAGTCCTTCTGCAGAGTGAACAAAAAGACCAGGAGCAACACTATACTTGCCTGTGCCTTCAAGGTCAGCAAATTGGGGGATAATGCCTGTAATAATTTAAGCAGAGCCCTAAGTGACCCACAGAATTCATAATTCTAAACTCTCTAAACAGAGGGATTTGGCTGCTCTTAAAAAACAGGGCCAGACTTCGATTAAGTTTGGGGTCACAAAAAGAAAAAATATTCTCAGGCACAAACACCTTGTTAGATCTTTGAAGATGGATCAATACCTCAAGCTACACCAGACTATGATGGAACACCTCTGTAAGGGAAAAGATGGCATGTTTTGGTCCACTGTCAATAGAACCCTAGGTTCCAACAAGGGGGGATTAGACCGTCCCATACAAGCGGAAGTTTGGATGACCTACTACTCGAACAAATTTGGCTTGCCTAAAAAATTCACAGAAGTTGGAGGTCTTGACCTAGGATCCCCGGTTGTTGGTCAGTGTACCTGGGACCAAGACAATATCTTATGGGCAATAGGAAAACTCAAGCCTTCCCATGCTCCAGGGCCAGCTCCAGCTTCCACCCTTTTGTTCTCAAGGAAGATCCTGCTCTGTGGGCCGACCTTCTGAAGCCCATGTTTAACCACATTTTTGAGACACATAGGGCCTCATTACAACCCAGGCGGTAAGTTCCCTACTTTACCAGCATGGTACAAACTCTGTTTACACCATGGTGGATGGCGGATTTACCGCCCCATTCCAAGGTGAGTGGGGTGGTAAATCCCCATTCCCCATTTACCCTTCCCCATTCGCATTTTTGCCCCATAGGGCATAATGGGAGTGGGGAAGGCGCTAATTACGGCACCGTAAATTACGGTGCCGTAATTAGCACCAAGGCGGGTTAGCGCCTTGCATTTTAACGCCTGCTAAAAGCATGCGTTAAAATGGTAATCAGGCGTTATGGGTTAACGGCGCCGACATGAATATTACGCGTAAGATTGTTCAGCTTCTGGCACTTCTACATACCCATACCACAATCCGGGTTCGTTTGACTACGGAGGGGTCACTTTCACAAGAGATTGCTCCCTATGTTGGGGTCAAGCAGGGCTGCACATTGGCTCCTATACTCTTCAAACTGTACGTGTGCGATGTGGAGGGACTGTGGCAGGGTCCTTCCATCGCACCCGCCTGGATGGGGAGTATTAGGATAGAATGGATGGCCTTTGCGGATGATTTCATTTTAATAGATCATACTCTGCAAGTGTCATGATCTCTGCTTCCAAAAGATCAGGACTTGCCCGACTCCCTTGGAAGCAGACCCATAACCCCGGTTCCGAGTGCCAGCCAGTCCCAATTGGGACCTTTTGGACCCTGTCCTGGCGTCAGTGGCACCAGGCTCATAAAGATGCCCAGTCCCAGCGCTGGAAGCGCCGGGCTCATAATGCTTGGGTGGACTTACCTGCAGCAGACCATGCTGCTTACTTACCTGCCAGTTGAACCCCGGATCCTCTTCTGTTTGGGACTACTTTTCCTGTTGGGTGGGGCAGGAGCCACTCCCTAGGTTCAGAACACTGGAACTCTTCTGGAAAGCAGGAACTCTTTTCTTACCTAGGCGTGGCTGTGGAAGGAGACACCTAAGCACTACAGGAGGCTATTTAAACCACACCCGATGGATGAATCTTGCTTTGTGTTATTCTGCATTCTCTGCAGCAGAACGCTCATCGTGTCTTCTGCTTCTGATCCTGGGCCTAAGGAAACAAAGGCTTACCATCCTGGAATCCAGTCTTCAGCAGCACCTGTAAAGACAAAGAAAGAACAGGTTAGCACTACGGTCTTCAGTGGCAGCGCATCTCTTACCTGGTCCATCGGCTGTCACCAACGCCTCGCGCTGCATTCCGGCATCTGAAAGACAAAGGCTTACCTACTCTTCGCATGTTCCGGAGGTCTTCGCACTGCATTCCGGCATCTGAAAGACAAAAGCTTACCAGCTCTTCGCACGCTCCGAAGGCCTTCGGCGCTGCATCCCGCATCTGAAAGACAAAAGAAGGTGCGTTTAAAGATATTGGGCAACTTTATTACTCACGTGCCATTACTCCTTCCCACGCCGAATCCAGTGGGTATTCCAGCACCCTTCAGCTTCTCTAAAGCTCCGAACTTGTACCTGCAAGATAAAAGGGACAGTTAGTGCGCATCGTGAAGCAGGCTACAAGCGCTTACCGACGTGCTTCCAGGCGCTCCTATTCCTGACGCGGGTTCGATCCTCAACTCTCATCAGCCCGCCATCCGCCATCGCCGGAACTCTGCAAAACAAGAGATATCATTACAAAAGACTTTTAAGACATTTGAAGCGCCCAGAACTTACCGTTCGTGCAGTTAACGACGGACAGCAGTCCTCTGAGGTCAAGAGGCCTGCACCCTTATCCAGTGAAGGAACTGGTTACGGCACCCTGCCCCGAGGCAGATGGAGAGCTCGGCGTTCACTTACCTAAGGTGAGGGCGTTAACCTTTGGGGTTCTACAGGAGAAGAGAAAGGGAAGAGGAGAGAGGCACCCAATAACCCCAGTTCATTAATCCCATATTTTCTATCTGCAGACATCTTACTCTTCGAGTCAGACATACAGTGCACAGAGGTCCAGCCCAAAGAGCCAACCGTGTGTTACACATCACCTTTGAAGATACGGCATTCACCCAGTCAAGACCGGCGCCTCTGCGGGAATCAGGTGAGCGTTACAGCAAGGCCTCAGAATTAAAATGCAGCTGTTTTTCCACTATACTGTTGCTAACAATCTTATGCCCAATGCATCTTAATCCAAGGTTCTTGTTTTTTCCAGAAGAACTAAGGTGCAGTTGTATAAGTGGGTCATGGGACACAAACAAGTGGACCAGGTTAAGGCAGTCACTTACCTTGGTTACAATCTTACTAATAGGGTTAGCCTTGAATTTTGGAAATCTGGCCTAATTGACAAAGCTTATAAACTTAAAGCTAAACTAAACTAAAACTTTTGAAGCAGAAAGTGTGTACATTCTCCTTACTACCTATAAGGCGATACTATCTTGCTAAAATCTAGCCCATTCTCTTTTATGGACTTGACCTTTCTACTCAGGATATGGGTCCTACCCTAAATATCATACAAGGGAAACTCTGGAAGGAGATGCTGGGTTTGTCTTTGGGTGTGCCTGATGCGGTCATACGATGCAAGCTTTGCCTAATATCTCTCAAAGCAAGGTATGTTTGGAAACAACTTAGTACCTTTAGGAAACTAAGTGACCCACCGCAAATGTACTCTATGAAACACTTTCTGTGGTTATGCGTGCTGACTCTGTCTCCTCAATGCAGGAGTTTTATTACAGAATGAATTTGGTCCCGTTCTCCCCAGGTGTAACGGTGGAAGATCTTATTCAACGACTAGGGATAGAGAAGGGAACTGTCTTTAGGGCCGACTGGGTGGAGACCGTTGAACGTATTGCCACCTACTCGACCTATAAGGAGTATTCGAATTTTGGGCATGCTAGGGAATGCATACCACTCTACCTCCAAAGGTTTCCATGCACGAATGGGCATGAGAGTTATATGAGATTTAAGCTTAATCAGATGCGACTTTTGAAAGGATTAGACATTGGAGGGATTCTCCTACAATGTTAGCACTTAACCATCTTGGGAACCAATGTAGATTCTGTGGTGTCAAAGATTCCTGTGAGACCTTGAGGCACATAGTTACTATGTGTCCCTACTTTGATGCTATGCGTTTGAAGAGTTTCAATGACAGATTTGATAAAGATTAGGAGGTCTCAACACATCTTTTCTGGTGTAGTTGCATGTGGGGGCACAAACATCTCTCTGATTTTGACTCTGAACAGGTTTTTGATGTTAATAACAATAGAATTGAACAAAAAGAAGCTTGACATATAATGGGTCCTTGTTAGATCCATTGGTTGTGTTAGATGGACTGAGGCTATCAGGAAATTTGGCTAAAAAAAATATGAAATGATTTCTTTTCATCTGTATTTTGATATTTTTAGAGAATGTAATGTAATGTATGTTGACATTATTTGTATTTGTTATATTTTAATATTTTAAGGAGTCCACTAAGATATCACAAGAGAATTTTCTGTTTTTTATTATGCTTATTTTTTCTATTTTTCTTTCCCTTTTCATTCTACTTTGTTATTCTTTCTATACTGTATTTTTTTCTGTTTTGAATATGCTGTGCAAGGTTTTTTGTAAACTATGAACAGAACAATAAAAGAATAATAATAAAAAAAAGTTCAGGAGCAGCAAGTTACTTCAGTCCAAGCAAGGCATTCTCCAAATCAGTAACAATGGGCCAGAGTGCACCAAGTATGGACAGGAAATGTGCAAACCAATCATGTCCCAAAAGGAAATCAGTTGAGGCTAAAAAGAAGTCTGGGGGAAGGCCAGGATAGGTCTCTGCAAAATACATGGCTGAAGCTAGTCATAAAGGCGTCAGTAAGGTCAAAGAAAGGCTGGAGGTCTAGGAATAGACGTAAAACAAGTGGAAAATAGAAATATTCCATAGTTACCTCTTAGCAGGATTGCCTAAACCTGAAAGTAAGCCTACAGTCCGTGCAGGAAGAATAGGGAACAGAGTCAGAGTAGCAGGATACCATGTGGCCAACTCTTAATTGAGCCACCAGTCACTCAGAGAAGACACATGGTTTGATAGAGGCTGGCAGGAAATTTAGGTTCGCCAATCCTCAAGACAGAGTAGTGCTTGCTGAGCCTGGGCTCAGAAACGCTGGGCACTGCCCTGCTTTGTCTATCTGGTTGCTAGTCCACAAGCAGTGGCTCACGTCCATGACCACTGTATCTCTACTTGTAGGCAGCTTGGCATGAGCAGGGTTCTGTTTACCTTTATTGGGGCCCTTTACGTATGCATGGGATATATAAAGCAGATGTCTATCTGGGAAGCAACAAAAGACTGTACATAAGGAACCCGTGCATTAGGGGAGTTACAGGTAGGGTGTAGGGGTAGAAGAGGTATCTGAAATGGGTTGGGGGAACAGGGGAGAAGGGAGCTCTCAAGGGGGATCTTCACGTTTGTTGGTGAGGAATTCCCCCCTTCCTTAGAAGGTGACAGCTTCCCAGGAGATGCCTACTGGTGTGGGCAGGTCCTGAATGCTGAGACAAGTCTGAGAAGTCCCTGGAGTAGAGTGTTTCTGGAGGATCCAGAAGTCATTTGACATCCGCGGATGGTCAACTGATCTCCTGATTTCCTCTGGCAATTTTTGGGCCCAGGACCAGAATGTTCTTGCAGCCGCTATACAGGAGCAGGAGAACGGGGGTTGAATCACGTCTGGAACGCCAGGCACTCAACAACACCTCTGTTTATAGAGCTTGACAGCCAATCAGGAACACCTCAAACACTGATTGGTCTTGCTCGTAACTGAACCAGAGATGAGGAGACTGTCAATCTTGTTAATAAGGGCTAGATGAATCTCCACAGTTGAATTGCTTTTTACTCCTTATCAATCATGAGCCGAGAGTTTATAATTAAGAGTTGCTAAATGCTTTAAATAGTTCCAACGTTAAATTCAATTCTTACTAATGGCCGAAATCTAAATCACTTACATTGGTCCATCGCGCATACATGGATTAACAGGCTACACTAAGCCTGATGTAAGGTGCGGTAGTACATTGTTACTTTCCTTCGTGAACTTCAGCCACGTATTACATACATCAGTGTGATGTTATACTTGCCTAAAGTTCACTAATCCCTTTCCCCTGTGTTGATCTTAGCTTGGCCCATTTGCTTTCCTCACACACCCTTCACATAACTACATTGAAGATGATAAATTGTTCCACAACAACAAAGTGTCCATTTTGAATGGGAAAGGTGGCTTGGAATTCCCAACTCCATTGGAATGTAACATAGTCAGGGTGCCCCCCTTTCTTCAGGGTATGTGCTTCGAAACAAAATGTTAATGTTCAATATCAGAAGCAGTTCACACTTGCAAAGCTCTACTTGTACAATGCATAAGGATTCTTGTTATGCCCATCACTCGCAATCTTCAGGGTTTTCTCCCTGACAGTCCTCTGATTGGTCTCCTGGTGTTAGAGAGATAGGACCACCACATGTCCTCATACAGGTTCTGTAGATGTTGCTGTGCCTTTGCCAAAAGCCACAGGTATAAGTTGGGGTTCTGTTATGGCTGATCCATATGGGTTTGCTTTTTCCAGCTTCCTGAAACTGACTTAAGAGGCCTTTATCATGTCCCTTTTCTAGGGCCCTGATCGGTTCTCTCTTTGCCACCTGTCTAGACTTCCTGGGTCTCATTTCTAACCTCTGCTGTGGGCGAACCGTGCTCTCTTGTTCCTACCTGCTCCCCAGAATAAGGCTAGGGACTTTGTCATAGTCCCTGCTGACTCCAATTGAGTTGAAATATGGACAGTGAGTTTCTATCCTGTACTGAGGGCCTGGTATGTGGGTGAGCTGCCCTGAACTCATCTCTGCTGCTCTGTACTGGACCCTACTGGATTTACTAAGAGAAATTATTAGAGTCCAGCTTAAGACTTTATTTATTTTTATTTTTCAAAATCTGACAGTGAGGGATGACCCAACAGATATGTGGAGCCCAAAGTGGGATACATCCTAACACAGCAGGGTCCCCCAGAAGCTTTCACTTGCTCGCTTAAGAGTAGCGGTGGTAGAGTATACAAGGTGAATCCATGCGAGGGGTGAGGGCTGGTATGAATGTAGTATAACACAATATCATTTAGACAAATGGAAGGTCTGGAAAAATATGTTGTAAAAATTAATGTTCCAGGAAAAGAGTATGGGAAATACCGAGACGATACATGATGAATAAGGAATGTCTCGCAGATTAAACTAATGGTCACAGTTCTTTACTAGCCCAGCGTGTGACTCTCTGTGGCCCACACATGTCCTCCCAGGAGGTGGGGCGAGTGGAGTACGTGCATTCGTTGACACTATGCTGCATGTGTGTCTGCTTTCTGCAGCATTGGACAATTACCGGGTATCTCGCGTTTAGGTGCAACTTTGTGTCAAGTACAATATGTATAAGGTCAGTGCTGCACTTCCCAGCGGAATCTACATCAGTAAATATGTTCTTGAAATATAAAGGTGTAATAATAGCGGAGATAACATTACTAACAGGAAACATACGTTTCTTAAAGCAATGTTAATGAGCCCATATACCTGGGACTGCAAGTGTACACATGTGAGTAAATCAATCGCATTATCATTTTTCTTCAGAATCTTTGGTATTGCTAATTTCACCCTATGGCATTTGAAGTACAATGTTACTTAGCAACAAATGAGTCATTAATAACCAAAACAGCTATAATAGTTAGTTCTGATTTTGGAGTTCTCCAGGAAACTCATTGCTTGGGTGCTTAGCTCTTCGTCACCAGGGCATGCACACAAAGTGAGGCAAGCAAGGTTCAAGACCACTCACATTTGGTCTGTAAAGCTCCGTTCTTCGGTGCCAATATGCCGGAGGTGCTGCTGGTGGCTGTTGCTCATAGTTGTGGTGCCTCTGCCTCTTCGTGCAGAGCAGGATTCATGCAGGAACAGCATCAAAGATCTCTTAAGATCGGCTTTCTTTGGTCGGGTGACTCAGCTGTGCCTGTCGAAGGAGGAGAGCATCACTCAGGGCCTCTCTCTGCTCCAGACGAAGAATGGCGCTGTTGTCAATCACAGCGAAGCAATTTTGGAAGGATGAGGGCATGGCTTCTACACGGTTCCTTTTGAAAGACTTCTTTTTCACTCTTCAGAACTCATCCCCATCATTGACAAACAATGGCTCTCCTGTTTCTTCTTGCTGGCAGATTTAATCCATCAGCAGTGATTGTTGGATATCAAGGGTTGAGCCTCTTACTCCATCTTCTCGGATTGAGTATGTAGTCGTGGGTTTGAATTCTTCGTAGTCTGTGTGGACTTGTCACAGTAGGGCTGGTTTCACAGGTGCTTCGCTGTGATGGCCTTGGGTACAGATTCTCGAGTTATAAAGGAAATGAGGATCTATGAAGGGTCTCAACTCCCAATCTCAGGGTTGCATCAATTCAAATGTGTGTAGGCAAACCAATCCGTGGATAGAAATGTTCCTGGGCATCTTGCTTGTCTTTCACTCATGTTTGGATCAAAGCCGATTCACGACACTGTACAAGCAACTGGAGCCAATGCTCAGTGAGGATGGGAGGAATAATGAGAATAGGTCACAAGGCCAGTGTCTCCCTCACTCCTGCAGGACACAGTGTTAGGCTGCTGGACTCAGTACTGGATATACACAGGAGTGACCAAAAGTTATATCCCTGAACCTCACTGGACTCATATACAAAAAGATCTACCTCCAATCAGTGGGGCCCACACAGGCATCTGTGGTAGTAGACTCTCATGGGAAACAGGGGAGCTTTTGGGCAACGGAGTACTGCATTACTTATCAACTTGCAGCGGCACATTTAGGGTCCGATTCATGGAAAAGTGCACAGAGATCCCGCAAAGGCCACGCACCGAGAACACCTCTGCGCGAGCCTGCGTGCAGAGGTTTTTTGCGTGCTCTGCGTGTTCATGGAATTGTTTGCACAAAATGATCCTATATGTAATTTGTGGCCAGAAAGCCCCCAGCATGCCCCCACACAAAGCAAAAAGAGCCAGATACAGCTAGCGTTGCGTGATCCTCAGGTTCCACAGGCACCCTTGAAAAAGTGCAAGGTGGGTCCCCCACAGTCAGGTGTGCACCACGGTCACACTGCGTGGGGTCCCCTGTAACTATTACCGGCACCCCGACAACTTGCATACACATTGCGGTAGCTCAAATAAAACTTAGGAAAATCTGTGTGAAAACTCCTGTAAACCATTCATGCACCCTGCTACACTGCGTACACGCACCCCTAAGTTAGTTACTAATCCCATCTGCGTGCATGCACCCCTAAATCCAACATCCAATCTCATTACGCAGAGGTGATTCCTATGCGCAAGTGTTTGTACGTCTGCTTTCAGGTGGCAGACAGATTTAGGGCAAATAGATAGAGGGCTTTGCGTGGGCCTTTCTCCGACGAGAGCTCCCATGGTCAGATCCATGAATACACTTCATTCCACACATTTGTGGGCATGCATTGGACTGCCTGCAGCCTGTCCCTCGTAACGCCCACATTTTGCCATGTTCTTCCCCATTTTTCATGTTCCACCCCCTACTCTGGCCTCTCAGCAGGCCACGCCCACACTCTGCAAGGTGTCTCGCTTAGGGCGATTGACTGCATGCAGAGATGTGCCAAACCTGCTTCAAGTCCCCGCAAAGTACATAAAAGTCCTGTGCAGTGGATTCCATGAATCAGCAAATGGGAATTCGCGCACATTTTGGCATGCAAAGTCCCTATTTGCTGTGCAGAAAATTCCATGAATCAGGGGCTTAATGTTGCATCCTATGTGAGGTCGTTGATGAAGACTCATTGGGGAAAAGTCATTCTAGCAGGCAGAAACACATCAATATAAATTCCTGGGCCTTTTACACATGTCTCACCAATGACTGTGTAAATTCCCTGCCCACTGATTCTCAAACACACAACTGAAACAAAACAGTATGAATTTATGGAACTTTTGTGGTGCATGTCAACTAGAGAAAAGTTTTTCTCCCCACCAACAAAAGTATTTTTTCTTTATCCTTTCCTTCCTTCCTTATTTTCCATGATCACATTTAGTACCTTTAACTTGTGGTAATATTCTCACCTATTATTAGAGCGCTCAGAAGAAGGCACAATCGGGAATTAAGTGCTACATTGAAATATAATATTATCAACTCTCTTCACTGTGCAATAGTGCAAATATAGTGGGAAGAATGGGACATTCCAAACATTAAACCCGCTCTTGCATTGAGCTTAGGGCCCTTTAGGAATGTGCATATGTAATGGATGCGATCACACAGATAAATTATGAGTCCAAATAACCAATCCAACTCAGGAAGATGGCAAATTACTGTTTTATTAACAATGATCTAAAACAGGGAGTTACAAGGAGCATCAACAGACGTACGCTCGATTTCTCTCAGCAATCTTTTCACAAAACATAGTTTATATATCACAAATACGTCAGAGATGATGTCATACTATGTGGCAATAATGAAAAACCTACTAAGGGTCGGGATTAGCTTAAGGGGAACATCTAAGTATACTTTCTATAGGAACTAGGATTGTAATGGGCTGCCCATTATCAGGTTGACAACATATGAGTACCTCTAAAACATGGCATCTTCAGAAACATTAGATACACAGTTTCTCATTGGTTTTCAAGATCCTTCGTTATATGGACCTCTTCAATTGGTTGGCACACTTGTGCCAGGTTTGGAATGTTTGGTTCACTTAGCAGCACTTAAACCCAGACCCAGGTGCAAGGACATGGGGCATGACACTACCTCCCCACCCAATTAGACCAGCATCTCTCATCGCCCATGCATTCTGTCATGAAGATTGTCTTTGAACTTGGCCTTGCAAAGTATCTTTGTCTTTTAGAATACCTGGGAGTGAGAGCAATCACTATCATGTTCTGGGACTCCAAGTTCAAACTCTATTTTCATCCTTGTCTCATGTGACAGGAGACCATGATTGGGTTTATTTTGCAGGTTTTTAATGCTCTAAGTGAATTAAACTTGGCACTCTTGGTGTTCTTTCTTTGCACCTTAACAAGGGATGATTCATCCTTTGCACGTTTGCTCCTTTCCAGAATAGATAGCGGACCTTGGCTGCTTCAGTTTTGAGGCCCCCAGACAACCTCATCTTGCAGCTCCATGGTTCTGATTATTTTTGTTTCAACAAAGCTTTCGCTTTCTGCTTCATGGGTCCTGACTTACTAAATTCATGATACTGATGTCTAGCTTCTATTCAATGGCGGCTTCGCCTGTGCCCTATTCATTGCGTGTAGCCAGCTTCCATGTTGATTTAATCTACCTTGCATTTCAGCATCTGTTCAGTTATTGAACGGTTGATTTTCTGCAGTACTTTCCGCATGTGTAATCTTCTTCCTTTATATCTGAGAGTTCACTCAATTCCTTACTTCATCTTATGTTACTTTAGGATCCATACATTCTCTTCAGTCAGTATCCCGAGACATTGTGCATAATTTTTGTGATGTCACTGGCTTCTTTTCTCTGCTCCTTCTTATATTCCTTCAGGGAGTTTCTCCCTCAAGTTGTCATTCCTTCGGGGATACATTCGGTAGGGTTATCTCAATGGGCGTCTTCTTTCGAACACATGCTGCAGTATTGGCACAACTGCAGGTGACAAACACAGCACAATCTCAGGTCTCCAACATATGGGAGGTAGGGGGGAAGGGTTTCCTGCAGAGGCATGCACCTTCTCCTCTAGATTCCCCCTCTGGTCAAGTCCTCGACCACCTCCTCAAACATTTCCACACCCTGGTATTTTTGCTTGAAGAAGTGTTTCTCTGGTGTCCATGTGTTCACCACCCCTCTCAGGGTGCCTGATTTGACATGTTCATCCACACGCCAGGTCATGTAGTTACATTGTCCATTCAGGGTACAATAGACCCATCGTTCCACGTACTACTTATAATTCTTTGGATACAGAAACTTGGTTCCTTCAGGTGCTATGATGCTAGCCTCTATGTATTTTCGAACGACCTCATTAGTCAGCTCCTTGGCATTTGGTTCAGGTTTGACATTGATCATGATCTTCATCCCTACTACCTTCTTTGCCGTTTTCTTGCATTGGAAAATCACTGTCCTGACTACACAGAATCCAAACATTAATAGCACCAGTAATACTCAAAGAACCTTGAATATATTTGCCAACCACTGTGGAATCCATGAAAACAAAGAGGCAAACCAGTTGTCATCTTCAATGTCATATATCTCGTCTTCCATCTTGGCAGGTCTGTCAACAATGTTATGGCCTCTGTCAAGGTTCCATTCTGGTCATCGTGATAAGGTATAAATGTGCAACATGATGGTCCGATTTTGGCACAAACTCCTCCTTTCATCGCTGTGATCATATCAAGGACAAAACTATTCTGGAGGGTCATCAATCATATGGCCCTCAGCTCTTCTTTAATAGTTTTGAATCCCTTTATGGTAGCATTGATTGTCTGCAAAAGTTCCCATCTTGTAATTTGCAACCATTTGGAATTTACCACTGTTTGGATCCCAGGCATGAATATAGCTTTCATTATCATAGCAGTCTTGCTGAACAACTTGTGCTCCTCAGGAATGGTATCATACGCTGTTATCGACTTGGATAAGAAGTAATGTTCTCTTTTTGTCAGTCAGAGAAGTTCAAGCAATCTTCTTTTTCTCAAATAGTCATCCACTTTTGGAAATTAACCAATGTTTAGATCGCACTGAGGAATCACTAATGCTGGAACATGGATGAGCAGCAGGGAGCACACTCCACCCCAATCCTTGGGCAAATTCATATAGGCTCTAGTTCCACAAGCCCAATATCGATCCAAAAGGATGACTGTCCCTCCTCTCATCCCAGGAATGTCAATGGTGGCTTTACATTCTTTGTTATATTCCACATGGTTCTTTCCATGGTTTCGGAAACATAGTGTCGCATTAACCAATGGGACCACAACTACTGGGCCTGATTCGTCTTCTACCGATGTCATCAATTTAGAGTGCTTATCATGATGTTAAGCATCCATCATTCACTTTCTGCACTTCTTGTACGTTGTCCGTCTTCAGCAGATGAGCTGTACAAGACACCATTCCTTCTTCCCATCCCTTCTTGTTATGCACTGATCCATGGATCAACATCTGAGTTTGTTCCCAACATCCAGGTGATCCTGCTATTTCTGTCACACAAGGACAATTCATTCTGTTAATTTCTTCAATGATCACCTCATCCTGTCCTACTGCAGGATATACAAGCATTTTGCCTTCCATCCAGGCTCCGTTTCCATTTGTGTGGTTTTGATGTAGTCATCCTGGCATGGAAACAACCATTTTGATCTCCATCGCAAGGTCACCCAAACTCCTTGAAACTGTCCTCGAGCAGTACATGCTGCAAGATGACTGAGGCATTTTGCATTGTGTGCTGATACCTCCTTCAAAATGAAAGTCCTTACTGTATTCATGGCATAGGGGATGAGAGAGCAGACATAGAAACTCTCATCAGATGCTCTTTCCCCCACCTTTTTCCTGTGTTGATACCACATGTTATTCTCCAGGTGAGCTGAATTAACTAGATAAGTATTTATCCCTTGATTATCTTCCTCTACATCTCTTCTATGTCTCCCAATATACTTATAGGAATCAAGGAATTTGTCATTATTAGTTTTCATAGTGGGGAGAATCATAGGAGCTCTTTCTTTGGTAGAAACATTAATATGATAGAGACTGTGAAAGATAATGAACAAAAAGACAATGAAAGCAATCATGCAAATATAAATTATGCATACAAATCTGGCAAGCCAATGTTTGTGCCATCCTACTGTTTGCTGAATTTGTGTTCTTTCTATAACCGGATTGTCTTTTTTATTAATCATTTGTAATACAATCATCAAGCTTCTTTTATGTCTGCAACTGTACAATTTGTTAAATTGTGGCAATAAGGAGTCTTCTTATCACTGGACCGTTTTTAGGATCCTGTGAATAAGTATGAACATTAACGTCTCTTCTAGCAAGAGATTGTAGTATAAATACAAAGACAGCAACCGCAAACCCGATGAACGCCACTGTCGGCAGGTATCATGTGTTTTTATCACCTAAAACAAATATTCTCCACAAAACTAATCTGGATATTGATCTCTTTTCCAATTTATGATCAAGAACTGACGTTTAGTCATAATTC
Organism: Ambystoma mexicanum; assembly: GCF_040938575.1. Classification (NCBI taxonomy): domain Eukaryota; kingdom Metazoa; phylum Chordata; class Amphibia; order Caudata; family Ambystomatidae; genus Ambystoma; species Ambystoma mexicanum. The sequence continues at coordinate 1,275,889,206 of NC_090931.1, read as the reverse complement.
TGATGCATTATTCACTGCTTCAATATATTTCTAAAAGTTAATTTCAAATTTCTGGAATTCTCTGCAAATCCTTGCACTCTCTGCTAGGACATATTTAAGGAGTGTCTATTGAATTCCAGTCCAAATAAAGTACGCGTTAATCACTTGTTGCTTTATCGTCCTTCTTCTTAGTCATTGATCAGGTCTGCACATGCAGAAATTCTTCTTCTTGTCTTGCTTCTAAATCGGCAATGGTGGGAGAGAGGGTCTCACCTTTATAAACCTTCACGTTGTACAAATGCAACCAAGCTCTTCTTCCCTGAACCTTAACTGCTGAAGGGGACACTTCTTCAACACAGAATGTGCCATTAAAGCAAGACTCATGCCACTTCCGGGTAAAATTCTTGATCAGGTTCAGGTCCCCAACATATAACCTAGGTGGTGGTAATAGTTCACTTAGATTGGTTGCCGAATTATCTTCTTCCATGTTCCTAGACCTTCCCCCGATGCTTGACGTAATCTGAAATTAAAGAAATACTGGAAGTCATACATGTCAAATAATCATGATCTCATCAACTAAAGTTTTTGCTACACTCTGGGCATCACTCCTAATCCTAGACGGAGGTGTAAGGTACGTTCTCATTCAACGCCCTGTTGCTATCTCATGTGAGGTGAGGTGGTGGTCTGGCCCTAGCTGATTCCAAAGGGGATATAGGGCCAGGGGTAGGCAATACAGCCATCCCTATTTCAAAGTCAATTTAATCATTGCAATCCTCTCTTTGAGGAGGCTGTTGAGTCTTTCACATATCCTCTTTGCTTGCAGGTGATACACACAAATAAACATGTGCTTTATACTTAATAATAGCCCTATCTGTTTGCATAGCTCATTGACAAAATGTGGGCCATTATCGGACCTTAGTATTTCACACACCGCCAGCTCGGAAATACTTTGTGCACTAAAAGCTTTGCTGCACAAGTGGCATCAGGGTGTGTACACGGACCCGCTTCAATCCACCTAGTGAAGAGACACACCACCACTAATAGATACCTATATCCATTACATGTCTGCAGCATATTGACATAGTCAATATGTAAATGCTGAAACAGACCCTTCGGTCAAGGTATTACTCCCCTAATCATTCTCAGTCTATGACCAGCAGTACACTTTTGAAACACAATGCAATTCACCATAAACAGAGCAATATGTTTAAATAAATTAGGAATTAACCAGTCTTCTGCAATATGGGCAGCAAGACTTTCTCTAGTTACATGTGCGGGGTAATGCATATGTTCAAGAGTGACCTTTGATAAAGTTACTGTCATCGCTGGTTTTTCAGTTATGTCCAGTCGCCATAGGGCTTCTGTGGGGGATAAAGAACACCCCCTTTGTTTCCATAGTTGTTGCTCGTCCTGTGGTTCGCTTCCCTGAATCTCTGTTAATTGGGTTATTGACAACATATTAAATCCCTCCTGTACTAACATGGTTGTAGCCGAATTCTCTTTGATATCCTCAATATCAAAACTCAAAATTTCTGGAGAATATGCAAACCTTTTGGCTTCTATGTCTGTGGCTTCATTCCCACAAGCAATAAAGTCTGTTTGTTTAGTATGCTCTGTGCATTTTATGACTGCTATGACTACTGAGAGTTGTAGTGTCTTAATGAGCCTATCCAGTAAGGAAGCACGCTGCATTGGAGAGCTGTCTGCATGGAGGTAGCCCCTCCTTTTCTAACGTGCCAACCCTGCGTGTATGGTTGATGTCACATAGGCAAAGTCACTGTAAACTGTCACTTCCTGTCCTTCATGTTTTTCAAGTGCGACAATAAGTGCTGTTAATTCTGCTGCTTGCACTGAAACATGAGACAGTAGTCTTGCACTGGCCACTACTTCAAATTCTCCATTTAATCAGTGTCTCACTACTGCGGTGCCAGAATGCCTTTCCCCACTAGTCTTATAACTTTTCAAAGAACCATCAATAAAACGAACCTCCCCTCCTGCTAAACAATTCTCCTTCATATGGGGTATATCATCATAAAATTCAATATAATTAGCACAGTCATGCACATGATGACCATTTTCTACTGGCTCAGCTATGAATGTGGCAGGGTTCACTATTTTACATCTTACAATTTTAATCGTTGGATTAGAAATCATTACCTCATAGGCTGAAGTTCTTCGGGATGTCAATGTGCTCTTGGGTTTCTCTAGGATAGCAAGTAGAGCATGCTCCACGTAAAGGGTCATAGAGCAGCCCATGACAATACTTGTGAACCTCACAATTGCAAACATGGCAGCTGCCAAAGATTGTTCTCAAGAGAAGTGTCCTCTCATAACTGGGTCTAAAATGCCACTGTAATATGCCAAAGGTTTGTACCCCAATGTGGTTCTGTGTGTAAGCACTGCTGTCATTACTGACCCATTTGTGTGTGCAAACAAAGAATTGCTTTTTCGATTCCTCAAATCCTTCCTCCATTTCTTCGGTCCATTCTAATTTTGTATTACCAACTTGTGCTTTGTGTTATGCTTGCAGAAGTGGCCTTGTGTATTGGCTATAATCAAACACCCAGGCTCTAACGTAATTGCACAAACCCAGAAACTGTTTCATCTGTCTTACTGTGTTCGGTTTTGACATTTTCATGATTGCCTCAGCTCTCTCAGGTGTCACTTTCTTTCCTTCATGCAAAATTAACTGACCCATGTGTAACACCTCTTCTTGACAGTACTGTAACTTTTCTTTGTCTACCTTATATCCGGTATCAGGTAATGAAATTGCAGCAAAAATGTTGCCGGTAAAAGAAATCGCAGCAAAAATGCTGTGGTTTGACCCGGTAGAAGTGTACCCCATTATACCATTTGTTAAATGGTATAATGGATCCGGGGGTTGCGGGTGTGCCCCTCGCATCCTTTACATGATTGTGGTGGGAAAAACACTGCATTTTTGCCACAAAATTGTATATTCACAGCCATTTTAAGACTTGGAACCTTGTATCCTTTACCTGCTAGAATAATCATTAGTTGGATAGAGTTCTATCTGCACTCATCCTCTGTTTTACTGCAAATCAATAGGTCATCTCTGTATTGTATTATCACACTTTTGAGCTCGATATTGCCTAGATCCATCTGTTGAACTCTATTATAGATCGATGGAGACTCACAGAACCCTTGAGGCAAACAAGTGTGTTTTCGTCTTTTTTTGCGAAACGTAAATGAAGTCAAGTATTGGGAGTCCTTATGAGATTGAGAAAAACACATTTTTCAAATATCTCACCATGAAGTAGCAAACTTCTACAGGGATACTACACAATATTGTCGCCGGATTAGGAACTAAAGGATACTCCGCATCTATAATCTGGTTAAGAGGTCTCAAATCCTGGATAAATCTCCATGATCCTCCTTTAGATTTTTTAATCGGATACACCACGGTTTTGCACGATGACTCTGGTGGCACCAGAATCCCCTGATTCATCAATACTGAAACAGTCTGAAATATACCTTCATCAGCTTCTCGAGACATGGGGTACTGTTTTGCTCGATGTAAAATTGCTCCTGGCTTAAGCTTTATTTTAATCTCTTCCCTTTTCTCTATCCTTATCCAGTATGTAATGCTCATAAAGAACACCACTTCATCATCGCTTCAATCTTCCCTGAACATATTGTCATCAGTTATGTCAGTCAGTCTGTACCCATCCTTTTCGTACTATAGCTGCTTCCAACTCTATAGGAAAAGTCTGTTCACCCTCCTCATCCACAGGTATTCCTGGTCTAAATAAAAACTCATCAGGTATTCTCACAATCTTTTCTACCAGACCAAGTAGCCATGTCAGCAAAATTCTTACTCATATAGAAAAATATCTGGATCTACTGGAACACCTCGCAGAGCCACTTGCCCTGTGAAAGCTAGTATGACCTCTCCCATGTGGGACACACTATTCCTTGATCAGTAAATTAAATCATTATATTACGTTTTGTCATTAAATCTCTTCCTAAAATGTTAACCAGTGTCTGTCATGAATACAACAGAGGAACTGACATGTCACATTCTCTTATGGAGACTGGTAATTTATCAGTAAAAGGAACTCAACTCGTAGCTCCAGAGAACCCTTGAGCATTCATGGCAATACCTGATATTGGATATTTTCCCTCTCGTGTACCCAAACGAGTTGCTTCAGTGTCTACAAGAACAGAAAATGATGTGCCTTTCATCACATCGACCCTTGGTTCCTCTTGGGGGTCTGGTGTCACAGATAGTACTGAACACATCAAGTCACCCTGTGAGCTGTCCTATTGTGGGTACAGGCTCATCTGTGTTCCTGTGAAAGGATTTCCTCCCACCACAGTGACACCTCCAATTCATGGTGTCAATACATGTCCTGTATTCACATACTACTGTGTCTGCATAGGGGCTTGTTGCGACTGCCCCTATGGTGGATTCATTTGTAGTTGTCCCTGCTGTGGCACCAGCTGTTATTGTGGTACTTGTGTCTGATAAGATGTGTGATCTTGGGCAAAGCCCTCTCTAGTCTGTGTGCTGTATGCTGGAGGATAAGCTTGTCCCCCTTCTGGAAAATTGCCCATTTTATACATGCCCTTGGCTCCCGCACACGCATGCAATGTGCCCTGTCATTCCACAATTCCAACATACTGGAGGAACCCTTCTGTGAATCCCTCCATGGTTATATCCTGCCTGAGCACTCTGGTTCCCATTCTGTGTGTTTTGAAACCCACCTTGGTTTCTGGAAATCCACCTTCAATTTCCCCATAATCCATACCTCTGCCTCGTGGTCTAAACCTGTACCCACCTTGATCCATCGGGCATGGATTATTTGCCTGTGATGTACCCATTGTGTCCTGCATTCCCATTCCTTCTCCGCTTGTCAATACCGCCCCTTGTATGGCAAAATTTGACACATTTTTATGAATTAACTTGGCTTCCTCAATCTTTCTATTTTCATCTTTCTTTTTGTTCTTTTCTTGTAATAACCGGCAATGGTGTACTATTGTCAACTGCATCTCAGCCCATGGCTTTGCTTCCATCCCCACTTGTTTTTTCATCTGTCTCTGTACTGGTTCAGGCAATCTCTGACATAAAATGTGGTAAAATAATGCCACTGTCTTATACCATGGCTCGCGAGTTTCAAGCTGCCATTTCTCATGAATATCTTGAATATATGCAATAGGGTCTATATCTTCTTTCATCTTATGTGTCATAATTGCACCCATATCTGATGTATCAGGATATTCAGGAGCAAGCACTCGTATCTCTATTTACTAATCTGCAGTGTCATTAGGAACTACAGTTCCCAGGAGCACCTGCTGCCTATTTCCTGATACGTCAGGCGCTTTCAGCGCTGGCGTTTTCAGGGGCAAGCCGGTCTGCGCCGGTCCCGCTGGACTCCCTTATTAACCCTCGGCATACACTGCCTAGGAGAAAGGTATTTTGTATTGTGGTGGGAGGGCTAAAACCACGTTCCTTGGCCTTTTGAAAACTGTTTGCCTACATCCTTTGATCACCTGGGGTAACGTTGTTTATAACTCTCATCTTGGTACATTTACAATAATTGTGAAATCCTTTTGTAGGAATCTTTTTTGCAAATTGTGAAAATCTTTGTATGTTGGAAAAGTATTCCATTCTACTGCAACGACCAAGCACTCGTATTTCTATTTACTAATCTACAGTGTCATTAGGAACTACAGTTCCCAGGAGCACCTGCTGCCTATTTCCTGATACGTCAGGCGCTTTCAGCGCCGGCGCTTTCAGGGGCAAGCCGGTTTGCGCCGGTCCCACCGTCCTCGACGTCCAGGGCAGAAACTACTGCTCGAATTTCCGCAGACCTCCAGTAACATCCTCGCAGGTAACCATGGGGCTGCTCACTATCGATAAGCTCAAGTTAGACCTCAGCAAGCATGCACGCATTAACATGGTCCAAAAAGCTGTAGACACAGTCTTGGACCGCAATAGTCAGGACTCGTACTTGATCAAGGAAAAACTCGCTTCCAAAAGGCACCCCAACAAAGAGAAATTGATTACCCTTTCTCGAAATAATCCCGAGCAACACCCTACAATGAAACTCAACTTAAAACTATGCCTACTAAACACACGCTCCCTTAATTAACACGCACAATGCGTCCATGACAGAATTGTCGATGAACAAATAGACATATTATGTATAACTGAAACATGGCTTAAGACCCCATTGGCCCCACATGTGACACTGCTGTTCCGAATGGTTACTCTATCTTCTATTCTAACAGAGAAGAGGGTCAGGGAGGTGGTGTTGCAGTAATTGCAAGAGATTCCATCCACATGTTCCCAAGTAGCATAGCATGTACGGGCTGTGAAATCATGCATCTTAAGCATACCGCTACAGCTACCAGCAGCCTAAATTTGCTTGTTCTTAATAGGCCCCCGCATCTACCCCAGACTTTAATGATGAAATAACACACCAGCAAAACATGCTTTAAGGACCCAACACAGCCACATTAGTTTTGGGCGACTTCAATCGTTGGTACGGTGATGCCAAAGATAAAGTAGCCGGCAAACTACAGAGATCCCTTAACAATATTGACTTTAAGATCAATAACAAAGAGACCACAATGGACAACGGTCACCTCCTTGACTGGGTTGTCTCTAATAACCTTGAAACTTGTGAGTTCAAGACAGAACCATGTATATGGTCAGATCACCACAGCATCTCTTTCCAAATCGCCTTGCCCTTTCCCAAACCCAAAACGCCCAACTGCCCTATCCTATAAGCATATCGAAACTACAAAAACATCGATAGGAACCATCTCATACAATGCTTGGCCAATGTTGAAAATAACCAAGCTGAGAATGACTCTTGTGAAACCTTACTATCCAATCTATCCAACCATCTTGAAAAACTGACGACTCAAGTAGCACACCTCCAAACAAAGTCTACTAGACCTTCCCAAAAAAACCAACAATGGTTCTCCAAAGAACTGGTGGAACAAAAAAGGGCCAAACGAATCAGAGAAAATGTTTGGCAAAAAAACCACTCACCTGCCAATAAATCCCAATGGAAGGAAAGTGAAGTAAAATATAAATACATGATAACGGAGGCTAAGAAAAACTTCTATAATGAACAGATCTCTACAGCCGCTAACTCCACCAGCAAACTATTCAACATTCTTAAATCCATAGAAAAACCCAGAGCCATCACCCCTCCCTTCCGACCCTCTCAAGAAGAATGCGATGCAACCCAGATCGCCTTCTTCAATAAATTATCCAAAGCTAGGGACTCCATCATAAACTCCATGACGAACAAAAAAACGACAATCACGTTGCCTGATGAGACCGTTCTACCACATATTGAAACTTTCAAGTTCACACAAATTACCAGCAGGGAAATGACCAAGGTACTTGCATCCATGAAACCTACGACATGTGCAGAAAATATCATTCCGCCTAAAATAATACTGGAAAACTCTGACATATTCGCTCCTATATTAACTAAGATTATCAATGCCTCCTTCAGAGATCAGAACGTCCCTAATGCTATCAAAAATGTCACAGTTACGCCACTTTTTAAGAAACCCAATCTCGACCAACGAGATCCCAATAACCTTAGACCTATAACTAATTGCAACTTTGTCCTTAAAATCATGGATAAGATAGCCACCATGCAGCTCCAGGCACAAGTGGAGGCTTCAAACTCCCTACACATACAACAGTCGGGTTTCCGCCCCGCCCACAGCACTGAGACTGCCATGCTAGAACTACAAACCAAAATGCTTAGCATTATAGACAAGGGTAGGACAGGTCTCCTCCTTCTCCTTGACCTCAGCGCCACGTTTGACCTCCTTGACCATAACCTACTCCAGAAAGCACTAAAAAAGACCACCAACTGCTCTGACGAAGCCATCGGATGGATAATGTCTTTCCTAAAAGATAGGATATCTAGGGTCCATTGGGGGGACAAGTTCTCCTTAGAAAAGGAAATCCTCTGTGGAGTCCCGCAAGGGGCCAGCATGTCACCACTGCTATTCAACCTCTACCTGAGGTACCTATGCCTTGTCCTCGATCACATCAACACCTATTTCACAAACTACGCTGACGACACACAGCTGGTGTTTGAGTTAAGTAGCAACTATCAGAAAGACAGTGAGCAACTTACCACGATCTACAACGGAGAAATGGATGGACTCCAATTGGATGTGCCTCAATGGAAAAAAAAAACGGAGCTCATGATTTTTGGCTCATCTACAGCTAGAGCTATATTACCTTCCTCCTATAAGTCCTTCCAGATCAAAGACATACCCATCCCAGTTCTATGTAAGGTTAAAACCCTCGGGATGATGCTGGAAGCATCACTTGGGGCAGATGCAAAAGTGCAATATATCAAAAAGAACTGTGCATACCATCTTAGACTAATAAAAGCCATCAGACCCTTCATATCAGAGGAAAACTGCGCAACCATAGCAAGAGCGACTATTATGTCACGCCTTGACTATGGCAACGCTCTAGTCATGTGTGCCTCGAAGCAGTGTCTGCAAGCTTACCAAGTTGTCCAAAACAATGCGGTTAGAATTGTTAAGCTCAAGACCAGATCAGAGCACATCAGCAATTCCAGAAGGGCTTCACTGGCTGAAGATCGAGGACAGGGTACATTTTAAGACTCTAACCATCATGCACAGATGTATCCACGGTAAAGCCCCTGCTTACCTTAAAACCAGGATTAACCCATATGTTCCTAGTAGAACACTTAGATCATCCAACCTTGGTATAATCACAGTGGCACCATTCCTAGGCAGATCCTTCCCGACTATCGCAGCCTTTCTCTGGAACAACCTCCCAGACCACATAAGATTGGAAACTAACTACATCTGCTTCCACAAACAGGTGAAAACCCACATTTTCAAATAAACGACCTTCTTCGTCAATGCCTAGTTCAGAGTAAACTTACATGGTCGTCCCGTCCTCATGTCTAGTCGCTGTCTGTCTGTCCACTGTGTCCTTGTATCTGCGCCCAAGGCTTGCGAGCTAAGAGTGCAATATGAATACTAAATAAAAAAATAAAAAATAAAAATTGTTCTCTGTGAGCCCTCCAAACATCTGCACTACAATTATTAAATGGCGCTCATCATGCGCTGAGGGGCCTTGATCACATCGAACACGATCTTCTCATGGTGTCCATCTTGACTTACTAGCGTCACTTCTTGGGTGGTATGCGTTACTGGTCCGGAGGCTATCTCCGTACCATCCACCGTAGTAATGACGTCCTTTACAGCCTTTGGACAAAGAGTCAGATTCATCCTCAAAACCATTTCATGATCCACATAATTGCCGATGGCACCGCTGTCGACGTAAGCTTCAATCGCATGTAATCGATCCGGATGTTCAGGGCTAATGAGGACCATAGGTATCACGAAATGCGAGGTCACGGAACTGGTTTTAACCCTCGGCAAGAGGACCTCTATTCTTGTCGGGCGAGGTCGTTTCCCTGCTCAGAGTTTGTGACCCTGGTAACTGCAGCTCCTACTGCCTTCTTGGCTGGTTTCACCGGACAGTCTCGAAGAAAGTGCCCCGAGTTTCCGCAATAGAGGCATAATTGCAGCTGTTTTCTCCTTTCCCACTCCTTTTGTGTTAGTGGTCCTTTCAGGCCCCCTATTTGCATGGGTTCCCCAGAGTCTACTCCTTTGGTAGGAGTTGGTGGTTTGGAAAATACTCGAGCATCAAACTTGGAACGATCGGCCTTCCTGTTCTGCAGTCTGTGGTCAATTTGAATGACTAAGTCAATATAGTCCGAACAGTCTTGCGGGGGATTCACTACTTGGGCTAACACATCTTTGAGCTCTCCACGTAGACCTCTATAAAACAGCGTAATCCTTTTGTCCTCAGGCCATCGAGTTTCCACTATCAGTCTGTTGAAAGACGCAATATAAGCCAAAAGGTCTTGATTACCCTGTCGCAATGAAAGGAGCTCATTGTCCAAGGCCTGCCCCTGTGAATGTCTTGCACACAGTTTTTCCATACTGAGCTGAAAAGCTTGAAAATCATGGAGAACCGGATCATCTTGATTAACTAGAGGGATCGACCAGTCTGCCGCATTGCCACTAAGGTACGAAAGCACGAAAGCTACCTTAGCTTGATCAGTTGGAAAGGCTGTTGGCCGGCATAAGAAGTGCAACCAGCACTGATTAATAAATACTGCAAACCTCTTTGGGTCACCAGAAAATCGTTCGGGCGGAGCCAGAGGTACATTCCCAGGTAGGTTGATCTGCACTGGGTTCGTAGAGGATGTTGAAGGAAGATTTGCCCCTGATGCGGGTAACGGAGTTTGTCTGGCTTGTGACTGTAGCAATTGTCTAGCGAGATCGTCTGTTCGCTCCTTGGAAATAATCAGTTCCCTTCTTAGAGCATTCGTTTCCTGACGGGCTGAATGCACTTCTGCTGTTAGTTCCCCAAGTAACTGGGCTAGCTGGTCGGTATCTGAGGTTTCCATAGCGCCTGGGTGGGAGTTTTGCGGTAGGCTTTGCGTTCTGTAACGCTCACCTGATTCCCGCAGAGGCGCCGGTCTTGACTGGGTGAATGCCGTATCTTCAAAGGTGATGTGTAACACACGGTTGGCTCTTTGGGCTGGACCTCTGTGCACTGTATGTCTGACTCGAAGAGTAAGATGTCTGCAGATAGAAATATGGGATTAATGAACTGGGGTTATTGGGTGCCTCTCTCCTCTTCCCTTTCTCTTCTCCTGTAGAACCCCAAAGGTTAACGCCCTCACCTTAGGTAAGTGAACGCCAAGCTCTCCATCTGCCTCGGGGCAGGGTGCCGTAACCAGTTTCTTCACTGGATAAGGGTGCAGGCCTCTTGACCTCAGAGGACTGCTGTCCGTCGTTAACTGCACGAACGGTAAGTTCTGGGCACTTCAAATGTCTTAAAAGTCTTTTGTAATGATATCTCTTGTTTTGCAGGGTTCCGGCGATGGCGGATGGCGGGCTGATGAGAGTTGAGGATCGAACCCGCGTGAGGAATAGAAGCGCCTGGAAGCACGTAAGTAAGCGCTTGTAGCCTGCTTCACGATGCGCACTAACTGTCCCTTTTATCTTGCAGGTACAAGTTCGGAGCTTTAGAGAAGCTGAAGGGTGCTGGAATACCCACTGGATTTGGCGTGGGAAGAAGTAATGGCACGTGAGTAATAAAGTTGCCCAATGTCTTTAAATGCACCTTCTTTTGTCTTTCAGATGCGGGATGCAGCGCCGAAGGCCTCCGGAGCGTGTGAAGAGCTGGTAAGCTTTTGTCTTTCAGATGCCGGAATGCAGCGCGAGGCGTTGGTGACAGCCGATGGACCAGGTAAGAGATGCGCTGCCACTGAAGACCGTAGTGCTAACCTGTTCTTTCTTTGTCTTTACAGGTGCTGCTGAAGACTGGATTCCAGGATGGTAAGCCTTTGTTCCCTTAGGCCCAGGATCAGAAGCAGAAGACACGATGAGCGTTCTGCTGCAGAGAATGCAGAATAACGCAAATCAAGATTCATCCATCGGGTGTGGTTTAAATAGCCTCCTGTAGTGCTTAGGTGTCTCCTTCCACAGCCACGCCTAGGTAAGAAAAGAGTTCCTGCTTTCCAGAAGAGTTCCAGTGTTCTGAACCTAGGGAGTGGCTCCTGCCCCACCCAACAGGAAAAGTAGTCCCAAACAGAAGAGGATCAGGGGTTCAATTGGCAGGTAAGTAAGCAGCATGGTCTGCTGCAGGTAAGTCCACCCAAGCATTATGAGCCCGGCGCTTCCAGCGCTGGGACTGGGCATCTTTATTAGCCTGGTGTAACTGACGCCAGGACAGGGTCCAAAAGGTCCCAATTGGGACTGGCTGGCACTCGGAACCGGGGTTATGGGTCTGCTTCCAAGGGAGTCGGGCAAGTCCTGATCTTTTGGAAGCAGAGATCATGACACATCCACACGCCAGGTCATGTAGTTACATTGTCCATTCAGGGTACAATAGACCCATCGTTCCACGTACTAACTATGATTCTTTGGATACAGAAACTTGGTTCCTTCAGGTGCTATGATGCTAGCCTCTATGTATTTTCGAACGACCTCATTAGTCAGCTCCTTGGCATTTGGTTCAGGTTTGACATTGATCATGATCTTCATCCCTACCACCTTCTTTGCCGTTTTCTTGCATTGGAAAATCACTGTCCTGACTACACAGAATCCAAACATTAATAGCACCAGTATTACTCAAAGAACCTTGAATATATTTGCCAACCACTGTGGAATCCATGAAAACAAAGAGGCAAACCAGTTGTCATCTTCAATGTCATATATCTCGTCTTCCATCTTGGCAGGTCTGTCAACAATGTTATGGCCTCTGTCAAGGTTCCATTCTGGTCATCGTGATAAGGTATAAATGTGCAACATGATGGTCCGATTTTGGCACAAACTCCTCCTTTCATCGCTGTGATCATATCAAGGACAAAACTATTCTGGAGGGTCATCAATCATATGGCCCTCAGCTCTTCTTTAATAGTTTTGAATCCCTTTATGGTAGCATTGATTGTCTGCAAAAGCTCCCATCTTGTAATTTGCAACCATTTGGAATTTACCACTGTTTGGATCCCAGGCATTTATATAGCTTTCATTATCATAGCAGTCTTGCTGAACAACTTGTGCTCCTCAGGAATGGTATCATACGCTGTTATCGACTTGGATGAGAAATAATGTTCTCTTTTTGTCAGTCGGAGAAGTTCAAGCAATCTTCTTTTTCTCAAATAGTCATCCACTTTTGGAAATTAACCAATGTTTAGATCGCACTGAGGAATCACTAATGCTGGAACATGGATGAGCAGCAGGGAGCACACTCCACCCCAATCCTTGGGCAAATTCATATAGGCTCTAGTTCCACAAGCCCAATATCGATCCAAACGGATGACTGTCCCTCCTCTCATCCCAGGAATGTCAACGGTGGCTTTGCATTCTTTGTTATATTCCACATGGTTCTTTCCATGGTTTCGGAAACATAGTGTCGCATTAACCAATGGGACCACAACTACTGGGCCTGATTCGTCTTCTACCGATGTCATCAATTTAGAGTGCTTATCATGATGTTAAGCATCCATAATTCACTTTCTGCACTTCTTGTACGTAGTCCGTCTTCAGCAGATGAGCTGTACAAGACACCATTCCTTCTTCCCATCCCTTCTTGTTATGCACTGATCCATGGATCAACATCTGAGTTTGTTCCCAACATCCAGGTGATCCTGCTATTTCTGTCACACAAGGACAATTCATTCTGTTAATTTCTTCAATGATCACCTCATCCTGTCCTACTGCAGGATATACAAGCATTTTGCCTTCCATCCAGGCTCCGTTTCCATTTGTGTGGTTTTGATGTAGTCATCCTGGCATGGAAACAACCATTTTGATCTCCATCGCAAGGTCACCCAAACTCCTTGAAACTGTCCTCGAGCAGTACATGCTGCAAGATGACTGAGGCATTTTGCATTGTGTGCTGATACCTCCTTCAAAATGAAAGTCCTTACTGTATTCATGGCATAGGGGATGAAAGAGCAGACATAGAAACTCTCATCAGATGCTCTTTCCCTCACCTTTTTCCTGTGTTGATACCACATGCTATTCTCCAGGTGAGCTGAATTAACTAGATAAGTATTTATCCCTTGATTATCTTCCTCTACATCTCTTCTATGTCTCCCAATATACTTATAGGAATCAAGGAATTTGTCATTATTAGTTTTCATAGTGGGGAGAATCATAGGAGCTCTTTCTTTGGTAGAAACATTAATATGATAGAGCCTGTGAAAGATAATGAACAAAAAGACAATGAAAGCAATCATGCAAATATAAATTATGCATACAAATCTGGCAAGCCAATGTTTGTGCCATCCTACTGTTTGCTGAATTTGTGTTCTTTCTATAACCGTATTGTCTTTTTTATTAATCATTTGTAATACAATCATCAAGCTTCTTTTATGTCTGCAACTGTACAATTTGTTAAATTGTGGCAATAAGGAGTCTTCTTATCACTGGACCGTTTTTAGGATCCTGTGAATAAGTATGAATATTAACGTCTCTTCTAGCAAGAGATTGTAGTATAAATACAAAGACAGCAACCGCAAGCCGATGAACGCCACTGTCGGCAGGTATCATGTGTTTTTATCACCTAAAACAAATATTCTCCACAAAACTAATCTGGATATTGATCTCTTTTCCAATTTCTGATCAAGAACTGACGTTTAGTCATAATTCTGATGCATTATTCACTGCTTCAATATATTTCTAAAAGTTAATTTCAAATTTCTGGAATTCTCTGCAAATCCTTGCACTCTCTGCAAGGACATATTTAAGGAGTGTCTATTGAATTCCAGTCCAAATAAAGTACGCGTTAATCACTTGTTGCTTTATCGTCCTTCTTCTTAGTCATTGATCAGGTCTGCACATGCAGAAATTCTTCTTCTTGTCTTGCTTCTAAATCGGCAATGCTGGGAGAGAGTGTCTCACCTTTATAAACCTTCACGTTGTACAAATGCAACCAAGCTCTTCTTCCCTGAACCTTAACTGCTGAAGGGGACACTACTTCAACACAGAATGTGCCATTAAAGCAAGACTCATGCCACTTCCGGGTAAAATTCTTGATCAGGATCAGGTCCCCAACATATAACCTAGGTGGTGGTAATAGTTCACTTAGATTGGTTGCCGAATTATCTTCTTCCATGTTCCTAGACCTTCCCCCGATGCTTGACGTAATCTGAAATTAAAGAAATACTGGTAGTCATACATGTCAAATAATCATGATCTCATCACCTAAAGTTTTTGCTACACTCTGGGCATCACTCCTAATCCTAGACGGAGGTGTAAGGTACGTTCTCATTCAACGCCCTGTTGCTTTCTCATGTGAGGTGAGGTGGTGGTCTGGCCCTAGCTGATTCCAAAGGGGATATAGGGCCAGGGGTAGGCAATACAGCCATCCCTATTTCAAAGTCAATTTAATCATTGCAATCCTCTCTTTGAGGAGGCTGTTGAGTCTTTCACATATCCTCTTTGCTTGCAGGTGATACACACAAATAAACATGTGCTTTATACTTAATAATAGCCCTACCTGTTTGAATAGCTCATTGACAAAATGTGGCCCATTATCGGATCTTAGTATTTCACACACCGCCAGCTCGGAAATACTTTGTGCACTAAAAGCTTTGCTGCACAAGTGGCATCAGGGTGTGTACACGGACCCGCTTCAATCCACCTAGTGAAGAGACACACCACCACTAATAGATACCTATATCCATTACATGTCTGCAGCATATTGACATAGTCAATATGTAAATGCTGAAACAGACCCTTCGGTCAAGGTATTACTCCCCTAATCATTCTCAGTCTATGACCAGCAGTACACTTTTGAAACACAATGCAATTCACCATAAACAGAGCAATATGTTTAAACAAATTAGGAATTAACCAGTCTTCTGCAATATTGGCAGCAAGACTTTCTCTAGTTACATATGCGGGGTAATGCAGATGTTCAAGAGTGACCTTTGATAAAGTTACTGTTATCGCTGGTTTTTCAGTTATGTCCTGTCGCCATAGGGCTTCTGTGGGGGATAAAGAACACCCCCTTTGTTTCCATAGTTGTTGCTCGTCCTGTGGTGCGCTTCCCTGAATCTCTGTTAATTGGGTTATTGACAACATATTAAACCCCTCCTGTACTAACATGTTTGTAGCCGAATTCTCTTTGATATCCTCAATATCAAAACTCAACATTTCTGGAGAATATGCAAACCTTTTGGCTTCTATGTCTGTGGCTTCATTCCCACAAGCAATGAAGTCTGTTTGTTTAGTATGCTCTGTGCATTTTATGACTGCTATGACTACTGAGAGTTGTAGTGTCTTAATGAGCCTATCCAGTAAGGAAGCATGCTGCATTGGAGAGCTGTCTGCATGGAGGTAGCCCCTCCTTTTCTAATGTGCCAACCCTGTGTGTATGGTTGATGTCACATAGGCAAAGTCACTGTAAACTGTCACTTCCTGTCCTTCATGTTTTTCAAGTGCGACAATAAGTGCTGTTAATTCTGCTGCTTGCACTGAAACATGAGACAGTAGTCTTGCACTGGCCACTACTTCAAATTCTCCATTTAATCAGTGTCTCACTACTGCGGTGCCAGAATGCCTTTCCCCACTAGTCTTATAACTTTTCAAACAACCATCAATAAAACGAACCTCCCCTCCTGCTAAACAATTCTCCTTCATATGGGGTATATCATCATAAAATTCAATATAATTTGCACAGTCATGCACATGATGACCATTTTCTACTGGCTCAGCTATGAATGTGGCTGGGTTCACTATTTTACATCTTACAATTTTAATTGTTGGATTAGAAATCATTACCTCATAGGCTGAAGTTCTTCGGGATGTCAATGTGCTGTTGGGTTTCTCTAGGATAGCAAGTAGGGCATGCTCCACGTAAAGGGTCATAGAGCAGCCCATGACAATACTTGTGGACCTCACAATTGCAAACATGGCAGCTGCCAAAGATTGTTCTCAAGGGAAGTGTCCTCTCATAACTGGGTCTTAAATGCCACTGTAATATGCCAAAGGTTTGTACCCCAATGTGGTTCTGTGTGTAAGCTCTGCTGTCATTACTGACCCATTTGTGTGTGCAAACAAAGAATTGCTTTTTCGATTCCTCAAATCCTTCCTCCATTTCTTCGGTCCATTCTAATTTTGTATTACCAACTTGTGCTTTGTGTTATGCTTGCAGAAGTGGCCTTGTGTATTGGCTATAATCAAACACCCAGGCTCTAACGTAATTGCACAAACCCAGAAACTGTTTCATCTGTCTTACTGTGTTCGGTTTTGACATTTTCATGATTGCCTCAGCTCTCTCAGGTGTCACTTTCTTTCCTTCATGCAAAATTAACTGACCCATGTGTAACACCTCTTCTTGACAGTACTGTAACTTTTCTTTGTCTACCTTATATCCGGTATCAGGTAATGAAATTGCAGCAAAAATGTTGCCGGTAAAAGAAATCGCAGCAAAAATGCTGTGGTTTGACCCGGTAGAAGTGTACCCCATTATACCATTTGTTAAATGGTATAATGGATCCGGGGGTTGCGGGTGTGCCCCTCGCATCCTTTACATGATTGTGGTGGGAAAAACACTGCATTTTTGCCACAAAATTGTATATTCACAGCCATTTTAAGACTTGGAACCTTGTATCCTTTACCTGCTAGAATAATCATTAGTTGGATAGAGTTCTGTCTGCACTCATCCTCTGTTTTACTGCAAATCAATAGGTCATCTCTGTATTGTATTATCACACTTTTGAGCTCGATATTGCCTAGATCCATCTGTTGAACTCTATTATAGATCGATGGAGACTCACAGAACCCTTGAGGCAAACAAGTGTGTTTTCGTCTTTTTTTGCGAAACGTAAATGAAGTCAAGTATTGGGAGTCCTTATGAGATTGAGAAAAACACATTTTTCAAATATCTCACCATGAAGTAGCAAACTTCTACAGGGATACTACACAATATTGTCGCCGGATTAGGAACTAAAGGATACTCCGCATCTATAATCTGGTTAAGAGGTCTCAAATCCTGGATAAATCTCCATGATCCTCCTTTAGATTTTTTAATCGGATACACCACGGTTTTGCACGATGACTCTGGTGGCACCAGAATCCCCTGATTCATCAATACTGAAACAGTCTGAAATATACCTTCATCAGCTTCTCGAGACATGGGGTACTGTTTTGCTCGATGTAAAATTGCTCCTGGCTTAAGCTTTATTTTAATCTCTTCCCTTTTCTCTATCCTTATCCAGTATGTAATGCTCATAAAGAACACCACTTCATCATCGCTTCAATCTTCCCTGAACATATTGTCATCAGTTATGTCAGTCAGTCTGTACCCATCCTTTTCGTACTATAGCTGCTTCCAACTCTATAGGAAAAGTCTGTTCACCCTCCTCATCCACAGGTATTCGTGGTCTAAATAAAAACTCATCAGGTATTCTCACAATCTTTTCTACCAGACCAAGTAGCCATGTCAGCAAAATTCTTACTCATATAGAAAAATATCTGGATCTACTGGAACACCTCGCAGAGCCACTTGCCCTGTGAAAGCTAGTATGACCTCACCCATGTGGGACACACTATTCCTTGATCAGTAAATTAAATCATTATATTACGTTTTGTCATTAAATCTCTTCCTAAAATGTTAACCAGTGTCTGTCATGAATACAACAGAGGAACTGACATGTCACATTCTCTTATGGAGACTGGTAATTTATCAGTAAAAGGAACTCAACTCGTAGCTCCAGAGAACCCTTGAGCATTCATGGCAATACCTGATATTGGATATTTTCCCTCTCGTGTACCCAAACGAGTTGCTTCAGTGTCTACAAGAACAGAAAATGATGTGCCTTTCATCACATCGACCCTTGGTTCCTCTTGGGGGTCTGGTGTCACAGATAGTACTGAACACATCAAGTCACCCTGTGAGCTGTCCTATTGTGGGTACAGGCTCATCTGTGTTCCTGTGAAAGGATTTCCTCCCACCACAGTGACACCTCCAATTCATGGTGTCAATACATGTCCTGTATTCACATACTACTGTGTCTGCATAGGGGCTTGTTGCGACTGCCCCTATGGTGGATTCATTTGTAGTTGTCCCTGCTGTGGCACCAGCTGTTATTGTGGTACTTGTGTCTGATAAGATGTGTGATCTTGGGCAAAGCCCTCTCTAGTCTGTGTGCTGTATGCCGGAGGATAAGCTTGTCCCCCTTCTGGAAAATTGCCCATTTTATACATGCCCTTGGCTCCCGCACACGCATGCAATGTGCCCTGTCATTCCACAATTCCAACATACTGGAGGAACCCTTCTGTGAATCCCTCCATGGTTATATCCTGCCTGAGCACTCTGGTTCCCATTCTGTGTGTTTTGAAACCCACCTTGGTTTCTTGAAATCCACCTTCAATTTCCCCATAATCCATACCTCTGCCTCGTGGTCTAAACCTGTACCCACCTTGATCCATCGGGCATGGATTATTTGCCTGTGATGTACCCATTGTGTCCTGCATTCCCATTCCTTCTCCGCTTGTCAATACCGCCCCTTGTATGGCAAAATTTGACACATTTTTATGAATTAACTTGGCTTCCTCAATCTTTCTATTTTCATCTTTCTTTTTGTTCTTTTCTTGTAATAACCGGCAATGGTGTACTATTGTCAACTGCATCTCAGCCCATGGCTTTGCTTCCATCCCCACTTGTTTTTTCATCTGTCTCTGTACTGGTTCAGGCAATCTCTGACATAAAATGTGGTAAAATAATGTCACTGTCTTATACCACGGCTTGCGAGTTTCAAGCTGCCATTTCTCATGAATATCTTGAATATATGCAATAGGGTCTATATCTTCTTTCATTTTATGTGTCATAATTGCACCCATATCTGATGTATCAGGATATTCAGGAGCAAGCACTCGTATCTCTATTTACTAATCTGCAGTGTCATTAGGAACTACAGTTCCCAGGAGCACCTGCTGCCTATTTCCTGATACGTCAGGCGCTTTCAGCGCTGGCGTTTTCAGGGGCAAGCCGGTCTGCGCCGGTCACGCCGGACTCCCTTATTAACCCTCGGCATACACTGCCTAGGAGAAAGGTATTTTGTATTGTGGTGGGAGGGCTAAAACCACGTTCCTTGGCCTTTTGAAAACTGTTTGCCTACATCCTTTGATCACCTGGGGTAACGTTGTTTATAACTCTCATCTTGGTACATTTACAATAATTGTGAAATCCTTTTGTAGGAATCTTTTTTGCAAATTGTGAAAATCTTTGTATGTTGGAAAAGTATTCCATTCTACTGCAACGACCAAGCACTCGTATTTCTATTTACTAATCTGCAGTGTCATTAGGAACTACAGTTCCCAGGAGCACCTGCTGCCTATTTCCTGATACGTCAGACGCTTTCAGCGCCGGCGCTTTCAGGGGCAAGCCGGTTTGCGCCGGTCCCACCGTCCTCGACGTCCAGGGCAGAAACTACTGCTCGAATTTCCGCAGACCTCCAGTAACATCCTCGCAGGTAACCATGGGGCTGCTCACTATCGATAAGCTCAAGTTAGACCTCAGCAAGCATGCACGCATTAACATGGTCCAAAAAGCTGTAGACACAGTCTTGGACCGCAATAGTCAGGACTCGTACTTGATCAAGGAAAAACTCGCTTCCAAAAGGCACCCCAACAAAGAGAAACTGATTACCCTTTCTCGAAATAATCCCGAGCAACACCCTACAATGAAACTCAACTTAAAACTATGCCTACTAAACACACGCTCCCTTAATTAACACGCACAATGCGTCCATGACAGAATTGTCGATGAACAAATAGACATATTATGTATAACTGAAACATGGCTTAAGACCCCATTGGCCCCACATGTGACACTGCTGTTCCGAATGGTTACTCTATCTTCTATTCTAACAGAGAAGAGGGTCAGGGAGGTGGTGTTGCAGTAATTGCAAGAGATTCCATCCACATGTTCCCAAGTAGCATAGCATGTACGGGCTGTGAAATCATGCATCTTAAGCATACCGCTACAGCCACCAGCAGCCTAAATTTGCTTGTTCTTAATAGGCCCCCCGCATCTACCCCAGACTTTAATGATGAAATAACACACCAGCAAAACATGCTTTAAGGACCCAACACAGCCACATTAGTTTTGGGCGACTTCAATCGTTGGTACGGTGATGCCAAAGATAAAGTAGCCGGCAAACTACAGAGATCCCTTAACAATATTGACTTTAAGATCAATAACAAAGAGACCACAATGGACAACGGTCACCTCCTTGACTGGGTTGTCTCTAATAACCTTGAAACTTGTGAGTTCAAGACAGAACCATGTATATGGTCAGATCACCACAGCATCTCTTTCCAAATCGCCTTGCCCTTTCCCAAACCCAAAACGCCCAACTGCCCAATCCTATAAGCATATCGAAACTACAAAAACATCGATAGGAACCATCTCATACAATGCTTGGCCAATGTTGAAAATAACCAAGCTGAGAATGACTCTTGTGAAACCTTACTATCCAATTTATCCAACCATCTTGAAAAACTGACGAATCAAGTAGCACACCTCCAAACAAAGTCTACTAGACCTTCCCAAAAAAACCAACAATGGTTCTCCAAAGAACTGGTGGAACAAAAAGGGCCAAACGAATCAGAGAAAATGTTTGGCAAAAAAACCACTCACCTGCCAATAAATCCCAATGGAAGGAAAGTGAAGTAAAATATAAATACATGATAACGGAGGCTAAGAAAAACTTCTATAATTAACAGATCTCTACAGCCGCTAACTCCACCAGCAAACTATTCAACATTCTTAAATCCATAGAAAAACCCAGAGCCATCACCCCTCCCTTCCGACCCTCTCAAGAAGAATGCGATGCAACCCAGATCGCCTTCTTCAATAAATTATCCAAAGCTAGGGACTCCATCATAAACTCTATGACGAACAAAAAAACGACAATCACGTTGCCTGATGAGACCGTTCTACCACATATTGAAACTTTCAAGTTCACACAAATTACCAGCAGGGAAATGACCAAGGTACTTGCATCCATGAAACCTACGACATGTGCAGAAAATATCATTCCGCCTAAAATAATACTGGAAAACTCTGACATATTCGCTCCTATATTAACTAAGATTATCAATGCCTCCTTCAGAGATCAGAACGTCCCTAATGCTATCAAAAAGGTCACAGTTACGCCACTGGTTAAGAAACCCAATCTCGACCAACGAGATCCCAATAACCTTAGACCTATAACTAATTGCAACTTTGTCCTTAAAATCATGGATAAGATAGCCACCATGCAGCTCCAGGCACACGTGGAGGCTTCAAACTCCCTACACATACAACAGTCGGGTTTCCGCCCCGCCCACAGCACTAAGACTGCCATGCTAGAACTACAAACCAAAATGCTTAGCATTATAGACAAGGGTAGGACAGGTCTCCTCATTCTCCTTGACCTCAGCGCCGCGTTTGACCTCCTTGACCATAACCTACTCCAGAAAGCACTAAAAAAGACCACCAACTGCTCTGACGAAGCCATCGGATGGATAATGTCTTTCCTAAAAGATAGGATATCTAGGGTCCATTGGGGGGACAAGTTCTCCTTAGAAAAGGAAATCCTCTGTGGAGTCCCGCAAGGGGCCAGCATGTCACCACTGCTATTCAACCTCTACCTGAGGTACCTATGCCTTGTCCTCGATCACATCAACACCTATTTCACAAACTACGCTGACGACACACAGCTGGTGTTTGAGTTAAGTGGCAACTATCAGAAAGACAGTGAGCAACTTACCACGATCTACAACGGCATGGAGAAATGGATGGACTCCAATTGGATGTGCCTCAATGGAAAAAAAAAAACGGAGCTCATGATTTTTGGCTCATCTACAGCTAGAGCTATATTACCTTCCTCCTATAAGTCCTTCCAGATCAAAGACACACCCATCCCAGTTCTATGTAAGGTTAAAACCCGCGGGATGATGCTGGAAGCATCACTTGGGGCAGATGCACAAGTGCAATATATCAAAAAGAACTGTGCATACCATCTTAGACTAATAAAAGCCATCAGACCCTTCATATCAGAGGAAAACTGCGCAACCATAGCAAGAGCGACTATTATGTCACGCCTTGACTATGGCAACGCTCTAGTCATGTGTGCCTCGAAGCAGTGTCTGCAAGCTTACCAAGTTGTCCAAAACAATGCGGTTAGAATTGTTAAGCTCAAGACCAGATCAGAGCACATCAGCAATTCCAGAAGGGCTTCACTGGCTGAAGATCGAGGACAGGGTACATTTTAAGACCCTAACCATCATGCACAGATGTATCCACGGTAAAGCCCCTGCTTACCTTAAAACCAGGATTAACCCATATGTTCCTAGTAGAACACTTAGATCATCCAACCTTGGTAAAATCACAGTGGCACCATTCCTAGGCAGATCCTTCCCGACTATCGCAGCCTTTCTCTGGAACAACCTCCCAGACCGCATAAGATTGGAAACTAACTACATCTGCTTCCACAAACAGGTGAAACCCCACATTTTCAAATAAACGAACTTCTTCGTCAATGCCTAGTTCAGAGTAAACTTACATGGTCGTCCCGTCCTCATGTCTAGTCGCTGTCTGTCTGTCCACTGTGTCCTTGTATCTGCGCCCAAGGCTTGCGAGCTAAGAGTGCAATATGAATACTAAATAAAAAAATAAAAAATAAAAATTGTTCTCTGAGAGCCCTCCAAACCTCTGCACTACAATTATTAAATGGCGCTCATCATGCGCCGTGTTCTGTGCAGTCACACTTGAATATCCCGCTCTCCTCCATATATCATCAGACCTTTCTCCAATAATGGCTGCCAGGAGACCTTTTATGTCTCCTATGGCCAGCGTATGTCCTCCTGTCATTTTCTCTTATTCATATATCCATTTCACAGCCCTCAAAGTCAAACTAGGGAGCGCACACTTTAAGTTATCCTTATCCATCTGTGGCCATGGGATATATTACGATCTTGCTCCCCCTCAGGGAAACTGTGGAAACCCCATCCCATAGTCGGATCCCACTATTAGCATATCCATGGCAGGAATAATCGTCCCTGTCTGTCTTCTTATCGGCAATGACCTTAACCTGCTTACATATGGTGGAGACTCTCGCTTCTCACTATGTGATCGTCCTCGGGGACACTGAGGATATGCTATGGGATCTGGCTTTCTATCTCTAGGCTGTTCCACGTCTGACCATCTCACTTCATTATCCATTTAGGAGCTTCCTTCAGAAGCACACACGCTGCTGGCATTGCTTCCTTTATCGAGAGAATCTATTCCACTCTATCCCATCGTACTTCTGGGCTCGGCCTCAATTGTTCCTTTCAAATAAGACTAGCATTCGAACTTCGCTAACTCCTCTTTCATTTTATTTCTTCATCTAATTCCCTTTGCTTTCTTGCATCTTGCAATCCCTTCTAACTCTTTCTTCCTCTTGCCTTCGTTCTTCTCTCTGTACTCCTTACCTTCTTTCCTCTTATTCCCTTGTCTCTGTAACCTGTTGTCCCTTAATCTTTGTACTGCTTCCTCTTCTCTCTTTCTTTCCTTTCTGTCCCTCTCTTCTTTTGTGCTCTGTCTATTGTCATACTTTCTTTGTTCTTCTGCTGGTTCCTTAATTTTCTCTTGTTCCATCTGATGTATCTGTTCACGTCGCTCAATACTTTTCCTTCTCTGCTCATCCTCTTTCAATCTTTTCACTCATTCCCAAACCTTCCTTTCTTGTTCAGCCTTATCTTCTCTTTGCCTAACTTCCTTGAAACTTCCCCCATCTATCTTGAGTATTATCTGTCCTCCCATGCATTCATTTTGTACGAGCGCTGTCTCGTCTGCCTTATTTTTTTCTCCTTTCCATCACTTGATTTCCCTGTCTCACCGATCACTTCTTCCTTCCTTGTCTTGTATGAGTTTAAAAATATCTTCCTTTCTTTTATTCTTTTCTGGACTATCGTCACTACTATAAGCGGGGGGTTCATATATCAGATTACTGTACCCGGTCGCTGCTCTTAGTTTTTTTGAAGGATACGCTCCTATCTCTTGTGTAGCAACATTCTTTGCTTCAGGCAAGGTAAGGGGAGCTGAAGGATCATCGCCTTCTCCCTTATTCTGATTAAGCATCTACTCCTCAGGTGACGGGTCTTCTCTTTCCTCTTGATACATCTTCTAAAGCTCTAAAATTGCCAACCTTTTCTCTAATTTCTTTCCTGTGTACACAGCGTGCAAGTATGTGGTCATGTGTTGCAATACCGCTCTTGACAACAATCCCCCTTGTGGCCATGCAATGAACATTTTATCTGCTGTGCCCTTTACCCATTCTGCACTGTACTGTTTGAGCTTGGGCACATGTTTTGGCTGTGTCCTGCATAGGTGCATAAGAGGAGTATCCCCATACTGACAAGTCTCAATTGTGGCGAGGACACATAACAACACTCAACGTATTTGGCATCTAAATATTGCACACAGAATGCACTTTAATAAAAGCAGAAGTCACCAAATTCACAAATGTCGCCTCTGCATTTTCCAGTTGCCATGTGCTGGAGCAAATGTGCTCTGCCTAGTCCACCTGAAACATTAGTGCGGAGCAAGCGTCCTCTAATGGGACCCCATAATCAGCGTGAACACTGGGAGGGCATCACACCACGTAAAAGGGCTGTCATGGAGAAATGTTAAACAATGAACATCTATTTCCTGTCAAAAGGACACAAATGCACGTGTTCATGCCACCTGACACATCAAGTGCTCTAATATTATTGCTTCTTCCTAACTCGTGGTGCCAGAGAAGCCTACTGTTCTTACCATATAAAGGAAATTCCTTTAAAACATTGACTAACACAACAGCAAAACAGTCAATTCCTTCAATAGCAAAACAGTGGACAGTTTTCTGTTCATTTATTTTTATTTTTTGGACCATAAATATGGTGAAAGTCGAAAACGAATTAATTTTTATTGCATGCGCTGCAAGCCACAATTGTTTCTAGTTATTTCAACACTGCTTAAATCACCTGTGCTTCCATATTTCGATGGGGTAATTTTGTGCCTGGTTCTGAATACCTGGGTCCCAGGCAGGGGGTCAGCCTGACAGATCAGTGTCGGTCGATTTTGTTCACTAATGCGTGCCAGTTGGGTCACCTAGGACCTGATTCTTAATAAAAATAATATCTCGTTTTATATAGTGCTGCAAGCCCACAGGCATCTGAGCGCTGAGATAACAGTTGATATTATTATCCCACAGTGTGATATTGTGTGGTACTCAATTTATGAAAGGATGAAATGCTGAGTTGGCCCTGCCTGGATTCGAACCTGCTTCAGCAGGCTGCAGACAGATGTCAGAAAAAGGTGCTCAGCTCGTTGTGCTAGCTGACCAGCATGGTTCATGGAATTATTTGCATGTGAAACAGGGGTTTGTGTGCCGTTCTGCAGGCAAATCCCCATTCGTCAAACAGGGATTTGCGGACAGAATGGCAGGCAAATCAGCTGGGAAATGGCCAGGCAAGTCCTTCAAACAATCTGCCATCTGAAGGCAGTCATAAGTACACTTGCGTGTAGGATTTTCATCACGCAGGTGGGGTTGCATGTTGTATTTTGGGGTGCATGTACTCAAGATGGGTTCTGATGTAACTTAGGGGTACACATAAGCAGTGTAGCGGGGTGCAGGAGCGGTTTACGGGGGTTCACATGTAGATTATCCAAGTTTAGACCGAGTTACAATTTTTTATACACAGGTTGTCAGAGTGCCGTTATGGGGGAACATGCCAGGTTCCCTGAGATGCAGGTCTGCTTGTGGGGGTCCCTACAAACAGTTTGAAGGGTGCGTGTATTCGTGCCCCGGGGAGCGCGCAAAGGTAGCTGATCTGGCTGTTTATACTTTGCATGGGGGCGTGTCGTGGGCGTTCCGGCCTCGACTTGTGAATACGGTTACTTTGCAAGAACAATTCCATGAATAGGCAAGGCGCGCATTTTTTATTCTGCGCACAAGCATGCGCAGTGTCCTTTTCAGTGGGGTCCTTGTGGGATTTCTGCGCACATTTCCATGAATCAGCTCCTTAGTGTCTTGTGCACGTGGAGCAGCTGTTTTGACCCATGTTATTCTCCCAATGGCCCTGATTCCTGGAATTATTTGTGTGTAAAACAGGGATTTGCATGCCATTCTGTCCGCAAATCCCTGTTTGATGAATGGGGATTTGCGGGCAGAATGGCACGCAAATCCCCATTTCACACGGGAAGAATTCCATGAATCAGGGCGAACGTGCTTTAAAATGCATTACACATATACGTTTCTATACATGCTCTCTCGTGTTTGGTCGCATCAATGTGTAATGATTACAATGCCTAGATGTGAGCTACATTTTGGGTGCCAAGGCCTATTTGTTGTCCCAGTCCGACCGACCCTGCCGAGGCCTGGTGACCTTCGTGGAAAGCACTGCCTGCAATGATGCACGAGTTAATGTGGACAAAATGGCAACGCTCACACAAGAGTAATGCAAACAGCGCAGGCGAAGAAAGGACGTGGAAAAAACAATGCCACATCTGCGACCAAAGTCAAAAAAAGGTTGCAGGCTAAAGTAGGACAATGGATTTATGATGTCCATGTGCAAACGTGTGACATAACAAGAGAGCAAGAAGATATATCAAGGGAAGAGATCCGCTCACCATAGGAAGAGCCCATTCTTTACTTAAATGACAATTTTACACAGTATTCCGAGTAACCTCTGACATGAAACGCGCGCTGTGGATTTCATTTTAATGAAAAGTAATGGAGCTGCTAGGAGCATGTATGTGTGTACGTGCTGTTCGCCGAGCCGCACAATGCACATTAGATCATTAAATGCTCCAGTAGCAGCGTTGGATCAGTAGACAATATTCTGGGATGCGCAATGTTGGACCATGAATTACTTCCAGGAGAAAGGACACCCTGAACGTGGGTAAAACAAGAGTTTCTTCTCTGCAAAATATTTCCACAGCAGGGCTTTAATTAGTGGAATCTCAAATGGGATCTTCAAGTTGAAAACTTGAAACAAAAAAATGACAACATAAAGTAGCTGTGTGCACAGAAGGATCCCAGGCAATGTGGTCCGTGGTAGCAGGGCCGATGACCCGTGCTTTTGCAGAGCCCGGTGCAATACGTGATTTCAGTGCCTGGAGGCTCATGCTGTTCTTCTCTACAAGTCCCACAATAGGTAAACTAATGAAGTGGACAGTCGTGGGTTGAAGTAGAAGAAAATATGTGCAATATTCGTTCCATATCAGAGATCACATTGGTAGACATCTTAAAGGTTGGTGTGCGCAGGAGTTACGCACGATGTGCGCTTCTTCAAGGCATCAATATGCCCGAATTCCATTTTTGGTTTTGCGAATTATTGTGGTGCAAGCCTCACATTTTCTGAAAAGGCCAAATCACTAAAATGTATTTTTTTCCAAACTCCTCTGCCTTACTATCCAACGAGGAGCTTCCTAACAATATTTGCTCCAATCAGCAGCTTTGAATTGATTTGTCATTTTGGGCTATTTCGTGTACAATTGTGCTATTTTGGTCTACTTTCAGCAGATATCATATGATATTGCATTTATAATGGGCCTGTACACAAGTGTTTCTAGGTACGACAAGACAAGGAGTGGCAAACAGAGGGAGGACAAAACAACAATCTTACTAGGCCTTGTATCATTCAGATTGTGCAAGTGCGGGGAAGAGGAAAGGGGAGAGTGCAGCCAGCGGGTGGCTCATAAGTTGCTCATAAGTGCTGAGGGAAGGGACTGTAGGGTTGCAGATACAGACCCGTAAATGCGGGGGGAGCCTGGAGGCAGTGCGAGGGCAACCGGACATGCAGGAACCTGGGCCCGAGTTCCGAGGGTATCCAGGTGAATAGTGCGCAGGGCAGTCATGTACGTCAGCAGGGGAGAGGAAGAGAGAAAGCAGAAGCAAAAAGGAAGGTCTTGAGTTGCTTCTTGAACCGGAGGTGGTTCTGCTCAAGTTTGAGAGAGGCAGGGAGGCTTTTCCAGAGGGAGGCCCCAGCTGAGGAGAGATATCTGCCCCCAACTCTCTGCTTGGAGAAGCGTCTGACCCTCAGATAGTTGGAGGTAGATGAGCAGAGAGCTCGAGAAAGAAGATGTTTTGGAAGCGAAAGTTGGATGTAGAACAGTCCCAGGCCCCAGAAAGCCTTGTGGACAATGCAGAGGGTCTTGAACTTGATTCTTGCAGCAACTGGTAACCAGTGAAGAGATTTCAGGGCTGGAGGGATACGATCCCTGGGCTTGAGGCCAAGGACACATCTCGCAGTCCTGTTCTGGATAAGTTGTAAAGGTCGAAGAGTAGCAGCAGGCAGATTTAGAAAGATTCTGTTGCAGTAGTCCAGCCTAGAGAGGACAAGGGCTCTGGAGACGCTGAGCTTCTGGGGGAATACCTCTGAGGAGGTTCAGCTGATAGTTTGACTTCTTAGAGACGTCAGAGATGTGAGGAGAGAAGGAGTGGGTGGAGTTGAATATGACACCAAGGTTCTTAGCCTCAATGGAAGGAGCAGGAAGAGGGCCCAGAGTGGGCGGCCAGAGATAGAGGGTAAAGGAGGAAGCAGGTGTCTCAATGAGGAGGATCGCACTCTTACTGGCATTCAGATAGAGATTGTTGGCTGCACAGCATTCGTGAATTGCGGCCAGACAGTCTGGTATGAGAGAAGGAGCAGAGGTGGCTGAGGGGAGCCTGAAAGAGAGCTGGGTGTCATCTGCATAAAACTGAAAATTGGAAAAGAAAGTAGCGATGCAGTGGGCAAGAGGTGGCAGGTAGTGGTGTAAAAGCCAGGGAGAGAGGTTAGATGCCCTGGGGAAAATCACAAGTAGAGAGAAAGTTAGAAGAGAGGAAAGACCCAGTTGGGCCTCAGATGGTTGGTCATTGTGAAAGGAGGTCAACCAAGCCAGGGCTTGATCAGTGATATCCAGGTTGTCACAGAGATGA
Source organism: Ambystoma mexicanum (assembly GCF_040938575.1). Taxonomy (NCBI): domain Eukaryota; kingdom Metazoa; phylum Chordata; class Amphibia; order Caudata; family Ambystomatidae; genus Ambystoma; species Ambystoma mexicanum. The sequence goes on along the minus strand of NC_090931.1, from coordinate 1,275,859,714 downwards.
TTGAGCAGGGTGGCATGGTTGACCGTGTCGAAAGCAGAGGATAGATCGAGGAGGATGAGGACAGAGGAGGAGATTAGAATAAAGATTGAAGAGCAGGTCTTCAAGGATGTTTAGGAGAGTAGTTTCCATGCTTCTGGCAGCTCTGAAGCCAGACTGGTGGTCGTGGAGACAACCAACAGATTCAGTATGCAGATTTAGGTGGGAGATGGCCAGCTTTTCCAGTTTTCCCAGGAAAGGAGTGATGGAGATCAGATGATAGTTAGCCAGAGATGAAGGATCAGCCGAGGGCTTCTTTAGAAGGGGGTGCACAAGGGAGTGCTTGAGGAAGGAGGGGAAAGTTCCAGTGGCAAAGGAGTGATTACAGAAATCATCCAAGGCTGGAGCAAGGTTGTCAATATGGTCCTTCTGGAAGAGCAGGGGAGAACCTGCTTTGATAAGACTTTCATATTCGAACCTGTCTAGAAACATCATCAGGAGTAAACAGGGGAAAGGAGGAGAAAGGAGGAGAAGAAACAGCCTCAGACGGGCCAGGAGTGGTACAGGAGGAGGAAGAGAAGGACATGGAAGAGAGGATGGACAGGATGTCCTGAGTTTTAGTGGTGAAATGAGAAGCCAAATCCATGCAGAGGACCTGGGAGGGAATAGAAGAGGTAGAGACTGCAGCAGGATTGGCCAGCTCCTTGTAGATTTTGAAACGTTCGGCTGAGTTATTAGTGTAAAGACTGGAGGGGGGTGTCTGTACGCCTGCTCTCTATATGGCAGAGGAGAGGCACAGAGGACCCCTGCTAAGGTTCTCTATTCGGTAGCTGTCGTCGAGCAACCAAGGCCTAAGCTCTCAGGAGGTGATGCGAGCTGGTTCTTAAGTACAGTGTAGTCCCCAAGCACCCACAAAGGAATGTCCACACACTGCATTAGTGAAAACACAGTCTTTATATAATTAAGGTTCAAGGTTATATACACAATCACAATAACTCACTTTATGCTCAGTTAATCTACAATGGCAAATATATACACAGTTATACGTGGTACCACAATTATTATTAAAATTCATTAAAGTGCATCAACGGTACTTAGTTTAAATGTCACACAAATCAAGTAATAAAGTGAACCAACAATAGACATAAGAGGAAAGCAGTTGGTTAGAACAATTGGCAGAGTACTGGCTCCGTTGCCTAGATACAGTTCTGTGAGCATCCCCTCACCTGGGCAACCTGTAAATAAAGATATATCGCACAAGCCCAGTCCATGTATTGCTCAGAGTCTAATTTCCTTCTAAATAGTTCTACAACCCCAAAGTACCTGGAATAGCAGAGTTCGATGTCAGGTTGTCGACGGATCCTTCTTGAGCGGCTCCCTTTAAGGCAGGAGCCATGGATTGTCGAGATCCCACGAGGAAAAAGGGTGAACACTGTTGTTGTGGCAGCAGCTTCAGTTCTTGCGGTGCTCGTTGATGATCCGTCGAATATGTCCTGCAAGCGGAGGCGTGCGGTGCACCTCGACGACGAGTGTTCGTTGCCGCAAAGAGTCAATGAAGTACTTTGTCCCAGCAAGGGCGTCGGGTTGCCAGCGTCTGGCGTCGGCGAGCGGGACGGGGCCACAGCTGGCTTCAGTAGCTTCGCCAGCATCTCTGAGGTGTTCGGATGGCGGGAAACCCACCGGCAGATTCTCCTTGGTCATCTGCGGCCTCTCTGGCAGGACGAAAGCAGTCGACGAGGATGAGCAAGTGAGTCCTTGGATCAAATGTCTTAGGCAAAGGAGCACTGCGGCTCCGGTCAGCGATAGCGGAAGGCTGTCCAGTGCTTCTCTCCGTTCTCCTCGGTGGTCCCCTTCCCCGGTCGGCAGCCTTTCGTAGGCCTGTCTACCAGGGAGCTTTGGTAAAGATCCACTGGTGCACGATGGTCCCTTGTAGCTCAGGAAGAGGTCTCCTAGCCAGGTCCTCTCTTGGATCAGTTCCTTGAAGGCACAGCAGCTTTCAGATTAGCGAAGGACAGCAGCAGTAATTCTTCTTCTTCCAGGGGGCTTCAAGGTTAAGCATCGAGTATCAACTTCATCTTCTGAACGGCGTCAGTTTCTACTTCAGCTTCTGAACGATTTCTAGCAGTGAGAGGTCCCCAGATATACTGTTGATCTCCCATTTACTCTGCTGGGTCACACTCAGGCAACCAATCATTCAGAAGGGCATTCAGGCAGTCAGTCAGCCAATCAGGGGCACCGTGCGCTCAGGTCATTCTTCTCCATCCAGACACTCACAACACAGAATGTGCATTTGGACAAGTACCCAGCCATTCAGCACTACACACTGCATTCATACCAGTTTCAGGCAGGGCTATCTCAGTCATTGTGTCAACCACCAGATACTAGACACCAACAACACGGAATGCGTATTCGTCACACACTCCATTCACCCAGGTCCCACCCCACGGGTCTACCCACAACATACAGTCATTGGGAAGGCTCCAGCCAATTTGGCCTGGACTTCCCGACAACACTACATATGGAACTTCCACCCAACAGCCAGTCAGAGGGAAGGGACAGAATCAGGGCTTCCCAGGACTTCAGGAAAAGTAAGGTAACAGGCCATAGAAAGCAAGAGGCCACATGGGCCATCTTGTTTCCTATCAGGAATCCACTGATTCCAATGACATGGCCTGAGAATCCCAAAATGGAGTATGCCCAGGGCACCTGTCAATTCAGCAAAGAGCTGCCACCAGCCCGTACCCTGCTCTGTGGGCCACACACAGGTGTCCAAAAACATACACTCAGAGTACAGGGTTGTACTCCCACCCATCAGTGCCCTAAGGGTATCCCAAGGATCTGATCACCGAACCAAAAAGAGGAAGAGTCACACATGAACTACTGCGCAGAAAACAAGACAGCACACATGATAAAAAGCAATAAAGGACAAGGATTCAGAGGCCCTGTCCCTCTGATGCATTTCCTGCATCACAGTTAGATGCCACAGAGATGCATTCTTGGATGTAGGCTCTCTTCTTAGACAGGGCAGAGAGTCTGTATTGCCTTTGGAGCAGGCCAGTTTGTCGGGGTGGGCCTGATGCCCTCCACTTTCTCTCCGCCACCCTACACTTGCTTTTAACGGTGGCGAGGTCGGAATTGTACCAAGAGTTGCACTTGGATTTGGGATTCAAGTAGATCCTTATGACAAGGGCAAGGACATCCAGAGTGTTAGAGATAGAGAAATGAAGGGAGGGCTGTGTCAGGGTGTGATTCAGCCATGGGTGTAGGAGGAGAGAAAGTAGCGGTGAAAGCCTCAGCTGACACATGCTTCATGGGTCGGATGACCGAGAAGGTAGGTGGAAGTTCTGGTGTCGGTTCGGCCTGAGGGGTAGAGAGAAAGAGGTGGAAGGAAAGGAGCAAGTGATCACTCCAAAAGTGCGGCAGCAATATGTTAACCCCCCTGACCCCAGCGTCATTTTTAATGTGGCATATCTGGCCATTGTCTCACTGGTCCTCTCTCCTGTACAGCGCATGCCCAGTTCCCCCTCCCCGGGACTTGTTGCCATCTGTCAAGGGCTTGTGGCGTACTCTACTCACATCGAGCACCTAGGTCAGGTGGTTGACCTGGCTCATCAGCTCCTTCACCTGGGTGTTCTTCTGCTTCAGTGTTGAGATCGGCTTCTCCGTCAGTGTCTTGTGCAGCTGGTTGTTCTGCATCATTGCGTCCCACAGCGCCTTCTCGTTCTGGCCAGCAACATCACGCTAGTAGCGCTCAGCGAAGGGCAGCTGCAGACTCATGCGCAGCAATAAGTCCTGGCTCGGGTGAAGGGTGCTGGGCTCAAAGGGCATCCCTTGGCAGAGCTGCATCTGGAAGTCCACCTTCCCCATGGCCGACTGCATTACGGAGGCTGGGTCAGATATGAAGCTGTCTATTGCATCCCGGTATTTTGTAATATATGGTATCCCGTTCCTTGACCACACAATACCGGACAGGTATGGCATACCAAATATTACTGAAATATTTTCTCTCACCAGATTAGTTGATTAAAAGGATTTATAACCCACGAGTCACATCAGATACATCTACATAACTGAACTTTCCCAATGCATCATTCTACATGCCCTTAATTCTAGTGTTTTACAGTCATGTAACATTCTATTCCTATAGCATCTGTAGATCAGTATAACAACCATTATAAACACAGTAATGGGATTCTACAATTACATAACACCAGAACTCCTACGGGTCATGCTCGGACGCAGTCTGCAGACAGCGCACCTACGTCACAGTGACATTGTTGGAGGAGTCTTGTTCGATGACTGAAGTTCAGTCTGCCAAGTCATGCAAGTCAACAGAGGCATCTTGACAAGCGTGAACATTTCGGGTTTGGTTTCTTCCACGGCTATTTGTTGACTCTGTGGTAGCTTTGCATTGAAATGCAGGACTACGATTACCAGTATTCCGAGGGGCAGCTGTTTACCAGTATCACCCAGCTCTCCAATAACCGTGGGGCCAGTTTGTGGTGTGTGGAGTGTGCGGTTTTCAATGGTTTAGGTTTTTTGTGTATGCCTTGTTAATGTCGACCCGTGCACCGTCTTGTTGTACGTGATTAATAAGGACACAGCCCCTTTAAGAACACACACACGGGGAAGCGGGAAGAGGGCGGAAAGGGAGGGGACAAGGGGAGAAAGGCAGTTACGGGGTGGACGTGAATAAAGGAGGTTCACAGTACGAGTGGCTCTGCCTAACTATTGTGTATGGCCGTATGTGCATGGTGAGAACCCCCCCCAACAACTGGCGACGAGGCCGACACGAAGCTTCGTGTGACGGCAGCAGCGGAGGGCCCGTGTGCCCAGCAGTTCAGGAGGGCCCGTGCGCCCAGCAGTTCAGGTGGGCCTGTGTGCCCTGCAGTTGAGAAGAGGCCCGTGTGGGAGAGCCTGCGTGGCCAACGCATCTTAGGGGGCCCGTGTGCCCAGCTGGCAAGGTGGGCCTGTGTGCCCTGCAATATAGTAGAGGCCCGTGTGCCCTGCAATCAAGAAGGGCCTGTGTGCCCGCGTATCAGAGCGGGCCCGAGCGCCCAGAGACCCGAGGTGAATGACCTCGCGGGCCTGTGTGCCCGGCATCGACCAAGAGACCCGTGCGCCCCTGGAGGGAAGGACCAGCGGAGCCAACAGACCGAAAAGGAGAAGACTGCGCCTGCAGCACCCGGGACGGCGCAGCAGGCCCGGCTGCCCGGCCGCTTCATCCTGCCCATCCGCAGAGGAAGACGGAAAGCAACAGACCACTGCGGTCACACCCCATCAAGTAAGGAGTTCTGATGGGGGTCGGGAAGCAAACAAGCCACAAATAAGGGAAACCCCGTGTCTCCCACAAAGTGACATTCAAAAAAATAAATAAAGCTAAAACGGATGGCCCAGCAGCAATAACCCCGCGTCTCCCACCCAGTGACACTAAAAAAAAAAAAATAATAACCATAAGCGTGACAGTGAAAATAAAGTCCAAACCCTAGAGCACAGCAGCAATATATGAACACAACAAAAGCCAAGAAGAATCACACGGCTGGCCCTACCCTACCAAATCAGCAGGTAGAAATTACCTATAAAGAAAGGACATATACTGGCACATGAAACAAGTGACCACAGTGCCTCAGGAAACGGTTAAGACCGGTGCCCACGTGACACCCAAGCAACTACATTATACACAGCGGCGCCATCATGTCAGCTCCGGATGCAGCAGACCCCAACGCCTAGCCACCACCACCAGGAGCACCCTCCTCTCACGCCAGCTTAATGAGAAGACCCGCACCGTTCACACTGAATCCACATCACGACCAGGATCAGCGATGGGAAGAGTGGGTAGAAGAATTCGAGGACTTCGTAAGTGCCATTGGCACACAAGAACCACCCAACATACTCAGCATTTTTGCCAATGTGGCAGGGAGAGAAATCAATAACATCATACGCACGATTCCCCCACAGGATCGTACCACGTATCTGAAACTCTTAGAAGCCATCAACGAGAAACTTGTCATTTCACCCAACCGTCACTATGAGCGATACACTTTCAATCAATGTGGCCAACTACCTCATGAATCCATAGGAGAGTATGTCATCCGCCTGCAAAGAAAGATAACTAAGTGTGACTTTGCCAACTTTAACGATGACAAAGCAATAAGGTTACGCATAATCGAAGGGTGCATATCTTCCATGTTTAGGAAACACCTCCTAAAAAAGCCCCTCTCCCTAAAAGAAGTTTTGGATTTGGCCAGAGTATGCGAAAGAGTAGATGTCCAAGCCGCTGCTATTGAAAACCCAAAAAAGGAGACATCATCGCAGCAGTAAGCCCCTACACCTGACACCCAACCTTGCAAAACAGAATGACTCCCAGATATTCTGCTCAACGGACCCAGGGTGACCACCAATGCTACCGCTGCGGGTTCGAGTACCCACAAAGAGGACCATGCCCTGCCATCGGCCAGCGCTGCCTAAGATGCAGTATGGAAAACCACTTCCAGGTGATGTGCAAGGAACAGCTCCCCGAGGGAAGCTCAACTCGCCAACAAACTGCTAGCCGTGCAGCAGAAACACACATGGAACAACAACGCCCTGTTGAAAGAAATGCAACATACCCCATGAACTCCTATCAACGCCCGAACACCGTGAGGGCACTAGAAGGTCTCCAGATTGAGCCAGACAGGAGAGATCATGAACTGTATGACATCCGCCAACGAGAACCAATGCAAACACCGGAACACGGAGCGACATACACGAGGGGGCCTCCTGCCACCTCATGAACAGGACATAGACCCATACACCAACTCCCCACCGAGACATCAGCTTGGGGAAGACAAGCAAACATATTACTTGCAAGATGGCTACGATAGGGAATACGTCCGACTCCTTACCTCAGCGTCGATGTTGAAGACGCCTCAGCTCCCAAAGTGACGGTACAAATTGGGAACACCAGGAACAAGTTTGTGGTCGACACAGGAGCAACGGTAAATGTCATGAATGAAGACCTGTACTGTGACATCGCCCCTCTGTACCCCCTTCGAGAATCCAGAACACACATCTTCCAATGGGGAGCAGCCCTACCCATGACATCAAGGGGACAATTTCAATGTGACCTCACACACCGCAATCTCACGGTGACATCCACGATCCACGTCATTAAGAGCCCATCCATAGGTCGTTGTCTCCTCAGTTACCGAACGGCCAGTGCTCTGGCACTGATTGACCTACAATATGACCGATCGGAAATAATAAAAATTCACCCCTCAACACAAGAAACCATCATGTCAATAACGGGCCGACCCCTCGCAAAAGGAGACCTCAAACATCAGTTCCCCAAACTATTTGAGGGAGTGAGAATGCTCAAAAACTCACCCATCAAACTTCACATCAACCACAACATCACGCCGGTGCCACAGCACCCCCGTAAAGTGGGCTTCCACCTTCAGGAACAAGTGTCAAAGGAGATCCAGCTCCTCCTCCTCAATGATATCATAGAGAAGGCAGAAGGACCAACGGCATGGAAATCCCCAATAGTGATAGTGCCCAAAGACAACGGACGCCTACGCATATGTGTCGATATGCGCATCCCAAACACCGCCATCCAGAGGGAGAGGCACCTAGGCCCAAGCCTGGAAGACATGCTTATCAGGTTAAATCAGGCGAGGTACTTCTCAAAACTAGATCTCAATCAGGGCTACCACCAGCTCATCCTCGATCCAGATTCAAGACCCATCACCACCTTCGCAACCCATGACGGACTGTTTAGATACTCGAGGCTAAATTTTGGTGTATCATCTGCTACGAAGATTGTTCAGGAGACAATCAGATGCCTGATAGCATTTGAAATGAATGCCCTAAACTACAGTGATGATATTCTGATCTTTGGAAAGGACCCAGAACAGCACGACAATGCCCGATAACTGTCTGCAAGACCCTCCAAGAAGCAGGATTGACACTAAATGAACTCAAATGTGACATCAACAAGACCAGCCTCAAGTTCTTCGGGCACATATTCTCCAACAAAGGAATAACAGCCGACCCTGACAAGATAAAGGCCATTACCGACCTCCAAGCCTCCACGACAGCGGCGGAACTGCGCTCCTTCTTAGGTATGGCAGGATATTGTGCACGCTACCTCCCGAAATATGCCACAATCACCGACCCGCTCCGCACCCTCCTGAAGGACTAACCTTTTGTCTGGGACACACCCTGCCAAGCAGCATTCACAACCATAAAAGAAAGCCTCACCAACAACCATCAGCTGGCATACTTTCATCCAGAGTGGCACACCATCATTACGGTAGATGCCCGTCCGGTAGGACTTGGAGCCATCCTTGCCCAGACCGACGCCAAAGGCAACGCCAGGCATGCAGTGGTGGCATACGCCAGCCGCGCTCTATCACACACAGAAAGGGCCTACTCACAAGCGGAGAGGGAAAGCCTAGCCGTGGTATGGGCCTGCGAGAAATATCACCACTTTATCATTGGCCGGAAATTCACCCTCGTAACAGACCATTAGGCACTCCTCTCAATATTTGGCAACCCCAAAACCATAATGCCACCCCAAATTGAGCGCTGGGGAATAAGACTGCAAGAGTATGACTACGTGATCATCCACAAACCCGGGGGAGAAGCCAACCCGGCGGACTACCTGTCCAGGCACCTCACGATGAACAAGGACAACACCCTAGCTCATGAGGCCGCTGACTACATCTCCTACCTGTCCTCAAATGCCATGCCACCGACGATCTCAACTGCAACATTTGAGGAAAGAAGCAAGGCCGACCCAACGATTAAAGCCGCCGTCTCCCTCATCAGCTCCAACAAATGGAGAGAGTGCCAAAAAAGAGGTAACGGAGGGGAGGAAGCAGACAAGAAAGAGCTCGATCAGCTAGCCAAAGTGCACAAAGAACTAATAGCCACAGATCAAGGCATATTACTTCGCGGAAACAGATTAGTAGCCCCGAGAGACCTAAGGAAGACCCTGGTAAAACTAGCCCATGAGGCCACATAGGGATTGATAACACAAAACGAATTCTCAGAAACTACGTCTGGTTTCCTTACATGGACGTGATAGTTGAAGACATGCTGATGCACTGTAGACCCTGCCAACTTGTAGCAAAGGGGCCAACCCCGTACCCCCTCCAACTAACCACACCTCCAACAAGGCCCTGGCAAAAAGTCGCGATGGACTTCTACGGACCCCTGAAAGAAGGGGGCTACCTGCTAGTGATAATAGATGAATACTCAAGGTTCCCATTCATCAAGCACATACCTTCGACATCATTCACGGAAACAGCACCCATCGTAGATGAACTATTCAGCGAGTTGGGCATCCCAAACATTGTCAAGACAGATAACGGATCCCTGTTTCAAGGACGAGAATTTGCGAAGATCGCGGACCACTTAGGATTCCACCACCAGAAGATACACCACTCTGGCCCCATTCCAACGGGATGGTGGAACGGTTCATGGCCACCATCAAATTGACCAGACAGAAAGCTGTAGCAGAGCAGACACCCCACACGCAAGCCATCTGCAGTATGCTCAGAAGCTACTGAAACACTCAGCATGACGCGACAGGAAAGCTGCCGGCCGAACTCATGGTGAGATACCAACCCCGAACACGCATTCCCCGGTGGGAGGACTACACACCAGAAGAAGATACAACCATCAGAGAACGAGACGCCGAAAAGAAGAGAAAAGACAAACAGTGGGCCGACAAGAAGAGGAGAGCGAAAGAACACCAACTAGAGGTAGGACAAACTGTCCTAGGCCCTCATTACAACTCAGGCGTTAAGGGTTTAACGGCTCCGTCGGCGCCGTTAACCCTTAACGCCTGATTACAAGTGTCCCTTTGCGGGTTGGTGTTTAACACCTGCTTTTAGCAGGCGTTAAAAATCCAACCCGCAAAGGGACTTTGGAGCTAATTACGGCACCGTAATGTACGGTGCCGTAATTAGCGCCTTCCCCATTCCCATTATGCCCTATGGGGGCAAAAATGGGGAAGGGCAAATGGTGAATGGGGAATTACCACCCCACTCACCTTGGAATGGGGCGGTAATTCCGCCGTCCACCATGGCGGAATCGTAACCTTAGCGGCATGGACCATGGTGCTAATAGCACCATGGTCCTCCGCCAAGGTTGTAATGAGGGCCCTAGTCCGACAAACTCAACGTAAGAAGACAGACACACACTACAGCCCAGAGCCTCGGGTCATCACAGCCATCAAAGGACACATGATCACGGCGACCGGAGAACCAGGGGACATCACCCGAAACTCCTCATTCTTTAAGAGACTATGGGACTCATTACGACCCTGGCGGAAGACAAATAGCACCATGGTCCATGCCGGTAAGTTACCGACTCCGCCATGGAGAAAGGGGGAATTACCACCCCATTACAAGGTTGACGGGCGGTAATTCCCCCTTCCTCCATGGCCCTTCCCCATTCCCATTTTTGCCCCATAGGGCTCAATGGGAATGGGGAAGGCGGTAAGTATGGTGCCGCAAATTTCGGCACCGTAATTAGCACCAAGGTCCCTTTGCGGGTCCCTACTTTAACGGCTGGTCTACACCAGCCGTTAAGGTCGGGTCCCGCAAAGGGACCTCGTAATTAGGCGCTAATAGGTTAACGGCCTCGCAGTCTTTTACGGCGCCGTTAACCCATTAGCGCCTGGGTCGTAATGAGGCCCTATATCTTGAAGAGCCAGAGACACAAGAGATAGCGGCTGAAGATCTAAGCGGGGAAGACGAAACAGAACCCCCAGTGAAAACGACTGTTGAAAGCAGAGAATCCCCAGGGAGGCCTCTCAGGACAATAAAGAGACCAGTGAGACTCATCGAACAAATGTAACCGGACTTTCATGTTAAGCACGGGGGAGGTGTTGTACGTGATTAATAGGGACAGAGCTCCTTTAAGAACACACATACGGGGAAGCGAGAAGAGGGCGGAAAGGGAGGGGACAAGGGGAGAAAGGCAGTTACGGGTTGGACGTGAATAAAGGAGGTTCACAGTACGAGTGGCTCTCCCTATCTATTGTGTATGGCCGTGTGTGCATGGTGAGAGCCTCCCCCAACACGTCGGGTGGCTGTTGTTAAATTTACTATTTTGTAGCTTAATTAACTCAGGACGTTATTTCAAGGTCACACTTTTATAGTCATTTGGGCTATTCTTGTGCAGCCTTCGGCTGCAATAATGTTTTATTCCTCCCACTAACACCCACCCACCCCATGCACACTATCTCTACCCTCAAACACCCCACTCTCTCCACCCCCTCCCACCCAACCTTCATTATATGTGCTCAGGCCCGGCTGAAGATGTGTGGTGTGCCCCCTGGCTCACAGTGGAAAGCCGTCTAAGGCACACGACGGTGGGGAATGCATTATAACAGAGATAAAGAGAAGGTAAAAAGCCACCAATTATCACGAGACAGCAAGCCAAAAGGGAGCTGAAACACTGAATGCCTGCTCAATAGCTATGAATCCTTCTTTGTAAGCAAGTGACTGACGTTGAGGAACCAGTGTTAAAAGGCAACAAGGTGCTAACACTTCTGTTTTCCCAAATGGAAGTGATGACCGGAGGGCTCTAGTAATATATGAAAGAATGTATTGCTGAATATATTGCTGCTAACTGGCAGTATGTGGGCGGTTACTGGGACCACCTGAGGCTTGAGCCCACTTTCATTTTCAAGGGTTGAAAGGACCTGACGCCATCCCTGCATGTGCTGGTTCGGTTATATTTGGGCTCTGTTAGGCTACTTTTGTCCTCCCGAGGCTGCTTTTTTGTTAATGTTTACTGCCCCCAACTACATCCACTCAGTCATCCTACTCCCAAACTCTCTACCTCCACCCACCCACAACAGCCCCATTCTCTCAACCCTCACCCCCTACCCCACTCTCTCAACCCTAACCCCACTCTCTCTACCCCCACTCTCTACCCCATCCCACATTACCCCACTCTCTCTATACCTCACCCTCTCTATCCCCCACTCTCGCTACCCCCACTCACCCATATCTCACTCTCTCTAACACACCTACCCTGCACCCACCCTTGCTACCCTACCCCCACCCTCCTGACCTTCCCAACCTTCCCCCACTCTCCCTGCACCCATCCTACCCCACCCCCTCCCTCCACTCACCCACCCTACCCCCAGACTCTACCCTCACCCACCCTACCATTCCACCACCCACCCACTGTATCCCCTCTCTCTACCCCATCCACCCTATCCCCACTCTCTCTACCGTCACCCACCCACCTAGCCTCACTCTTTCTACCCCCACACACCCTAGCCAAACTACCTTTACCCCCACCCACCCAGCCCCCACTCTCCCTTCCCCCACCCACCATAGCCCCCTTCCCTCTCTACCCTCACCCATCCAAGCCCCATTCTCTCTACCCCACCCATGCAAGTCCCACTCTCTCTACCCCCAACTACCCTAGCCCCTCTCTCTCTAACCCTCCCAACCTAGCCCCACTCTCTCTACCCCTGCCAACACACCAGAGCCCGCTCGCTCTACCCCTGCCCACCAGAACTTTTGTCACTTTCTCTACCCCCACACACCCAAGCCCCACTCTACCCCAACCACCCTAGCCCCACTCTACCCCACCCAGCCTAACCCTACTATCTCTACCCCACCCATCCTCGCCCCACTGTCTACACCGCCCACCCACCCACAGCCCATTCTACCTACCTGCACTCACCCACCCTAGCCCCACTCTCCTGATCTCCACACACCCTAACCCCACTCACTCTACCCTCACCCACTTACCTTAGCCCCACTCACTCTACACCCACCCACCCGAGCCCCACTTTCTACCCCCCACCCTAACCCAACTCGCTCTACCCCCACCCACCCTATCCCCACTCTCTCTACCCCCACTCACCAAAGCCCCACTCTCTCTACCCTTTTTCCTTCATCCTGGCCCCACTCTCTACCCACGACCACCCTAGCCCCACTCTCTCTACCCCCACCCTCCTAGCTCCACTCTAACCCCACCCACCCTAATCCCCACTCTCGCTATCCCTACCCTAGCCCCATTCATTGTACCATCACCCACCCATCCTAGCTCACTCCACTACCCCTACACACCCTAGCCTCACTCACCCTACCCCCACTCTCTCTACTCCCACCCACTAACCCGACTCATTCACCCTACTACCACTCTCTCGACCGTCACCCACCCACCCTACCCCACTGTCTCTACCTCACCCATCCTACTGCACTATCTCTACCCCCACCCAACCCTAACCCTCTCTACCCCACCCACCCTACCCCTCTCTCTCTATCCCCACACAACCCATACCCTCTCTCTCTAACTCCATCCACCCGCTGCACCCCCTCTCTCTCCCCATACCCAATACCCCCTCACTACCGCCACAGAGTCTCCCTCTCTTTCAATACTCAACCTTACCCCCGCCAACTGGGGTGGAGAATGCAGTTTTCTCCTTGGCATGGTCTGTCAGGGCTATTTGCCAAAAGCCTGACGTGAGATCAAATGTGCTGAGGAACTTGGCTGAAACAAGTCTATCCACTAGCTTGGCAAAGGATGGGCATCAGTCTTGGTGACTGCATTTAGAGCTCTATAGTCCACACAGAGTCTCAACTCCTTGGATCCTGCCTTTGGTATTAACACAACTGGGCTAGACCATGGACTAGTAGAGGGTTCTATTACCCCGAGATCAAGCATCTTGTTGACCTCTCCTTTGATGTGGGTCCTTACATTAACATTCTGTAATCCCTGCTTTTGACAGGTAAACAGTCACCAGTGTTTATGTCATGCTTGTCCCAACGGATCAAGCCTGGTGAAAGTGAAAACAAGGGGGCAAATAGATTTAACAAAACCTTGCACTCCTCCTGTTTTTCAGAAGTCAGATTAGAAGGGAGATTACCTCCTTCTATTTGCTCATCTAAAGGCTTGCTCTGAGAAGGTCAGACAGAGGTTCACTCTCCTCCTCCTCTTGAGCTAAAGCTAGAAGCAAAGCTCCCAGTTCTGGTCTCGCGGCATAAACCTTTAGATGGTTGGTGTGAAAGACTCTGGGAGCCTCCTTAGGATTGCCTAAATCCACCAGATAGTTCACCTCTCCAAGTTTTCCCACAATCTTGAAGGGTCCTATCCACTTGTCCTGCAAGGCCCTCTGCTTTGTTGGCACCATAACAAGAACTAGCTGGTCTTGAGAGATCTCAACCATGTTGGCCTTCTGGTCATTAGGGAGCTAGGGGGTGGAACCAGGCTCCATCCTCCTCTAAACACTTACAGGTGTAGTACAGTATGCATGAAACAGACAGTAGTACTTGAGATCTGTGTTTTCATTCAGTAGGTCACAACCTTTTTATGGTACAAAACATGCTTTATTACAAGAAAAGGAACAGCATCCTTTTGAAGTTTACATACAAAGGAACTTAAAAGCCCATGTCTTTCATCATATTATATAATCATATAATGTAGCTGTCTCATAGCCATAGACAGTGTGAAGGTTACTACAAGGTGACTGAGAGTGCAGTGCTTGTGGCGATGCACCTATTAAGTCAACACTTTTTTGTGTTTCCAGCTTAGAACAAAGAACGTGGTGTTGGTATAGTTGTGTTCTAAAGCTTTCCTCAGGATTGGGTTGGGCAAGGTGGTGTTGGCTAATCTTCCATGTGTCAACAGTAGGACCAATCTCTCTATGGAAAAATAAAAAATGTATATTTTAAAACCGTGTCTACAAACAAGAAGAATTCTTGTCATGCATGTGTAACATAACATACCTGTTTCATCAACTTTTGTGTCTTTGGACTGGGGTTATCTCTAAATGGCGTGCTTCAATTGCCAGGTGTGGAGAAAGCTGCTTGGCTCTGGTTGCGGTCATTTGTTGGTGATCTGCAACATAGAATATGAAATTGTTCTGCGGTTTGTCTGTATAAAGGACAGGTTTGATTAATATTAAGCAAAAGGGCGGTGAGCCTGTGTTGTTTAATTTAAGTTAAATGGTGCCTTGCTGGGTGACCAACATGTGCATTGCGGTCCATTACTGGTGGTCTGCAACATGGGTGAAACGGTTCGTAGTCTGTGTGGAGGACAGATATTCTGGCCGTAAGTGAAAAGGGCGGCAAGCCCGTGTTGCTAACTTCAGTAAATATGGTGCCATCTCAAATTATTATCGTGAGGAGATGACTCGGGTGCAAAATGAAGCAGATCCAGTTAGTGGATCTGGGTGCCCGCCTTTCACAATTGGTGCGTGGGTGCTGCAAGCGACTTGTGCTTGCTGACAGAGTTTCCTACCTTATCTCCTTCGCCGGCTGCCTCCGAGTGAGCGGTGTTCCTTGGAGACCTCCATGTGTCCTCTGCACATGCGCGTTGATGTGTAGAGGATACTTGAGGGATATGTGGATCTAAATGGTGTGCGCTGGTTGCTATGCGACCGGACAGTGCACTACTGTGTGCGCATGTGTGTATACGTCTAGCGGCCACTCGCAGGGAACTACTGTTTCGTTTTCTACTGGAGGGGAAACAGGGTATGCTCTGGGGGCAAGTGCCGAAGAGTTCCATACCCAACCCTGGTAAAAATACCAAGGAGGGCCTTAGCCACAGCCTGAGCTGTAACAGTCCTCATAGGAATTGCTTCAGGGTACCTAGTAGCATGGTCTACTACAACAAGGATGAACCTGTTGCCTGAAGAGATTGAGGGTCAAGAGGACCAACAATGTCGATTCCCGCCCTCTCAAATGGTACTCCCACCACAGGGATGTCGATCTAGACAAGTAGACACCCCTCGATCATAAGGCTATGTATTATGTTGGCCGAAGACCAACCGTCTCATGCATCTAGTATTAGAAATATATAGCCATAAGCTTGACTAAAGTGCGGCCATTTTGAAGCGACTGAAATCGCCATTTTGTTTTTCTCTAACATTTGCTTTTCGCCTCATGTAAAACTGCTTTGCTGAAATGTTATTTTGCTTCACTGGTGCACAATGCAAGGCTGCGAGTGGCATGTTGAAACATATTACAGTAACTCAGACAGAAATGTCCGGTCCCCTCCCTCGCATATCCTTGGAGGGTGAGCAGCAAGGCATTCTAATCAGTACATCAGGTGCCAGCTAGTCTCAGGAAGTACAGTAGAAACGCTACAGCGAACATTAAATGACTTGAATTATGCTCTTCTTTGCGGCCCCCCTTCCCTGAGCCCGGTACAGCCCTGGAGATCAAGTTGACCCCCGGCACAGGAATAGAAAAAACTAGGCGATAGCAAGGCCTGGAATGTGTCTCTCCCTACGCACAGCTTGCTTGCAGAAAACAGAAGCATTGTGTTCTTTAAAACACAGACTTAATGTCTGTGGGTTTAAAAAATTGCAAACTGTTACACAATGAATGTTTGAAGGTGACAAACTCAGCACCATTGTCAATCATCGTGCCTAGTTCAAAGGAAATGCAATAGGGGTGGTATAAGTTATGACACTACTGATTACTAGATGCTTGTTTTGTATATATGTAACTGTTGTATGAATTTCGCTCTCTTGCGTCCCCCGAGGTCTGATAGACACACGTCGCGGGGCGTGGTTCCAGTTGGCCAACTGAGACTATTTGTTTTGTAATAAACCCTAGATTTTGGGAATACAACCTCATGTCTGGCGTATCAGTTCGTGTGGGGTGATTGTGCCTTGTTTCCACAAACGAGGGTCCCTCAGGGGCCCCTTCAAGATGGCGCCCGAATAGGGACCCTCCCCCACTTGTTCCATCGTGTACGTTGAGAGATAAGGAAGGCGGAAAGAACGGCGAGTACGGAACGATCGAGCCGGGATCAAGAGGTGTTCGGGGCGTCCCTGCGTAAGCGATGAGACTCCTATGCAGATCTGCACACATCTGATCCCTGATCGACGTGCCCGGCCAGAGAACAAGGAGGCGAGGGTCCCGAAACAAGGCAGAATGAGCCAAGATATGCTGACACAACATCATTGGTTGTGTCAGTATACGGACGAATTGTGTCTTGAAAAGACAACTTGACTGATCAGGTGAGTCGTGCCCCGATTCAAAAGTGATCCCGATATTGGTTGAGAGTTGATCACCCAGAGTAAGGTTGATTAGCCATGGGTAAGGTTAAAACATGCCTGGGGTATTGTCCACTCTAGCGGGTTTTTTCCGCTGCAGCGGACAATCTTTGGAAACTGGCCAGGTCGCACCACCGGTGGGAACGCCGGCGTATGAGATGTATGTGAAATACGGTGTGGGAGTGATAATGTTTTGTGAGATTTGGCATAAGCAAACCAGAAAGCAAGAAGATCTTCAGTGGCCGAGTCATGGGAGTTTTGAGATGACGAGGATAGATAATTTGGAGAAGGTGTTAATAAAAAAGAAAACACGCCCTGCAGCATTTGATATCCTTAGGGACTGGAGAAGGGAAGCTATGCTTCGTTGGAGAAGTAGAGAGAAACATGCGCGCAGGCATAAATCGAAATCGGAGAGAGCGGAAGAGAGAGAGGAGGAGGAGTGGAATAATAGTTTGAGAAAATCAAATAGACGCGACCAGTTGAGTATAGAAAAATATATCCACAACGAGAATTGCATTCATCAGATGAATTGATAGAAAAAATATTGACTGATACGAAACAAGGCCCAAGACGAGAGGCTAAAAAGACAGTGTTAGTGGCTATAGCTCAACCCCCTCCTGTTGCTCAGCCCCTCCCGACTGATCAGATCCTAGCACAGCCACTAACTGCACATGCAGCGCCTCCTTTTAGCCAATTAACATTGCAACAGATACTGCCCGTTCCCATGATTCCATCTGCACCTCCCACCTTAGAGATCGTTTCTGTCCCATCTGCCCCTCCCGTAATTGAACTTGAAGTTCTTGGAACAGAAGAAGAGGCTGAACAGAGGGGATGTACGAGAGTAACTCGTAGTGCGATTAGCAAGGCGAAGAAGCGAGAGTTGTAAGAACAGGCAGAAATGTATATAGATGGGAATGATGAGACAGCAGCGATGGCTTCTATATTTGACTTCAGGAGGAGCAACGAAAGACAGGTAGTGTTGGAATGCATGGGTGAATATTTAGTGGCTAGAAGGAAACAGTTGATTGGGAAGTTACCACCACAACGATAGTTAGATTTGAATGCATTGGCACGTTGTAGAGGGAGGGATGAAGAGATGAGGGAACATGTAGACCGACTTTTTGAACTCAAGAATGAACTTGATAATGAATATGCTGAAATGTTTGCCACACCTAAGTATAGGAGTACAGATATTAGGAGAGATAGAACTGAAGCGGTGGAGCCATATATACAGCGGCGATATTTGTCGTCATCAAGACAGACAGGTGACCGGCTAAGAGTGTGTATACGACAGGCGTTGAAATGGATTTCAGACCCTAGTGTTCCTGGAATGGAGATACATGAGATATGCAATGAATACCCCTTGTCGATGAGAATAGAAGCGTTACGAACAATGGTTGGGGTGCTACTCCAGCAAGTAGTGGGACACAATAGAGGTAGAGGAAACGCCCAAGGCAGAGGTAATTCGAACATGCATGGAGGGCCCCTGGGATTGAATCAGTGTGCGTATTGCAGAGAGGAAGGTCACTGGCGAGCACAATGTTCACACTTGCAAAATAGAAATGGGTATGGCCAGAGAAGACAGCATAGGGGACATCCAGGAACAAATGGGCATAATAGAAATAACATGCAGCAGCACCAAAATAGTCAAGGGAATGGTGCCCAAAATCAGAACCAAGCTCAAAATCAGACATCTACTCAGAATCAGAGCCAGCAGAACATGAAAAATGGAAATAGAGGAAGGGGTGGGAACATATTTGATACTCATGCGAATGCGTACTATAATAACAGCAGCGATTACACATCGGATGATGTGTTGTTTCCACAATAGGACAGCCCAAGACAGGGGTCGGAACCAGTGTCTATTCCCGTTAATCAGAAAGGACCCTATGTAGAAATGAAAGTCGGGCATAGTGAGCACAGATTCCTCGTGGATACGGGGGCACAAAAGTGTTCGATAGACCATCACTTGGTTCCAGAAATATCACTGTCAGGGCATGAAAATATTTCAGTAGGGTTCGCAGGTACCCCAGTGATTAATCCAGTGTCCCAACCAATAGCAGTAACATTAGGCCCATTCACTGAATACTGTCCATTCCTTTTAACAGAAAACTGTGGGGAGAATCTGTTGGGATTGAATTTATTGAAAAAACTAAGTGCAGTTATCCACTGTACACCAGATGGAGTATTTTTGACCATTTCTCCACAGGATGTGCCAGTATCTGAATTTTTGTCTAAACCCTTGCCTGGGGAATTAAGTGAAGTGCCATTTTGTATATGGCCGGTAAATGACAATGATGTGGGATGCTTGAAGATAGAGCCAGTGAAAATTACGCTAAAAGAAGGAGTAACGTTACCACGTATTCCACAGTACAAAATCTCAGCGGAAGGAGAAAAAGGATTGAAAAGTATTGTGTCTGATTTGGTAAAATTGGGAGTGATTGAAGAAATTACAGGCAGCACGTGTAACAGTCCCATTCTCCCGGTGTGTAAGAAAGGCGGTAATGAAGTACCGTACCGTTTCATAATTGATTTGCATGCATTAAACAAAGTAGTAGACCCGCAATTTCCATTGGTCCCAGATGTTACCACAATTTTGACAATGATTCCTGCTTCAGCAGAATACTTTAGCGTTATTGATTTGAAGAATGCTTTCTTCAGTATTCCAGTACACCAAGAAAGTAGATATTTGTTCGCCTTCACATTAGGAGGACGATCATTCACATTTACGCGCATTCCACAAGGCTACACAGAGAGTCCAAGTATTTACAGCAGAGCATTGAAAGAACAACTAGACATGCTAGAATTACCAGCAGGTTGTGTATTATTACAATATATAGATGAGCTATTAATTGCAGCAGACAAAGAAGGGATTTGTAAGGAGAGTACTGTTTTACTATTAACACATTTAGCAGCACATGGCCACAAAGCAAGCTTAAAGAAGTTTCAGTAATGTTGAAAGGAGGTGGCTTATTTGGGTTACCTACTTTCGAGAGAAGGGAGAAGACTAACGCCAGAGCGAATAGAGAGCATTTCTGGTATGCCTATTCCAAAAACACAAAAAGGAGTCAGAGCTATAATAGGCATGGCTTCTTATTGTCAGAAGTGGATAGTGAATTTCGCCCTAATTGTGAAGCCAATGGTGGAGTTGACAAAGAAGGATGGTGTGATGCCTTTGCAGTGTAGTGAAGAATGTCAGAGAGCATTTGGGTTGCTCAAAACTGCATTGTGTTGCACTCCAGTTTTGGGCACACTAAATTATGAAATTTATTTTAGATTGTTTGTGCATGAGAATGACGGCTGCGCGCTGGCTGTTCCAACACAGGAACAAGGTGGTATAAATAGGCCGTGAAGCTATTTTCTTCTGCACTGGACCCTGTAGCGTACGCATTACCACGATGTTTGAGAGCTGTTGCAGCGGCTGCTGCGTCAGTGAAACAAACGGAAGGGATGGTATTGGGGCACACCTTAATTTTGATGGTGCCACATGCCATAGACGTTCTATTAACTAGAACACAGACGCAACACCTCACCTCTGCTAGATTGACTAGATATGAAATTGTCCTGTTCGCGCCACACATCCAAATTATGAGGTATAGCGCTTTGAATCCTGCTGAATTAATGCCACTGCCCATGGAAAAACTTGATGGAAATGAATCACCTTCCCATGATTGCTTAATGGTTACTGAGGAAGAAACGAAGGGGAGAATTGATTTAACAGACAACCCACAAAAAGAGCAAGATGGAGAGTTGTTTTGTGACGGCTCCTGTTTTAAATTGCCGGATGGCACATCAACTGCTGCCTATGCTATCACCCCATTAAAAAGTATTGTGGAGAGTAAAAGAATCCTCTACAACTCTGTACAAGCAGCGGAAATAATAGCATTGAACAGAGCTTGTGAGATTTCTGAAAATCTTAGTGTAAACATTTATACTGACAGCCAATACGCTTTTGGCGTGGTTCATAACTTCAGCCGAATTTGGGCTGAGAGAGGTTTCTTAACATCACATGGGGCTAGAATACAACATGGCCCTTTGATTGTACGATTGTTGTCTACACTTACATGTCCGAAGCACCTGGCAATAATAAAATGCGAGGCGCATAAAAAAGTAACATGCAAAGTGGGAGAGGGAAACACATTTGCAGACAGGATTGCGAAACAAACTGCCACTGACCTGAATGCCAGAATGTTCACAGTACAGTCAGAGGGAGTGCCCTGCATGAAAAAGAATGGAATTGCCACTGTCAAAGAAATGCAGGCGGAAGCCACTGCAGATGAAATACAAGGGTGGGCTGAGGGCTCTGCTGAATTAGATCTGGAGGTTTGCTGGGTAGACAAGAAGAATAGAAATTGGATGCTGCCCTACTCCTATGTAACTGCAATGGTCACGATGGCTCACAGCCCTACTCATATTTGTGCCAAAAAGATAGATCAACACTTAGCCACAGTATGGGAGAATGCGCACATAAAGAAAAATGCTGAGAGGTCGGTGCAAAATTGTATTACGTGTCTACAACATAATGTGGGGAAGGGAACGGTGACTCCAACAGGCAGTTTTGGTCCTCCCTCTATGCCGTTTGAGGTAATCCATTTTGATTTCATAGAAATGGAGGGATGCCAAAACTTAAAGTATGTCCTAGTGGTCATGTGTGCATTTAGCAAATGGGTGGAAGCATATCCATTGAAAGACTGCACTGCTCTGAGTACCGCAAAAGTAATGCTAAAAGAATACGTTTCCCGTTTTGGCCTGCCCTGTGTCATATGGTCGGACAACGGTCCACATTTTGCAGGCGCAGTAATATTACAGATTTGTGCAGGTCTCCAGATCGATAAACGATTCCATTGTTCTAGGCACCCCATGTCTGCCGGTCTAATTGAACGCCATAATGGTATCTTAAAATCTAAGATTAGCAAGATATGCGCAGGAAGCAAGTTAAGCTGGGTAGATGCATTACCGCTAGCATTACTGTGCATGCTCACATCTGTGCAGGCGAGAACTGGGCTCTCCCCGTATGAAGTCGTTATGGGGAGACCAGCGAATGTTTGGTGTGCACCTCAGCCAAAGAGCAAAGAGGCTGAGGGAACTGGAATATCCTGTGCTCAGTATCTATTGTAATCTGTTAATACAAAAATTGCATTTGATTCATCAGCAGGTGCAGGAGGCATTGCCAATAAGATACACTGGTCCGGGACATGCACTGGAGCCAGGAAACTGGGTGCTAATAAAGAACTTTGAGCGAAAGACATCATTAGGACCCAGATGGCGTGGACCCTATCTGATCCTCCTGACTACGCAAACGGCAATTCGGGTGGATGGGAGGAAGGCGTGGATACACGCAACACACGCCAAGAAGGTCCCACCACCGGCTGAAAAACTGACTGATCGAGACGACCAGAAAGAGACAGCGGTCCCAGCAATGAAAGACACGATTGCCAGTTCTTTGCTACAAAATCTGCCTGATCCTGAAAGAAAGCCTGGAAAGATTGCTGTGAAAGAGGAAGGGCAAGGAGTGCCCCAACGTTGTCCAGCAGAATCTGCATCACTGCGGGCAAACACAGAACGTGTACCTCTTTGGCGCCCATCCTCTTTCGTTGTGCCGCAGCCTGAAACGAAAGCTGCATCATCACTGTGGCGCTCATCATCATCTGCTATTGCGCCACAGGCTGACTCTGAGCTTGAGTCTGGAAGTGCACCTGCACTATTCGTTGACCACATGATACCAGGAGCAAGGCGATACAATTTGCAGCCCAGGAAGAAGGAGTGATCAAACCTGCATTCCTGTTGATTTTCTTTTTGTTGCCTCTGTTTCCTATTCTCGGATGAAGTAGGAACCGGAGGCCTAGAGGAGAGCGTCGTGAGGGTTGTGCAAATCGGACAGCCCAATAATCGAGACTCCTCGCTGCTAACACAAAATCCATGTGTCCTGAACCCGTACAGACAAACGGGGCGCACATGGTACGAAGGCAATTGATAACTGCTCTGGAGTTCCTTTGAGCAAATGTGCAGACGCACAGAGATCTTGCCCAACGTGTAGCAATCCAGGCTGCTAAGAACTGGCAGGATAGACTGTTGATTTTATCAAACTTCTTGACATTCCAACGAGTGCAACAACGAGAGACATTCACGACGAACACTGCAGAGGAAGAAGCACTGTGAGAGAAAATGCCAGAACCAGCTTTTGCCTCCTCCTGCACCACTGCTGATAATGAATTAAACATAGAAACTGAAAGATTACACAAAAAGAGTTATCGAAAAAATTCTATGCTAATTCTAACAATAATAATGTGCGTAATGAGCATAATAGCCCCAGTAATGACAGCACTGGTATAATGGTACCTGGATGAAATGCACCCCTTAGAAATTCTCTTGCCCATAAGAAACAACTCCACCAGTGAAAGCCCTGTTCATGTAATTACTTACACTCTGTCCCCAATGGAAGAAAGTCATAGAGAAGGTTATGGGAATAACACAGTACTGCACATAATGAACATGACACATTCAATTTTGAAAAAGAATAACTGTTGGGTGTGTGCTCATTTGCCACAGCATGGTGGCAAAGGAATAGGTTGGTACGTGCAGCCACTAACATTAAGTTCTGCATGCAGTGCATCTCTGAGTACATTATATTATGGAAAATGGAGTAAAAGTGAAATGGGTCAATTAGATAGCACAAACATGAATGAATTTGAGGAGATAATCATGAGACCTATAGGTGCTCCATATTTCATAGAGCACGAATGATAATGTCAAAAGCTACGCCCAAACCAATGCCACAAGATAGATTGTTTGTGCCGGAAAAACCATCATTAATCATATTTCGTATGAGATCAGAAGGAAATAAAGATGCACTGCCTACCTCCTATACTGTAAACTACAGCCCACGTTCTGTTCCTTTTTGCTTAAAGAAGAAGGGCTCTTATTCAGTAGGGACATTCACTAGATGTATGAATACAGCGATTCTTACTAGGGAAGTAGAACTAGTATATGTAGGTGACCCTGTGTATTTTATATGTGGAAAAAAAGCATATGCTTGGTTCCCTAGAGACTGGAGAGGTACTTGTTATTTGGGACTTTTGTTCCCAGGAGTGTTTCTTTTAAAAACAACGGATATAGCCAAACTATCTAGATCTAGGCCACGAAGGAGTAATGAGGATGGATTAATAGTAGAAGACGTAGCAAAATCATTTGTAAAATATTTGGCCCAAGCAATAAACTCCTATAATATACAACAACTATCCAGAATCTTAGAAAAAACAATAAATGGAACAACAGATATATTATACAACATGACATTAGAGGAGAAAGGAATTAGATTAATGACACTTCAGAACAGAATGGCTCTTGATGTAGTCCTGGTTGATCGTGGTGGTGTTTGCAAAATTGTGGGATCAGCGTGCTGTGTATTTGTAAATGACTCCTCTCCTATGATTTTTGAAGCAATAAGAAAGCTACATGTCTTAAGCTCTGAACTCCATACCCAAGAAGGAGGTTGGGATATAGGCTCCTGGTTCTGGGAGTTATTATATTCATGGGGATGGAAACTATTTGCGATCCTAGTAGCAGTACTAGGAATATTTATGACATGTTGTTGTTGCATACACTGCTTACCTGTAATATGCACCGAGATTAGTAAAGGGTGTGTGCAGATGATAGAAAAAAAGAGCACTATTAAATCGAGTACCCATGGTAATGAGGAAACAAAGACAGTCAAAGAATTCATGTCCATCAATGTAGATGACAATGAGGAAGAAACTAAAAATGCACAAGATTCAGAATCAGAATCTGAATCAGATACTTGGTCAGAGGCGGATGCAATGTACAGATGAGACGTTTGGCATACGGCCAAAAGGAGGGTTTGTCGATCTAGAAAAGTAGACACCCCTCGATCATAAGGCTATTTATTATGTTGGCCGAAGACCAACCGTCTCATGCATCTAGTATTAGAAATATATAGCCATAATCTTGACTAAGTTGCGGCCATTTTGAAGCGACTGAAATCGCCATTTTGTTTTTCTCTAACATTTGCTTTTTGCCTCATGTAAAACTGCTTTGCTGAAATGTTATTTTGCTTCACTGGTGTGCAATGCAAGGCCGCGAGTGGCATGTTGAAACATAACGCAGTAACTCAGACAGAAATGTCCGGTCCCCTCCCTCGCATATCCTTGGAGGGTGAGCTGCAAGGCATTCTAATCAGTACAGCAGATGCCAGCTAGTCTCGGTAAGCACAGTAGAAACGCTAGAGCGAACATTAAATGACTTGAATTATGCTCTTCTTTGCGGCCCACCTTCCCTGAGCCCGGTACAGCCCTGGAGATCAAGTTGACCCCCCGGCACACAAATAGAAACTAGGAGATAGCAAGGCCTGGAATGTGTCTCGCCCTACGCACAGCTTGCTTGCAGAAAACAGAAGCATTGTGTTCTTTAAAACACAGACTTAATGTCTGTGGGCTTACAAAATTGCAAACTGTTACACAATGAATGTTTGAAGGTGTCAAACTCGACACCATTGTCAAACATCGTGCCTAGTTCAAAGGAAATGCTGTAGGGGTGGTATAAGTTATGACACTACTGATTACTAGATGCTTGCTTTGTACATATGTAACTGTTGTATGAATTTCGCTCTCTTGCGTCCCCCGAGGTCTGATAGACACGGGGCGTGGGACCAGTTGGTCAACTGAGACTATTTGTTTTGCAATAAACCCTAGATTTTGGGAATGCAACCTCGTGTCTGGCGTATCAGTTCGTGTGTGGTGATTGTGCCTTGTTTCCACAAACAAGGGTCCCTCAGGGGCCCCTTCTGGGAGAGGCACTAAAGGGGCCACGTTCTTGGAGCCACTCTTACCAGAAGTTTGGCAGGTGTGGCAACTATTGCAATACTTATCTACTTCAGCCCCCATTTTAGGCCATTAAAAGTAGAGAAGGAGCCTTTCCTTGGTCTTCTTGAAGCTCAAGTGACCAGCAAAAGGTATTTTATGGGCTAGTTGCAAGAATTGGAGTCTGTTCTCTTGGGGCACTACAAGTCTTTTGTAGTCTGCAGGGGTTGACTCAGTCGGTTCACTATAGAAGAGGCCATCTTCCCAGTGTAAGCAAAACAGAAAGGTGATGGCTGGAAGGTTTTGAATTAATCATAACCACGGGCAAAGCTCTGGGCAACCGTCCAGACCATCGTTTTTCAGCCTGCCAAGCCATTACAGAAGGGGAAAAACCATATGCAAATCAGGCTTGGTCCTACCCCAAAAGGGGCAGTCCAGCCCGAACTGCTAGGTCACATCCCTTCTGCACGAGACCACAAGCATCCCCAGACATGTTTCAGCCTTTTTGGGCGTCATCAGTGAGGAGTAGCTTGGGTCTCTAGGCCCGGCAGACTCGGGACCCACGTCTGGGCATACCCGTCCCACTCGGGGTGAATTAAGCAAAACAGAAAGGTGATGGCTGGAAGGTTTTGAATTAATCATAACCACGGGCAAAGCTCTGGGCAACCGTCCAGACCATCGTTTTTCAGCCTGCCAAGCCATTACAGAAGGGGAAAAACCATATGCAAATCAGGCTTGGTCCTTGGTCTTCCCAGTGTAACCTATACTTCCAAGGCTCTTGCCCTTCAAGCTGAGAAGCTGCCTGGTGGCGAAGACCTTCCAGAAATTGACATTCTCTTTGTCCCCTACTGAAGTCTGCCCTGTTGGGGCCACCTTCTGCCAGTAAAGACTGCAGTTCAGGATGGTCCAGAGGGTCCAGATCTCCAATAAGATCCTGGCCTCCTACTAGATCTGAATCCTCAGGCTCTAGTTCAACCACACAGGGTGGTACCTCCCTCTCAGCCTCAGCTGGAGGTGGAATCACAGGTGTGATTTTTGCTAACCTAGGAGATTTCCTGATTGGCAGCACTGGAGTGCTTTCTGCTGGTTTCTTCGTAGAAGTCTTGGGTTTCCCCTTCACTTCTGGTTGTCTCGAAATTGCAGTTAGTAACTCCAGTGGAGTAGGAGTGATTTCTTTTTCCATCATCTCCTCAGGAGAGCCTCTTAAGGTCCTCTCCCTTGCAGGTCTGGTGAGCTCCTGTAATCTCTTACTAGGAGGTCTGGGAGTACTTGACACTACTCCAAGATCTTTCAGATCATTGCCCAACAACACCCTTCCAGGTACTTCAGATTGGATACTAACAGGTATTCTGACAGTCATGTCATTACACTGGATGAGAGCTGGAAACTGGTAAGCATCTGCACAGGCCCTCCAGCTAACTTGTTGAGGTATTTGGGTCCCTTAGCAACATCCTCTACCTTGAAAAACGATTCATCCACCAGTTATGTTGGACCCAGTGTCCCTAATGGCAGGGGTCTCCTGATCATTGACTAGGACACTGTCCTTATAATACTATTTAGTATTATTTGGGATAGAATTATACACATCTGAATTCTGTTGTTCCCACAATCCCAAGGATACTAAAGAAACACTAGCTGAGACTCGGATGGGGTCTTCAGCTAGTAGTTGAAAGTTTCCACTGGTCATTGGTACTTCCTCATCTAGAGTAAAGGCTAAGGAGACCGTGTGGATCCCTTAAGGTTTACCCTTACATCTGGGATCCCCTTTCACATGGTCAGTTGAACCACAAACATAACATTTCCCATATGTGTTTATGAATGGTGGCTTGTTCTGACCCCCTTCTGGTCTGAGACCAGAAGGTACACTAGCCTGATTAGGTTTCCCTTATGGCTTACCCTTGAAATTATTTTGTGGCCCTCTTTGGAATTGGAATTATGTAAATTCTCTTTGTTGTCATTCTTAGGCTGCTTTCCCTCATCCTTTTTCTGAGTTACCCCTGAATCCTTGTGAGTAGCCCTGTTGGCAACCCACAAGTCAGCAGCCTTAGCTAGTTTCTTGTAATCTAGTTCTTTTGAATCAGCCACATGCTTTCTGAGCTCAGGAGAGCAGGCATCATAGATAGACTCCAACATTACAAGATTTCTCATTCCTTCAAAAGTGTTCACTCTGTAACCCTTAATCCATCCCTCTAAGTTTTTCAAACACTCATTCACCCAAGTAGCCCAAGGGGTAGTGTCATGCTTTTTGAGGGTCCTAAACCTCTTAAGGTACTGGGAAGGGGTCTTCCGAAATCTAGCTATCAAAGCTAGCTTTACACATTCATAATCCATCCTATCCACCTCCCACAACTCCATTACCACATCAGATGCAGCAGGGGGAGTCTAGAGAACAACCAGGGGATGAACTGATTCCCTGTGATGTCCTGGAGCGAGTCCATGATTGTACTCAAACATAGCTAACCAATCTAATACATCCAACTTAGATTCATACATACCCACAATCTCTTTAGGTATCCGGGGTCTTTTTTGACTGGAGGATGTAGAGGATTCGGGGAGAGAAGCATTTTCCAAAGACAATTTCTTCATCTCTAGCTCATGGTTGAGCTCTATTTCTTTGAGCCTTAGTTCTTGATGTCTCTGTTCACTTTGGGCACTAATTCTTTTGAATTCAAGTCTCATTTTTTCTAGAGTGATAAATTCAGGACTTAATGTGGGACCTGACAATGGTCCAGTAGCCATAGATTGAGGCAGACAGAGGGCCAGAGGGGGTGACATTGTTATCCTCCTCTTCCTCTTCTTCTTCAACAATAACATCATCAACATTATCATCCTCAATATTTGCTACATTTGCTGGAGGGTAGGCACTACAGCTTTACTCTCCAGTCTTTGGTGTTCTAACAATCTTTCAATAATTTCTGATTTCTTGCCTTTGACAGGAAGACTTTTCTGTCTACTGTCTACACAGATCCTTTAAATAATCAGCAGTATTTACAAGGAGGGTCTCCTGGCTATAGCTTTCCATCTTTGACTTTCTTTAAAATTAACTTTTAGTGATGATTGTTAAGCCTTGTGGTTAATTGAACCAAGGTACTGGCAGCACTCTAAAATGTAAATCCAATACTTTTATCCTCACCGCTGTACACCAGTGATAGGTAGAATCTTGTGCAGTTCCCTTAGGGAGTACTACAGAAGATTAAGACTAAAGGTATGTGCAATAACTCCCCTTTGGTATCAGTCTGTACCACAAAGATTTAGTTGGTAGCTGTGGCTAAGCAGGCAGACTTATCTCAAGAGGGAGATGAGCAGTTTTCAGGGTTTACACATTAGGACTACAATACTATGGCACAAGGAAACACTGACCAAAGCTTTGTATCAACAGGAATATATATATATTTATTTTACACACTCTGATGTTCACACACAAATCTCTATTATAAAAGCAAGTTAAATCAGTCAAGAAAAGTATACACAACTCCCTATTTAAATTGTAGACAAGTTTGAGCAAGAGTGAAAACTGAACAAAACGTCACAGTGAAAACCAAGCAGAAATGGCACTCTAACAATTTCTCAAAAGAGAGGGAAAGGACAAGTTATACATGAATATACGCTTTAACACACCAGCAACACTTCCCAAGAAGATTGTGAAGAAGTTAGGCAAGGCAGTACTTTAGCATATGTAATACTGAGGTGAAAACCGAGCAAAATGGCACTTCACAAGTTTAAAAAGAGGGAAGGAAAAGGTGGTTATAAGAGTTAGGTGCACCAACACATTTCTAGGTGAGAAGCAATCTAGAGAAGGCAGTTGTAACAGATTTAGCCAGAGTCAATAGGCCTGTGCCAGAGTCAGTGGTACAGGGCAAAGTGCCCAGGAGCAAAATGTTCTAGCAGCTGCAGTCAAGTCTTTGTTAAACGATTCGAAAATGCGGTTGCAGAAGGGGAAAGACAATGTTATATGATAGGGGCGGCCAACCCAGTAGGTAAGTAAAGGATTTAAGACACCTTTAGCAGTATGCAACGAAAAGGGAGGCCTGGCGGAACAATGCACCTTAAAAGACTGGCAGTTGCTGCAGATCGGGAGATCCAGCAGAGGAAGAGAGGCTCTCGTCGTGGAGGAAGCTTCGAGTTACTGCACTGCACAAGGATGAAACCAGCCGCGGTGCTGCCAAACGAATAAAAGGTACGCTCCTTTAAATTCCGGTCCGGGTGGATGGGTGCCTGGCTATCCGGTCTCCTAGTGCTTGGCACTGGCGATACAACCAAGGCAGGTCCTGGAAGGTGATTGGCGAACTGCTTGGTCCCACCAGCACAAGGGAAGAAGACTCTTGCAGGTGAAGATCTTCTCGAGTCGTTCAGGTCCCTGCTTTTATGCAGCATGACTGCCATTCATACAGCCTAGCTGTGACTCACACAGTGGGGTGGCTCTCCTGGCGGGAGAACCCCCCAGCCTATCAGGGCAGAGTGCGACTTGGGTTGCATAGGCAACCCTGTCCAGGCTGCCTATTCCCCCTCCCACACATCCTGTCAACCCAGACTCAGTGGCGCCTAGAGGAGGGCTTCTGTGCAGAAGCACGCCAAAACGACAAACAAAGGATCCCTGAGCTGGGTTAGGACTGTAGAGAAAGACACGAGAAAGAAACATAATCAATGTTCTGGCAATAAAAACCTTTCCGGAGTAAAGGTAATATTAAAATAAACCAGCAGTATTTTAGAGGCTGTCAGTAAAAGTGGTAGCCTCGAACAATGGGACAATCCCATAGGGAAATATTTGCGGTCGAATATTTACGGTAGTAACCACTGCCACCAGCCAGAAACCTTTGAGAGAGGGACTGTACGGTGCCCCCTAGAAAATTAACACTAGGGAAAAACTATTAACTCTTCCCAGTACCTCCATAGTAAGATGGGTTGTACTGGTTTTGTTCATAAGATTTTACTAGTAAAGTCAATGGGGACTTTACATGCCCTGGGAGACAGTAGTCAGTCGCAGGGTATGGAGTCTATGTTTGGGGGTCGCTACAATACCCCTGTGGTACGGCACGGAGGGTGCTGTGTACCACGCATGTAAAAAGATGATTCCTATGAGGGTGAGAAACACCCCATAGACCATAAGCACACAAGATAGCCTAAAACACACACTAGCAATCTGTCAAAGAGTGGGAAAAAAGGGTCTCATTCTTAGCAGGAGAAAAAAATAAACCCTTCAAATCCAGCAAAGCTGCTGGGGGACTCTATAGGTAAGGGAAATTAGCCATAGAAGAGAATTCTCCCTAACAATAACATACCACAGTGACAATTACGTAGAACAAGTATAAAACAGTAGATTCTTTACAAGATATAATATATCTGGTACTTTGTGAAAACACATTTATATATCTTCCATTTTAGGATAGCAAAATGAAATTGAATGTTACATCTGTCATCCTAATGAACAGTTGTAGTGCTTTGTTTGTTTACTTTTTCAATTTTGTATTACTTTATCAAATGTTGATCACTCTTTCTACAGGCAAAATAAAACCTTTAAAAGGACTGTGGAAATGGAGAACTCACCAGTGTTTGCGCACCACAAGGGCCTCATCACAGGTCGGGCGGTATCCCAGCGCTAATTGCGCCGGGGATGCCACCTAATGCAATTTGCATTACCGCAACTCAGTCCGGTGCAATTTGCGCCAGATCCCGAGTTGTGGTGGGTGATAAATCCCCATTTCCAATTGGGTCACTAGGACCCAATGGGGTTAGGGGCGCTATTACCACCAGCGGTATTTGAGCCGGTGGTAATAGTGGCAAAAATGGTCAGTAAGTGCAGATTTTTACCTCCAGAAAAAAACTGGAGGTAAAACTGAAACTTACCACCCAACTCGAGATTTGCCAACACTTAAATGCAGCGTTAATAGCATTACTGCCGCTTTTAAGGGCTGAGTCCAAACTCGTGATGAGGCCCAAGTGTTTCTCGCTATGTCACCAACACTCCTCACCATTTTGCCTCATTTTCTCACACCTCCCTGGGCTTCTTGTTACTGTGCGCTCCATCACTACACTAACATTTGACTCGCATGACATAATATGCAATTATACCAGCAGCACCTCAACTTTGGAATATTCTAGCCATCTCACTAAAAGCCAATAAGAACCATCCTGCTTTTTGCAAACTTCTAAAGACACATTTGCTCACCACAGTATAATCTAAAGCCAGTTTTTATGTTGATTTGTCACAAATATACGTTTCGTAGGGCCAAGAAGCCATCTCTTCATTGCGTGCACTCCAAACGGCTAGATAGAAAACACACAGCTGTTGCTGACCAATATTCTCTAGGGTACATGCTTTTTGTTTTGGCTATTAGGTGGTGCTAAAGAACCACCTATAAGTCAAAACTACTGCATTAGAGTACAGATAGGGAGAAAAGGCATATGACGAGGCCACAAAGCTTATAAGTTGGCCCATCAATTGTGTGTCCATTAAAATCTATACAAAATTTCATAAACAAGAAAACATAAGATAGAAGGGCATACATTTTACAACATTGCATTGATAAACAACCCGTATACAATCTGAGTACAATTTCATAGACTGTGGCAAGTTGGAATCACTTATAAAATACAACAATTCATATTAAACGATCATCATACAATAGTCCATCAATTAAAAATTGGATATGCGGAATTAACTTTGAGCCAAACATGAAAGGCTGAGGCCGCGATGACGTAGGATTTTGCGGAGAAAATGGCACTCCAAAACTGGTAAGAGTGATAGTTGCCAAATCTGCTGTATCCCCTTACATAGATCTGTTGTAGTGGAGGGCAATCAGTCGATACATGCTGAGCAAGTATGCTCCTCTCTCTTAATTCCGCTCTAAGCCCCCGTGTTAGCTAATACCGGGAGAAGATCAAATTGGAGGTAGAGGATAAATCGTATAATTGTAGGAAGACGAAGTGTGGTTAGATACGTTCTTGGGGAGTCCCAGAACAAACCCTGGTTTGTATATATCGCGTATTTGCACCTCTCTGCCAACCTGCTGGCTCAAGGAAGTACAGCGGTCAAATAGGCGAGTCTTTGCATTGATCCTGCTCAGGAATACCTGAATGTCTGGTGTCCCGGAGTAAGGTAAATTAATATCTTTACAGTGGTTTGTCGCTGTGGACGCTAAGTCCCTTAACCAATCACTTTTGGATAAGCGATCACTATGGTCTTGCATGTAATACACAAGAGAGCCAGTGGCAGGAGTAGTACAGGGGGAATTTATCAACCAACTTTGGGAGACATAGGGAAAAGCGTGAGTTTGGGGGTGTAAAGCAACCACCGGAAGGGGTGTCTGTGCTCCTGCTCTCTATATGGCAGAGGAGAGGCACAGAGGACCCCAGCCAAGATTCTCTATTATTGTTAACGTAGTAAAGCAATCAAGGCCTAGCTTCTCAGGAGGTTATGCAGGCTAGTTCTTAAGTGCAGTGCGGTCCCCAAGCACCCACAAAGGACTGTCCACACATAAGGTTCAAGGTTATATACACAATCACGATAATACACTTTGGTCTACAACAATTCTAAAATGGTAAATATATAAAGTTCTAGGTGGTACCACGATTACTCTGATTCCATTAAAATGCATTAACTGTACTCAGTTCAAATAGCATACGAATCAACACAGCAAAACAATATCAACCATAGAATTAGGAGGAAGACAAGTTGGTTAGACAATTGGCAGAATACTGGCCCCTACCACTAGCCACAGTTCTGTATGAGGATCCCCTCACCTGGGCAACCTGTAAATGAGGATGCACTACAAGCCCAGTCCATGTATTGTCTTTTAGAGTCTTATCTCCTTCTATAGTTCTGCAACCCAAATGTACCTTGTGTTGGAGAGTTCTTTGTCAGGGAATTGACGGGCCCTTCTTGAGTGCACTCCCTTTCAGGCAGTAGCCACAGGTCGTCGAACTTCTGAGATGAAGGAAGGGTGAACGTTGTTGTGGAGGTAGCAGCTTAGATCTTCGCGGTGCTCGTTGACAAAAGCTTGTGAACGTCCTGTGAAGAAGAGGCGTGCGGTGCATCTCGACGCCAAGTGTTCGTTGCTGCAAAGAGTAAATAAAGAACTTTGGCCCATCAAGGGCGTCGAGTCATCGGCGTCTGGCGTCGGCAAATGGGACATGACCACGGCTGGCTTCATTAGCTTTTTCAGCGTCTCTGAGGTCTTCGGGTGGCGAGAAACCCACCGGCGGATTCTCCTTAGTCGTCGGTGGCCTTGACTTTCTCAGGCAGGACGAAAGCAGTCGACGAGGGTGAACAAGGGAGTCCTTGGATCAAAATGTTCTTAGGCAAAGGGAGCACAGTGGCTCCGGTCGATGACTGTGGTCGTCGACGGTGGACAGCTGTCAGGTGCTTCTCTTCATTCTCCTCGGCGGTCCCAGTCTCGGTCGGCATCCTTCCGTAGGTCTGTCTACAAGGGAGCTTTGGCAAAGATCAGCTGGTGAACGATGGTCCCTCGTAGCTCAGGGAGAGGTCTACTAGCCAGGTCCTCTCTTGGATCAGTCCTTGAAGGCGCAGCAGCTTTCAAATTGAAAGGAAGGGAACAGCGGTTCACCTTCTTCTTCCGGCTAGGCTTCGAGAGTAAGCATCAAATATCAGCCATATCTTCTGAATGATTTCTAGCAGTGCGAGGCCCCCAGATATACTGTTGATCTCCCATTCACTCAGTCATTGTGTCAGCCACCAGATACTAGACACCCATAACACAGAATGTGTATTTGGCACACACTCCATTCACCCAGGTCCCACCCCATGGGCGTACCCACAACATACAGTCATTGGGAAGGCTCCAGCCTGGCCTGGACTTCCCCACAACACCATATATGGAACTTCCACCTAACAGCCAGTTAGCGGGAAGGGACAGAGTCAGGGCTTTCCGGGACTTCGGGAAACGTAAGGTAACAGGCGATAGAAAGCAAGAGGCCACTGGGGCCATCTTGTTTCCTATCAGGAATCCACTGATTCCAATGACAAGGCCTGGGCATCCCAAAATGGAGGATGCGCAGGGCACCTGTCAATTCAGCACGGAGCTGCCAGCAGCCCGTACCCTGCTCTGTGGGTCACACACAGGTGCCCAAAAACATACACCAGGAGTACAGGGTCGTACTCCAACCCATGGGTGCCATTAGGGTATCCCAAGGGTATGTTCACCATACCAAATATAGGAAGAGCCCCACCGCCAGGAGTCCCACATTGAACTCCTGTGCAGTAAACAAGACAGAACACATGATAAAAAGCAATAAAGGACAAGGATTCGGAGGCCCTGTCCCTCTGATGCATTAACAGCATCACAGGGGAGTTCCACGATCCTGCTACCACAATACTCCGTAGTACGGTGCTGTCTTATATGGAATTTTATAAATGCACAACCCAGTTCCATGTCTGGGAGTCGTAACAGATATTCCGCACAGCCAAACACCTTTTATTCATATGCCTGCAATTCATAAGGCTACTAAATCACTACTTTCAATGATTAAACCCGAAACATCCCCACAGAGCTACATTTCTTTCTGCAGACATCTTTCAACTTTGGTTGTGCATATTGGAAAAATAGAGCACCCAGAAATAGCGACTCATTTTTATTTGCATTTTTGGCTCTGAAAGCCTTTTGTGACTGCTAAAAACTAAATACAGAATCATATCAATGAGTTCAAGAAAGTAAAGGAAAAAGGATGGCAACCGGCAACCCCATACTGGGTTCTTAGCACATTTCACTATTTTTAAAAGACACTAAATGATCGTGTTTTTCTCCTAAGGTTTGAGGCAAGTGAGTCGGGGACCAATTTTACATGTGCGATTCCATTTTTGGTATTTGTATACACCCCAACAAAACCATCAGACTTATATTTCAGCTTCCTATAATGATACAGTGCTTTGAAGATGAAGTGACAAATCAACTTCCGGGGTACCAGTGGTTGAGGGATGAATATCGGCTTCTAAACCATCAATCAGCCACACACCTGTAGTAACTAGAAGGGATCCAAATAGATCAAATAGATTGGAAACACAAGCAAATTAAAAACCTCCTTGTCCAGTTTTGGTAACGTGGACGGAATGGCAGGCTTATCTACGCAAGGTTGTGGATCGTTGGTTAGTTGCAACACAGCGAAAATGCAATTATTACCCAATGATAAAAGGGACTATCCAGTCAAGGTTGTATGAAAGTATCTACTTTATTATTATCACAACAAACAGCTGTAGCACACTATAAAATAAAACCCACTCTGTAAAGGAATGCAGAGGACAGATAGGTTCAAAGAGGGAAAGGGATGCACTCTGAATACTGACAGGAGGGTAGTTGGTATAGTGAATAATCACAGCAGTTCAAGGATACTTGGTTTTAGCACAAAGGGAGCAATAGGTCCTAAGTTGTCACAAGCGGCCTTCAGAGAATTACTAGGGGGACAGAACCACAATGTACCTTGTGCTTGTAGTTGTTCTTGCTGCTCTACACGGTAGAGTCAGTTTCAGGGCACTTTGCAGCTTCTGCAACAAAATTCAAGACGGGAGACAGCTGCGGGTATCAGGCGGCAAACAGTTTGGCCAGCGAAGCTGGATGGAAGGCTGCAGGCTGGCCTACACAGCAGCTCAGGTTCAGGAATCATTGTCTCAGTTCTGGTTGGCAGTTCTGAAGCACTGGTCGAGGCGTATCATTAGACTTTAACCCCTTAACTGCAGGGGTCCCCCCCCCCGTGCCAAGGCCTTTTTTGGTGATTTCGGTATGTCGCCATTCAATCCCTTGTAACGTTTTTGTTGCATGAGATATCGCAGTCATATTTGGCCCCTTTTCTTCCCACATGTAGGCGGTCATAACGCCAGCCACCAAGGAATCCTAGTTTGCTGTATGGGGGTTAGAGTAAATAATCAAAAAGGGAGAACATTTGTGTTTTTTCCAGAAAATGCCAATAAAATGATGTACAAAGAAGCCTGTGGTTTTTTCCTTGAAAGAGCTAGGAGCAAATGGTTTGCTGTGCTGAATTCGCAATTTTTCAGTCTTTCAAGAACAGGTTGAGTGGAAACCAAAAAAACATATTTTGATATGGTTACCAGCCGTTTTGTGAGAGGTAGGCGGTTTTGGCCTTTTTTTCCAATAGGACATGCGTGGAGGGAATGGAAGAGCAGAGTAGGAAAGCTGAATGGGAAGACAGAAAGGCATACATTTCTGAAAAGTAGACAAAATTCCAAGTTTAGGAAGGGGTAATTTGCGCAGTTCAGGTAACAACTAAGTATGGAAAAGTTCCACAGTTTGGGGAAAAATTGGAAAAAGGACTGAAAAAAAGTTATGCGGTGGATATGGTTGGTCCGGTAAGGCAATGGCTTCTGTGAGTTCTGAGAAAATCAATGCTCCGCTACATTCCACCGACTCTTCCAGTTAGGAAATCACACATTTTCCATAATCTTTTGAAAAACAAGCAATACCACAAGCCAAAAACTGAGCCATGGTATTCAAGATTTTTATGCTTACGGCCAAAACAGATGTACTTAGCATGTGTAAATAAGGAAAACAAATGCGGTGAGGAAAGGCAAGCAAACTTTTTTTGAAGGAGCACAGGGAGACCGTTTGAAGGGTAGGTGACTTGTGCAAGTTACAAAAGCGTATAGTACCTAAAGCAGCGACTAAAAGTAGGTCAAATTTCGGAAATGAAAGGGTTGTGTGACGAAGTGCAGCAGCAAATGTAGGAAAACATTATGAAAACCAAGTGAACACAACAAATGTCCTACTTTCCTGCGTTCTCACAGGTGTCCCGATGACAATGGTACCTCACATGTGTGGGTGCACCTAACTGGGCGTAAAGGGAAAAGGCTAAACCATTGGTTAGCCCAAGTCTTTAGGCAGAGCATCATTTGAGGGATTTTGCTCTGGTGGATAACCTACAGATTTGGGCCTGTGGTGTCTGAGACACCAAGTAAAACAGGGAATCCCATGCATTTCAGAAAAAAGAAGACATCGCTGGGAATCCACAGAGGTCTGACTTGTGCGAATCACCCCAGAATTTATTACCCACAATCCCTGGCAAAGTCCAAAATTTGGCGAAAGAAAGACAATTTTGAGACATTTCCACTGCCAACCCAGCGGAACACGCCGGCAACAACATATGTCCTACCTTTCCGCGTTCCCACAGGTGTCCCTACGAAAACCGTACCTCACATGTGTGGGTGCACCTACTTGGGCGCAAAGGGAAAAGGCTAAACCACTGGTAACCCCAACTCTTTCAGCAGAGCAGATTTTGCTGTTGTGGTCAACCTGTAGATTTGGGCCTGGGGTGTCGCAACCTCCAGGGAACCGAAAAGGAGACACCAGTGCTAATCCACAGAGGTCTGACTTGCACGAATCTCCCCAGAATTTATTACCCACAATCCCCAGCAAAGTCAGAAATTTGGTGAAAAAATGACAATTTTCAGACATTTTCCCCTGCCAACCCACCGAAACCTGGGCACTAAGGGGAAAGGCTAAACCATTGGTAACCCCAACTCTTTCGGCAGAGCAGATTTTGCTGTTGTGGACACCCTACAGATTTGGTCCTAGGGTGTCGAAGCCACCAAGGAAAACAGGGAACCCCATGTATTTCTGAAAAGAAGATATCCGTGGGAATCCACAGAGGTCTGACTTGCACGAATCTCCCCAGAATTTATTACCCACAATCACCAGCAAAGTCTGAAATTTGGTGAAGAAAACACAATTTTCAGACATTTCCCCCTGCCAACCCACCAAAACACACGGCCATCAACACATATCTTTCCTTTCCCGCATTCCCACAGGTGTCCTGACGAAAACGGTACCTCACATGTGTGGGTGCACCGACCTGGGTGCAAAGAGAAAAGGCCAAACCACTGTTAACCTTAAGTCTTTCGGCAGAGCAGATTTTGAGGGATTTTGCTCTTGTGGACAACCTACAGATTTGAGCCTGGGGTGTCGCAGCCAGCAAGGAAAACACAGAACCCCAGGTATTTCCAAAAAGAAGACACCTGTGGGAATCCACAGAGGTATGACTTGCGCGAATCGCCCCAGAATTTATTACCCACAATCCCTGGCAAATTCCAAAATTTGGCGTAAAAAACACAATTTTCGGACATTTCCACCCAGCCAATCCACCGAAAAAAACAGGGTGCCATCAACACATGTCCTACATTCCCGCGTTCCCACAGGTGTCCCGACGAAAACGGTACCTCACGTGTGTGGGTGCACCTACCTGGGTGCAAAGATAAAAGGCTAAACCACTGGTAACCCCAAGTCTGTTGGCAGAGTAGACTGCATGATTTTGTTCTTGTGGACAACCTGCAGATTTGGGTTCAGGGTGTCGAAGCCACCAAGGAAAACAAGGAACCCCATGCATTTCCAAACATAAGACACCTGTGGGAATCCACAGAGGTCTGACTTGCGCGAATCACCCCAGAATGTATTACCCACAATCCCTGGCAAAGTCCGAAACTTGACAAAAAAACACAATTCTCAGATATTTCGTCCTGCCAACCCACCGAAACACACCACCAACAACACATGTCCTACCTTCCTGCGTTCCCACAGGTGTCCCGACGAAAACAGTACCTCACATGTGTAGGTGCACCTACCTGGGCGCAAACGTAAAAGGCTAAACCACTGGTAACCCCAAGTCTTTCGGCTGAGCAGATTTTGTGGGATTATGCTCTTGTGGACAACAGAAAGATTTGGGCCTAGGGTGTTGAAGCCACCAAGGAAAACAGGGAACCCCATGCATTTCCTAAAAGAAGACATCCGTGGGAATCCACAGAGGTCTGACTTTTGCGAATCGCCCCAGAATGTATTAACCACAACCCCAGCAAAGTCTGAAATTTGGCATAAAACCCAATTTTCAGACATTTCACCCTGCCAACAACACCTGTCCTACCTTCCACAATTTCCACAGGTGTCCTGACAAAAATGGTACCTCACATGTGTGGGTGCACCTACCTCTGCGCAAAGGGAAAAGCCTAACCACTGGTAACCCCAAGTCTTTCTGCAGAGCAGATTTTGTGGGATTTTGCTCTTGTGGCCAACCTACAAATTTGGGACTAGGGTGTCGAAGCCACCAAGGAAAACAGGGAACCCCATGCATTTCCATAAAGAAGACATCCGTGGGAATCCACAGAGGTATGACTTGCACGACATGCCCCAGAATTCATTACCCACAATCCCTGTCAAAGTCCAAAATTGAAAAAACACAACATTTTCTGCCAACCCAGCTAAACACGCTGCCAACAACAAATGTCCTACCTTTTCGCATTCCCACAGGTGTCCCTACCTGGGCACAAAGGGAAAAGGCTAAACCTCTGGTAACCCCAAGTCTTTCAGCAGAGCAGATTTTGCAGGATTTTGCTCTTGTGGACAACCTACAGATTTGGGCCTAGGTCATCGCAGCCACCAAGGAAAACAAGGGAACCCCATGCATTTCCGAAAAGAAGACACCCATGGGAATCCACAGAGGTCTGGCTTGTGCGAATCGCCCCAGAATGTATTAACTACAAGCCCCTGCAAAGTCTGAAATAGGGCGAAAAAACTATTTTCAGACATTTCCCCCTGACAACCCACTGAAACACGCCGTCAACACAACATGTCCTACTTTCCTGCGTTTCCATAGGTCTCTCGTCGAAAACGGTACCTCACATGTGTGGCTGCAACTACCTGGACGCAAAGGGAAAAGGCTAAACCACTGCTATCCCCCAAAGGGTTTGGGGAGCCAATTTACAGATTTGGGCCTGGGGTGTCGCAGCCATCAAGGAAAACAGGGAACTCCATTTCCGAAAAGAACATACCCATGAGAATCCACAGAGGTCTGACTTGTGGGACTTGCTGCAGAATTTATTACCCACAAGCCCCTGCAAAATCTGAAATTTGGGGGGAAAAACACAATTTTCAGACATTTTCCACTGACAACCCACTGAAACACCCTGCCAACAACAAATGTCTTACCTTCCCGCATTCCCACAGGTGTCCCGATGAAAACGGTACCTCATATGTGTGGGTGCACCTACCTGGGCACAAAGGGAAAAGGCTAAACCACTGCAAACCCCAAGTCTTTCGGCAGAGGAGATTTGGCAAGATTTTGCTCTTGTGGACAACCAACAGATTTGGGCCTAGTTGGTTGCAGCCACCAAGGAAAACAGGCAACCCCATGCATTTGCGAAAAGAAGACACACGTGGGAATCCACAGAGGTCTGACTTGGGCGAATCGCCTTAAAATATATTACCCATAATCCCCGGCAAAGTCCCAAATTTAGGAAAAAAACCTCAATTTTCAGATATTTCCCACCTTGAAACTACCAAAACACGCCGCCAACAACACAAGTCCTAGCTTCCCACATTTCCAAAGATGTCCGGATGAAAACAGTACCTCACATGTGTGGGTGCACCTACCTGGGTGGAAAAGAAAAAGTGTTGACCATCCACAAGTCCAACAGCAATCCCAGGGAGCCCGGCAGGGTCCCTCTCCGTTCCCCGAGGGAAATTCTGTAAAGCTGCCTAGCCAGAGCTCCAGGCCGGTTGGGGGTGCTGCCCTGGCCTTGAGTGGCTGTCTCTCATGTGGGTTGACCATCCACAGGGAGTCTCGGCAGGCTCCCCATCCTTTCCTAGAGGGAGAAGGTGTAATGCAACCCAGCCAGAGCTCAAGGATGGTTGGGGGTTATGTCCCAGGCCTTGGGCACCCGTCACCCGTGTGCGTCAACCATCTCCAAGCCCAGCCTGGAGATCTGGCTGGGCTGCATTACAGATTCTCCCTCCGGGAAAGGATGGGGAATGTCCCGGGCCTCCTGGGAATCTCAGTTGGGCTTGCGGACGTTCCAATCATGTGGGAGTCACCCGCCAAAGCCCAGGGATATCACCCCATACAACACTGGAGCTCTGGCTGGGTTGGGTTACAGCTTCTCCCTCCGGGAAAGGACGGGGACCCTGCCGAGGCTCCCTGGGACTGCCACTGCACTTAGGGATGGTCAACCCACATGGGAGACTGCCGCCCAAGGCCAGGGACATTATCCCTGACTTTCCTGGAGCTCTGGCTGTCCTGTGTTACAGCTTCTCCCTGCGGGAAAGGTCGGGGACTCTGCCGGGGCTCCCTGGAACCGCTGCTGGACATGGGGACGGTTGACCTACATGGGAGACAGCCACCCAAGGCCAGGGACATCACCCCTGACAAATCCTAGAGCTCTGGCTTGGCTGCATTACAGAAATTCTCTCTGGGAAGGGGTGGGGACCCTGCCGGGGCTCCCTGGGATAGCCACTGCACTTGGAGATGGTTGCCCCATATGGAAGAGAGCTCACCAAGGCCATGGACGTTACTGCTGACTATCCTGGAGCTCTGGCTGGCCTGCGTTGTAGATTCTCCTTCTGGGATAGTTAGGGGACCCTGCCGGGGCTCTTTGGGACTGCTGCTACACTTGGGGATGGTCAACCCACATGGGAGACAGCCACCCAAGGCCCGGGACATTACTCCCCGACTTTCCTGGAGCTCTGGCTGGCCTGCGTTATAGCTTCTCCCTCTGGGAAATGATGGGGACCCTTCCGTGGCTCCCTGGAACTACCGCTGTGATTGGGGGCAGTAGACCCACATGGGAGACAGCCGCCCAAGGCCAGGGACATCATATCCAATCGTCCTAGAGTTTTGGGTGGACTGCGTTACAGCTTTTCCCTACAGAGAGGTATTGGCACACTGCCATGGCTCCCTGCTGGGGAAAAGCTGTAAAACAGGCCAGCCAGAACTCCAGGATGGCTGGAGGTGATGTCTCCGGCCTTGGACATTCGTTTACCACGTGGGTGTACCATCCCCAAGCACAGCGGCAGCTCCATGGAGCCGCGGCAGGGTCCCCCTTGCTCCCCCGAGGGATATTCTGTAACGCAGCCGAACCAGAGCTCCATGATTTGTCGGGGTAATGTCCCTGGCCTTGGGGGGCCATCTCCCCTGTGGTTCTACCATCCCCAATCACAGCGTTAGTTCCAGTGAGCCCCGGCAGGGTCTACATCTTTTCCTGGAGGGAGAAGCTGTACCTCAGGCCCGCCAGTTCTCCAGGATAGTTGGGGGATTCTGTCCCCGGACTTGGGTGGCTGTCTCCAATGTGGGTTAACCGTCCCCAAGCCTAGTAACAGTTGCAGGGAGCCCTGGCAGGGTCCCTGTTCTTTCCCAGAGGGAAAAGCTGTAACACAGGCCAGCCAGAACTCCAAGATGGTCGGAGGTGATGCCTCTGGCCTTGGGCGTCTTGTCTCCCATGTGGGTCAATCGTCTCCAAGTCCAGCGGCAGTTCCGGGGAGCCTGGGCAGGATCCCCATTCCTCCCTGGAGGTGGCATCTGTAACGCAGCATAGACAGAGGTGCAGCCTGGGCTTGCAGATGGTCAACTCACATGGGAGACAGCTGCCCCCAAGGGCAACACCAATGTTATTCTGGCATGGCGGGCATGGCAGGCAATTTGTGGCCTGACCCTGCAATTGTGTCCCAGCCCACCAGAATACCTCCCCAGATAGTCCACTCCCACTCACACCACCAACAATCCAGCCCCAGTCCGACCCGCCCCACTGACAATGGGCCCGAACCTGTCATGATTCCTGCCCCTCATGTCCCCAGCCCTCCAAGATGTCAGGCTGGAGCCAGGCCACGATCACCTACATGACCCTCAAGGGCCTCTCCATCCCTCCAAAGACCCACTTGGAGTCAGACGTGGCGCTTGTGGCACCAGACTCACTCACTCCCATAGGATAACATTGGGGATTGGACTTGTAGTGCATTGATGGGGACACAATGGATGCCCCCACATATTTCGGTTCTCAGAACTGCATGTGCAGTCTAGTCTTTTGGGTGTGGTTCAGCCCAGAGACACCTGAGATACCCAGGGACTATTTAAGCCACGCCCAGGCTGAGAAACATGCTTTGTGTTTTCTGCACCTGCAGTGTGACACTCACCGTGTTCGGATCGGTCTCCAGTAGGCCTGCATCTTTCTTCTGCGCTCAGCTCCTGCAAGACCAAGAACACCGTTAGCAACAGCCTTACCTTGCAGCGCTTCTGCCCATCATTCAGCGCTTCTTCTGTTCTGCGGGCATCTTCGGTGGTGTCATTCCCATTCCGGCACGCCGCTTCCTAAGGAAAAGGGAAAAGAACAGAAAAAAGGCATTAGTAAGCATTCAGCAAATCTTCGCTTATTTTTAAAGACTGTATGAGCTTCAAACACTTTCCTGAATCCCAGCCGCTCTGGGGGAACTCTCTCTCTGGAACATCTCATCCATCTGCAAGAGGGAAAAGACACTCCAGGTTAGCGTGGAAACATCTAGAGGCGCAGCATACCGCGCTTACTCACCGCATTTCTTCTTCATAACCGGCATCCACGCTGAAAACGTTGCGGCACCTAAAAGAGACAGAAAAAGAACTCAGTTCAATACAAATACGAAAGGGTCGCATCGCACATCGCGCTCTCACTCACCTTCAGCACTACTCATCTCAGCAGCACATCACCATCCAGGGACGCCGGAATCTAAGGAAGGAACGGAACGAAGTTAGAGAACTGTTCAAAAGACTCATTATACTTACCTGCCGGACTCTTGCCAGTGAAGTAACTAGGCAGCAATGAGCCCGCATCAATCAACGCGCCCCTGCGCTGAAAGCAGGACGGAGAGCACACTTTCCAAGAAAACAAGGCCCAGTCTCCAGTCGAGTAGACTGCAGGGAAGGGTTCGAGGTCATAAGAGGTCAGAACAGGCAGAGTGACGTCCCCGTGAATAACAGGTGAGCATTACAGAACACAAATCCTCACATCAAAATGCACCTGGGCGTCATGGAAACGTCAGAAACCGACCAGTTAGCCCACATGTTGGGGCAGCTATGTTCCGAAGTACATGCAGCCAGACAGGAGACCAACACCCTGAGAAGAGAGCT
Organism: Ambystoma mexicanum; assembly: GCF_040938575.1. NCBI lineage: Eukaryota > Metazoa > Chordata > Amphibia > Caudata > Ambystomatidae > Ambystoma > Ambystoma mexicanum. Next base: position 1,275,815,020 of record NC_090931.1, on the reverse strand, counting down.
GATAGTAGCCAAAGAATGCACTGATGATTTAAGCTGGCAACTTCTCCAGTCACAAACAGGGCATGCACCATTGTCGGGAAGCGTGCCCTCGATGCCAGCACCATCAGCCAATCCCGTTCAGATAACCCTTCCTGGGGCAGTTCCCTTTAACCCCACCGAACGATTTACGGGGGATCCCAAGAGGTTTGCAACGTTCATGAACAGTGCCACCTGCACTTCCTTTGTAGACCAGGGGCCTTTACGAATGACCAATCACGGGTTGCTTTTGTGCTATCCTACCTGAGTGGTAGCGCCGCGGACTGGTCTGTACCCGTTGTGGCCCAAGACGATCCTTTGCTGCATCACTTCAGGGGCTTTCAGCAAGAGATGGAAAAGCTGTTCGCCCATTGTACTCATGGTAGGCATTAGACAACGAACTTCTGTCCCTACGCCAAGGGAAACAAGACCTATTAACATACATAGCCATGTTCAATAGACTCGTAGTTGAAGCAGAATGGCCAGTGGAGAAGAGAACCACGTTATTTCATCAGGGGTTGCGGGGGGAGCTCAAGGATGTTCTCGCACAAGTAGTGAACCGCCCCGAAAGACTGCTCAGAATTCATTGACCTTGTTGTTCAACTGGATCACAGGTTGTAGGACCGAAGAGCAGATCGAACCAGACCGGACCCTCGCCATATGTATGTGCGTTCAAAGGACAATATTGCCCGCACAACGGAAGGTTCAGGAGAACCAATGCAAATCGGGGGAGTCAGATCCCCCTTGACTAAAGCGGAAAGGGATAAAAGGAGACAGCAGCAGTTATGTCTGTACTGTGGAAGGTCAGGTCATTTCCTTAAAGAGTGCCCTGTGAAGCCACTGAGGAGGACGTAAGGGGCCATGGACAAGGAGATACCATCAAGGAATTGGAAAACTCCTCAGCTCGGCAAGTGTAGGGGTCCACTTGTCGAACGAAGAAAGTGAACTACAGACCTCCCATTTTGCACTATCTGTGGTCTTGATCAATCACCAACAACCATCTCGAATACACACAGTAAGAGCATACATAGACAGTGGAGCTGTTGGGAATTACATCGACCAGGATCTTGCGGCAAAGATGGGGCTTCCGTTATGCCCTAAATCAACCACCGACACTGTTACCACTATCGACGGCACGGACATAGCTTCTGGTCCAGTATCGCAACGCACTGCAGCTTTAACCCTTCTGTTCCAGGATGGACACCAAGAATCTATCGTTTTCGACCTCATTAAGGCACCACAGTTCCGGTTGATTTTGGGAATGCTATGGTTGGTAGCTCACAATCCTCGAATTGATTGGCGAGCAAAAGAATTGGCCTTTCCTGAGACTTGCACCCACACATGTTATCGCCAAGAGAAACAACCAGTAGGCACCAGAACCTCTATGCTTGCGACTGTGGCAATCGGCACCCTACCAAGTGAATACCAGGACTTTCAAGATGTCTTTCAGAAAGAACAGGCTAATATCCTGCCACCACATAGACCATACGATTGTCAAATCGACCTGATACCCGGCGCACAAATCCCTTGTGGGCAAATTTACGCACTCACAGAACCAGAAAACCAGCACCTGAAGGCCTATCTTGACCAATACCTGGCCTACGGGTTCATCCGTCCCTCGAAGTCTCCAGCAGCCAGTCCTCTATTCTTCGTACCGAAAAAGGAGGGGGACTTGAGAACGTGCATCGACTATCGCGCACTGAACCAGATTACCGAAAAAACCACTACCCCCTGCCACTGATCCCTGAATTGCTTGATCAAGTCAAAGATGCCCAAATCTACACAAAACTAGACCTGAGGGGGGCATATCACCTTGTTGGCGTAAAACGGGGACAAATGGAAAACTGCTTTTCGCACCAAATACGGCTTGTAAGAATATCAAGTAAAGCTTTTTGGCCTTTGCAACACGCCTGCAGCATTTCAATACTTCATGAACAATGTCCTACGGGAATTGATTGATGTCTGTGCTCTAGTGTACATCGACGATATTCTAATATATTCCGCATCAAAGCAGGATCACATTAAACACGTCCGATCCGTATTGGAGAAACTCCGTCAACACCAGCTCTACGCCAAGCTCGAAAAGTGCTCATTCCATGTCTCTTAGGTGGAATTCCTGGGCTTTATTCTCAGCCCGAATGGAATACGAATGGATGTACAAAAGGTAGATGCTATCCAGAACTGGCCATCCCCAAATTCATTCAAGGGGGTTCAAAGTATGCTGGGTTTTGCAAACTTCTACCGCCGGTTCATCCCAGGATTTTTGCAAATCGTGCATCCCATCACGTCATTGCTAAGGAAAAGCAACAAAAAGTTCCAGTGGACAACAGAAGCCGAGGAAGCTTTCCAGGAACTCAAAGCAAGATTCACATCTGCCCCAATCTTATGCCACCCCCGCCCTGATATCTCATACCTGGTGGAAACGGACCCCTCAAGCATGGCTATGGGAGGCGTCCTCTCACAAAAGGACCCCGAAACGGGCCAGTTACACCCTGTTGCCTTCTGGTCGCGTAAATTCGCACCCCCTGAACTCAATTACGCTATCACAGACAAAGAACTCCTGGCCATTAAGTCAGCCTTTAAGGCATGGCGGCACTACCTTTTGTGCGCCAGACACACAATCACCGTAATAACTGACCACCGGAATCTCCAGTACCTAAAAACGGCAAAGGCCCAATCCTCACGACAACTACTTTGGGCTCTTTTTTTTCTGAATATGACTACGTGATTACATTTCGACCAGGGGTGAAAAATGGGAAGGCCACTGCCCTTTCCCGTATGGGGGTGGAAGAGCAAGGGTATCAGACCCCTGACCCAATAGCAATCATCCCAAGTGACAAGCTCCTAGGAATCACAGCAACCATAACTCAGAAAGAATTACATGAAGAAATCCAAAACCTGATGAGTCCGGAGCAATTACAAGTGTGGAGTGCACAAGGAAAACATTACATGATAAAAGATCAGTTTCCCTACTTCAGGAACCGTTTATTCTTACCAAACCAAGAACTACGAGAACAAGTCATGTCCGTTTATCATGATTCCTTGATCGAGGGCCACCCCGGAATCGCTAAAACCCTAGCCAAGGTAAAACAAAATTATTGGTGGCCCACCTGGCGTAAAGACATTATCCAATTCATCCTATCTTGTGGAGTGTGCGCTCAAAACAAGTCATCCAAGCAGAAACCGGCTGGGCTATTACAACCTTGGAAATCCCACCAGCACCCTGGCACATGTTGTCCCTCGATTTTATTACTTACTTACCACCCAGTCAAGGGTTTAACACTATTCTTGTGGTCGTGGACCTATTTTCAAAAATGGCACATTTCATTCCTCTTAAGGGGCTCCCAAATGCTTCCACTCTGGCAAAGGTATTTCTTGAAGGCATCGTACGGCTCCATGGGTTTCCTTCAGTTTTAGTCTCAGACCGAGGTACTCAATTGGTATCTAACTTCTGGAGAAAATGCTGCTCTATGGCCCAGATCGACATCCGGCTATCCACCAGTCACCATCCCCAAACGGGTGGTCAAACTGAGAGGACAAATCAGACGCTCGAGCAGTATCTGCATTGCATGTTACACCAAGCTGAAGGAAGCTGGTTCGACCCATTATGGATAGCTGAATATGCTTATAATAATTCCCTACACACCAGCACTGGGCAGACACCCTTTTATACCATGTATGGACGTTCCTACAACCCTGGAAAGGCCAGCAGTCAAACCCTTGCACACAACCATTTCTCAAACCTTTAAAAGGGCAGCTGAACACCTACTTCAAGCTAAGAATCGCCAAACGAAGTTTGCTGATCAACACCGAGCAAAGGCCCCCAACTACCAAGTGGGAAGCAAAGTCTGGCTGGTGTCTAAACACGTGTCCATTAAAGGAACCCAGACTTTCCGTCCAAGATACCTGGGTCCATTCACCGTCATCTCTGTGATAAATCCTGTGGCGGTCAGACTAGCTTTGCCGTCAAACATGCAGATTCATCCTGTGTTCCACATGTCTCTCCTTAAACCTGTTCAACCTGGGACCCGGGTAGCAACTCCACCGCAGCCAGTAGTAGTCGCCGGGGAGCCAGAATTCGAAGTCAAGGACATCCTGGATTCAAAGTACGTCAGATCCAAATTATACTACTTAGTAGACTGGAAGGGGTATGGTCCACAAGACAGGACATGGGAGCCTTGTGAGTACATCCATGCACCTCGCTTGCTTAGATGATTCCATCAAAACCATCCAAACAAACCAGGACCAGACAGAAGAGCCACCTTGAGAGGGGCCTTGGGGGGGAGTGCTGTCATGATTCCTGCCCCTCATGTCCCCAGCCCTCCAAGCTGTCAGGCTGGAGCCAGGCCACGATCACCTACATGACCCTCAAGGGCCTCTCCATCCCTCCAAAGACCCACTTGGAGTCAGACTTGGCGCTTGTGGCACCAGACTCACTCACTCCCATAGGATAACATTGGGGATTGGACTTGTAGTGCATTGATGGGGACAAGATGGATGCCCCCACATATTTCGGTTCCCAGAACTGCATGTGCAGTCTAGTCTTTTGGGTGTGGTTCAGCCCAGAGACACCTGGGATACCCAGAGACTATTTAAGCCACGCCTAAGCTGAGAAACATGCTTTGTGTTTTCTGCACCTGCAGCGTGACACTCCGTGTTCGGATTGGTCTCCAGTAGGCCTGCATTTTTCTTCTGTGCTCAGCTCCTGCAAGAACAAGAACACCGTTAGGAACAGCCTTACCTTGCGGCGCTTCTGCCCATCATTCATCGCTTCTTCTGTTCTGCGGGCATTTTCGGCGGTGTCATTCCCATTCCGGCACGCCGGTTCCTAAGGAAAAGGGAAAAGAACAGAAAAAAGGCATTAGTAAGCATTCAGCAAATCTTCGCTTATTTTTAAAGACTGTACGAGCTTCAAACGCTTACCTGAATCCCAGCCGCTCTGGGGGAACTCTGTCTCCGGAACATCTCATCCATCTGCAAGAGGGAAAAGACACTCCAGGTTAGCGTGGAAACATCTAGAGGCGCCGCATACCGCGCTTACTCACCGCATTTCTTCTTCATAACCGGCATCCACGCTTAAAACGTTGCGGCACCTAAAAGACACAGAAAAAGAACTCAGTTCAATACAAACACGAAAGGGTCGCATCGCGCTCTCACTCACCTTCAGCGCTACTCATCTCAGCAGCACGTCACCATCCCCGGACGCCGGCCATCATCTAAGGAAGGAAAGGAACAAAGTTAGAGAACTGTTGAAAAGACTCATTATACTTACCTGTCGGACTCTTGCCAGTGAATTAACTAGGCAGCAACGAGCCCGCATCAATCAACGCGGCCCTGCGCTGAAAGCAGGACAGAGAGCACACTTTCCAAGAAAATAAGGCCCAGTCTCTAGTCGAGTAGACTCCAGGGAAGGGTTTGAGGTCGTAAGAGGTCAGAACAGGCTGAGTGACGCCCCCGTGGATACCAGGTGAGCGTTACAGAACCGTAGAATAATAAAAAAACAGTACTCACATAACGTTTCAGCTGCTCGCGTAGCAAAAGCTGTAAATGAAACAAAAAACATTTGTTACCTATAGTCGCCCAGGCAAAAACAAATCATAACTATTACTCTCTGATCATGGCCCCCTTTTAAGCCATCCCTGGTTGTCTACTGACACTCACCCCCAGTAGAAACACATTTGCCCCTTCCTAGGGGAAGATTGAAAGATTGCACTACCAATCTGCGCCAGGGAGGGCTAATTGAGAGCCCCCGCAAGCATTTGGGGTGGGGGGGAGAGGGCCACCCCCTTTTCATTCCTTTTATCTTAGGTGGTTTAGGGTGCACCCCACACCCCATCAACAACATAGATTTGTTTTGCCCCTACCCTAGGGGCAGATGGCCACATTACTCTGTCCATGTCCCCCAGGTGGGGAAAATGTACTGCCCATGCTTGGGAGGGGTGGGGGTGAGGGCTGTGAACCCCCATAAACTTGGGGTGGGGGAGAGGGTCACCCCTTTTCATTCCCTATATCTCTGGTGGTTTAGGGTGCCCCCCATACCCCCCACCAAATTTATTATTTTTTAAATGTGTTGCCCTTCCCTTTACTGTGTCCATCTGCCCCCAGGGTGGGCAAAACGTACTGACCCAGGTTGGGGGGGGGCTGTGCCAAGATTTCTGGTGGCCTCTCCCCCACCCCAAATGGATGGGGAGCATCTCATGTACCCCTTCTTAGGGGCAGAAATCTGCCCCTGGGGAGGGTTACATGAGGTACCCCCCATCCACTTGGGGTGGGGGGGAGAGGGCTACCCCCTTTTCATTATATATGATCACTGGTGGTTTAGTGTCCCCCCCACTCCCCCAAATCAACTTTTTTCAATGTTTTTTTTGTTTTGTTTTGCCCCTTCCCTAGGGGCAGATGGGCACATGAGTGTGTCCATCTGCCCCCGGGGGGGGAATGTACTGCCCAGGCTTGGGGGGGCTGTGCTAATATTTCTGGTGGCCTCTCACCCCCACCTCAAGTGCATGGGGGACATCTCATGTACCCCATTCCTAGGGGCAGAAATCTGCCCCCATGGAGGGCTACATGAGGTGCCCCCCCATCCAATCGGGGTGGGGTAGTCCCACCTACTTTTCATTATATATGATCACTGGTTGTTTAGTGCCCCCGTCCCATCCCCCTAAATCATCTTTTTTCATTTTTGTTGTTGCTGTTTTGCCATTATTGTTGTTGTTTTGCCCATTGCCTAGGGGCAGAACATACTGCCCCAGGCTTGGGGGGGGGGGGTTGCCAATATTCCTGGTGGCCTTTTCCCCCCCACCCCAAATGGATGGGGGGCATCTCATGTACCCCTTCCTAGGGGCAGAAATCTCAATTTCTTTTTTTTTTGGCCCTTGCCTAGGGGCAGATGGGCACATTAGGGGGGGCAAAACGTGCTCTCCTATGCTTTGGGATCTGGGGGGGTGTAATCAGCCCCCTCGCCCCTCCCCCACATTTCACAAGCAGATCCCTGGTGGTCTAGAGTCATTGCTGGCCATGGATTGAGCGATCTGCGCCCGATCCGTGCCCAGCAATGCTTCAAAAATGGTGTTGTTGGTAAGGGGAGAGTCCCCCCTTTCCAATGACACCGCCCTCGATCTGAATGGCACAATAATGATGCAGATCGAGGGAGAAAAAGAAGGAAACGTACCCTCTGTTTTCATCACGGCAGCCGAAATGGCTGCCGCGGTGAAAAGTACTATTCAGCATTATGCATGCTGACGTGAAACTGAAGGAAATCCCCCCCCCCGGGCCGTGAGGAGGAACCGCCCCTCACATAGCCCAGGGGTTGGATCTCACAAGTGACGTGCCAAAAAGGACGAGCTATCTCTTCCTTGGCAACACAAAGGTAATGTGAAAGATGAGATAGCTCGTCCTTGGCACGTAATGATATGATATAATAGGTTTTTTACAACGCGCTTAATACCCAGAGGTTTCTAAGCGCGGACTCGGGGATCGAACCCATGTTGCTCCATGTCGTCCTGCTTCCAAGGCCAGCACGTTGCCCCTGAGTTATCCTCCCGAGATGAATTTAAGGGGTTAAGCAACTGAGGAGTAACAACAGTCAGCGTTGCAGTCGGCTACAGCTCGAGGAACTCAACTGGCTCAAAAATGTCCTTTAAGGCAGATGTCGGTAGATGCTCATTGATGCACCTCTCCTCGATTCTGCACTGGGCTCGTGCCATCCTTTAAGGCGGACGGCCCCAAGCTGAGGCGTTTGTTGCAGGCAGCTGCCTTGTCTTTGGTTTCGGGTTCAGAGAATCTCTGGCACTTCCCACCTGCAGAGCCTAGCAGGGCACCCTGTGTGCTGGCTGGGCACTGATTCTAGAGCTGCTATTATTATTTTGCATTTTTAAAGCGCTCACACAGCCCGCGGGCATCGAGGCGCTGTTACAGGAATTGTTTTTTTTTGTTTGTCTTAGTTGCGAACACACTTAAATACCCAGAGGTTTCTAAGCACGGACCCAGGGATCGAACCTGTGTTGCTTTGTGTCGTCTTGCTTCCAAGGCGAGAACGTTGACACTGAGCTATCCTCCCAGAGGGTCCTCTGGATTCGGTATCTCCCTCTGTTCCCTGGAAGATGTTTAGGGGAGGGGTCTTGCTTCCCTCTTGGAGGTTCTGGCCTTCCTTCACAGGCGGAAGATATAAGGCAGACTGTACCTTCAGCCAGGGTCCAATGACAAGTTCTTTCTGCTTCTGGTGAAGCCTTCAGATGATCTGCCAAAAGAGGTGCTCAGCCCTATTTTAAAGCCAAATGGGCCACAATGATTGGTGTAGGCTAAGCCTACCTTAATGAATCAATCCTGGGTCCCCACCAACAATCTTCTGTATGCGTGAGGTCATAACCAGAGTGCTTTGCAACGGAAAAGGTAAAGGGGTGAAAACATGTAATACTAAGTCCCACCCATCTTCCTGTCTGGTATGGATCAAATGGTCTCTCTGGTGAATGGAGCTCTCTGTGGTTCCTGATTAAAGTGGCAGGTCTCCTTTGAAGCTGCAGCGAGACCATCCTTTCTGGCTCTGCAAACCACATACTCGGACCTTCTGAATCGGGTCCCCCCTGCTGGGATGACTACTGTAAACACGCAGTACCAGGCATGACATTTCATTGGTAATTGATACTGAGGGCAGGAGTTGACATTAGGTTGACACAGTTGCATATGAAAGGTTGTTGGAGGTTTCATGTCTCCTTTGTTAGGTTTAGCAGGCAAGCCCCATGTCGGCCTGTTTGAATTACTCTCTGATTAGTATGCAGAGTGCTGCCACCAGCTACAGGGCTCAACAAAAGAACAGAGCGGGTCCATGGGGCCTTTGTTAGCTAATTAGGCTGGCCATGGCAGTGGGAAGCTTTGCCCCCCCCTTCTGGAGATGCATTGTCTACTCCACCTGTCAGATCCCAACTACAATGTGAGGCGGTGACTGTGCTATAGGCTGTGTCCACCCAGATTACACAGGTCTATGCATATGTTGTGCGGTGAACCTAGGAAAATGTGTGCAGATTAGCCCCACACATTCAATTTCATTTAAAATTTCAAAAAAGCCCAGGTGAGCGCACACCCACTATGCGGATGGTCGAATTCCTCACAGATGCCCATTCAGGTATGCTTGCCCCTTTGATCCATTTAAGGTCTAATGTACATTCTGTCCCTTGTCACATTGTTCCATTTAACCAGGCCAGAAATGGGCCACCCCCCTACCACACTGTGTACTAATGTACCTCCTCCTCTATATGTGGGAAGCCATTTAGATTTGATGGATCAAGCGCTAAATGTTTCCTGTTCCCTACCAAAGATGACTCTTATTTTGTGAGCTTTGGCGTTTGGCACTTGCGCCACAGCAGACAGTGATAGACTTTCATCAAAATCGTTAAAGGGGTATTTCGGTCAGAAATGTTATTGGCGCAATGGATTGGGTATGGATATTTCATGGCATACATCGATCGTTCTTAAATACATTTCCAAAGCAATTTACCCGAGTTTTTCTCACTTTAACACATGTGAAAACGACAGCTCGGGTACCACCATCTTGTGCTATTCTTATCATTTGATCTATCACCCTAAGGTCAAGTTCCCTTGCTGCATTGATTCAGATCACCTGCTCCTACCGCTGACATCACTAGACGCTCCGGATGAGCTCCACCTATTCCAATGACATTAGTGGGCAGCATATCCACTTCGACCACTGAACGTACCTTGTCATCACCAACGTCATAACATTATCCAATGCAGAACCAGGAACTTACACACACGCATCCACAAAAACGCAAAACTTTTGTTGATCGTTTACAAAACGTATAGAAACATTTTATTTTGAAGAAAACAGCAATGGTCGGGAGTGTAACAAGTAGTTTTTATTTTGACACAACAATGAAAATAGTAAAGTCCGCAAAACATTTGCATTTTATTTCGAACACAGTTCATCATAGCTAGCAAACTTTGCATCGTTCTCATGTTTGGTGTAATTGTGAACGCTGATCTTCTGATGCCAAATCCGATCATCGATCGATTAATCCGAGTCTTTCCGTTCTTCGCAGAAAGTTAAGTTCCATGACCAACGAGTATTCTATGCACATGGCGCTCCATTACAGAGGAGAAATGAGTGCTTTAAAAGTGAACACTTTCACATCTGCATGTTTCTAGGGCCTATAGGCTGCCATTTTGCTCCTTGTTACTGTAACCACGAAATGACAGATTGTTGTCTGGCGATCGTCCCAGATGACAGTTATAATATATTCATAGTTGATAATTATTGTCCACATATTGTTTAAGAAGCCGTCGGCCGGTAGGCTGTACTCATGACAGGCACATATCGGGATCAGATAACTATGTAAAATCGAGAATGCAAAAACATATTTCAGTACCCACTTTATAATACACCGGGTCTGGGGTGGCCATGTTGACAATGGCCCCTGTACGGAGGAACAGTTTGAGGTGTACATGGTGTTCGGCACCTTGAGCCTTCCGATCCTTCCACCCACACAGGTGCAAACTGTCATTGATAGCAGAGGGGGGATGGATGAGGTGAGTGCAGTAGGCCCGGAACAATGTTCAAGGGACACAGAGATATGTTGATGGCAGTGACAGGGTTTTCAAAGGGGAGTCTGCAGACACTGGGTCTGGGTTGGTCATGTGGAAAATGGTCCCTGTGTGATAGAACCCTTGTGGTGTACATGGGATTCAGCACCTTGAGCGTTATCATGCTCCCAGACCCCTTGAGAGCAAACTCACACAGGTGCGAACTGTCATTGATAGCGGAGGTGGGGTGGATGTGGAAGGGGCGGGCGCAGAAGGCCCAGAACAATGTTCAAGGGACACAGAGATATGTTGATGGCAGGGATGGGGCCTTCAAAGGGGGGTCTGCAGACACTGTGTCTGGGGTGGCCATGTGGACAATGGTCCCTGTGCGGAAGAACCCTTTGAGGTGTACATGATGTTTGGTACCTTCAGCCTTCCGATCCACCCAGCCCCCTTGCGAGCAAATGCCCAAAGGTGCGAACTACCATTGATGCTGGAGGCAGGGTAGATGTGGATGAGGCGAGCGCCGAAGGCCAGGAACAATGTTCAAGGGACACAGACATATGTTGATTGCAGGGACGGTGTCTTCAAAGGGATTCTGGGGTGGCCATGTGAACAATGGTCCCTATGTGGAAGAACCCTTAGAGGTGTACATGGTGTTCGGCACCTTAAACCTTCCCATCAACTCAGCCCCCTTGCGAGCAAATGCCCACAGGTGTGAACTGACAAGATGCTGGAGGGGTGGATGTGGATGAGGCAAGCGCAGAAGGCTCAGAACAATGTTCAAGGGACAAGAGATATGTTGATGGCAGGGATGGGGTCTTCAAAGGGGAGTCTGCAGACACCGGGTCTGGGGTGGCCATGTGTACAATGGTCCCTGTGCGGAAGAACCCTTTGACGTGTACATGGTGTTTGGCACCTTGAGCGTACCCATCCTCCCAGCCCCTTGAGAGCACACGCCCAAAGGTGCAAACTGTCATTGATAGCAGATGAGGGGATGGATGAGGATGGGGCAAGAGTGATAGGCCAATGCACGTGGTATTGCACACCAGTAATTTACAATACTCATATGTTTGGACGTGTAGTGGACTTACAAAACATTTCTCACAACTGTTCTACTTGAATTATTTTTTATTTAGTTTGGTAAAGTGGATGTCAATGTAATTACAAATTATACTGCTGCGTTCGAGGTACTAGATGCATAAATCCACGGTATTGTCCGCTGTCACTTGGGATCACCAATGGCTCGAACCACAGAGGCAGGAATTTCTCTTTGGACGCAAAATCCCAGTCTTCCATGAATCCACCATGTAAACACGCGATAAGCCACAAGCATCTACCACCTGTGTAAGAAATATAGATGTAGTTTACTGGAATGAAACCAATAATGCTTTTCTTTTCCACTAAAATGTACGGCATTGTTTTGATTTTAAAAGTACCTTTTCATTCAACATATTGACAGTATTTGTGATTTCAAGTACGGATCACTTACAAATGTGAGTGCACATTAAAGAAAGAACATTTTGGGAAATATTTCAAGCTAAAAAAAACGTCATTGTTTGGACGACAAATCTGCAGTGGAACACTTTGGCTTCAGAAACATTTTTGCCTCAGTGATACGGCAAACTTATATTTGTAACGCTCACCTGATTCCCGCAGAGGCGCCGGTCTTGACTGGGTGAATGCCGTATCTTCAAAGGTGATGTGTAACACACGGTTGGCTCTTTGGGCTGGACCTCTGTGCACTGTATGTCTGACTCGAAGAGTAAGATGTCTGCAGATAGAAAATATGGGATTAATGAACTGGGGTTATTGGGTGCCTCTCTCCTCTTCCCTTTCTCTTCTCCTGTAGAACCCCAAAGGTTAACGCCCTCACCTTAGGTAAGTGAACGCCGAGCTCTCCATCTGCCTCGGGGCAGGGTGCCGTAACCAGTTTCTTCACTGGATAAGGGTGCAGGCCTCTTGACCTCATAGGACTGCTGTCCGTCGTTAACTGCACGAACGGTAAGTTCTGGGCACTTCAAATGTCTTAAAAGTCTTTTGTAATGATATCTCTTGTTTTGCAGGGTTCCGGCGATGGCGGATGGCGGGCTGATGAGAGTTGAGGATCGAACCCGCGTGAGGAATAGAAGCGCCTGGAAGCACGTAAGTAAGCGCTTGTAGCCTGCTTCACGATGCGCACTAACTGTCCCTTTTATCTTGCAGGTACAAGTTCGGAGCTTTAGAGAAGCTGAAGGGTGCTGGAATACCCACTGGATTCGGCGTGGGAAGGAGTAATGGCACGTGAGTAATAAAGTTGCCCAATGTCTTTAAACGCACCTTCTTTTGTCTTTCAGATGCGGGATGCAGCGCCGAAGGCCTCCAGAGCGTGCAAAGAGCTGGTAAGCTTTTGTCTTTCAGATGCCGGAATGCAGTGCGAAGACCTCCGGAGCATGCGAAGAGTAGGTAAGCCTTTGTCTTTCAGATGCCGGAATGCAGCGCGAGGCATTGGTGACAGCCGATGGACCAGGTAAGAGATGCTCTGCCACTGAAGACCGTAGTGCTAACCTGTTCTTTCTTTGTCTTTACAGGTGCTGCTGAAGACTGGATTCCAGGATGGTAAGCCTTTGTTCCCTTAGGCCCAGGATCAGAAGCAGAAGACACGATGAGCGTTCTGCTGCAGAGAATGCAGAATAACGCAAAGCAAGATTCATCCATCGGGTGTGGTTTAAATAGCCTCCTGTAGTGCTTAGGTGTCTCCTTCCACAGCCACGCCTAGGTAAGAAAAGAGTTCCTGCTTTCCAGAAGAGTTCCAGTGTTCTGAACCTAGGGAGTGGCTCCTGCACCACCCAACAGGAAAAGTAGTCCCAAACAGAAGAGGATCAGGGGTTCAACTGGCAGGTAAGTAAGCAGCATGGTCTGCTGCAGGTAAGTCCACCCAAGCATTATGAGCCCGGCGCTTCCAGCGCTGGGACTGGGCATCTTTATGAGCCTGGTGCCACTGGCGCCAGGACAGGGTCCAAAAGGTCCCAATTGGGACTGGCTGGCACTCGGAACCGGGGTTATGGGTCTGCTTCCAAGGGAGTCGGGCAAGTCCTGATCTTTTGGAAGCAGAGATCATGACAGCACCCCCCCTCAAGGCCCCTCCCAAGCCGGGCTTCTCCGGGGGTTTGGGCTTGTTAGGAAATGTTCGATGAAATCTTTTGATTAGACGAGGCGCATGGACATATTCTGCAGGTTCCCAGGATCTTTCTTGGGGACCGTAGCCTTTCCAGTCAATCAGGTAAAATAGTTTAGATTTGGAGATCTTGGAATCCAGGATGCTTTTGACTTCAAACTCGAGTTCTCCATCAACTAGAATAGGTTTTGGAGATGTAGTTAGTCGGGTTTGAGGTTGCACGGGTTTTAATAGAGAGACGTGGAAGACCGGATGTATCTTCATGTGAGGGGGCAAGTCCAACTTGACCGCTACTGGATTTACTATGGTAGTGATGGAATAGGGACCAAGGTATCTTGGGTTGAATGTGCGTGGTCCTTTTAGAGGTAGATATTTGGTGGATAACCAGACTTGATCTCCTACTTGATATTGGGGGGCTTCCTTCCGATGTTGGTCTGCTCCTTTCTTGTATTGTTCTTTAGCCCTTTGAAGGTGAGAAACGGCTTCCTTAAAGGCTTGGGTGATTGTAGAATGCAGGTGGTCTACTGCTGGTGTTCCAAGATCTTGGAGTGGATCCAACTCCGAGGTTCGAGGGTGACTACCGTATAAAAGAAAAAACGGGGTCTTCCCAGCTCCCGAGTGGACAGAGTTATTGTAGGCATATTCGGCTATCCAAAGGATATCTTTCCAAGTTTTTTCAGTTTGTTGTAGCATGCAGCGCAAATACTGTTCCAGAGTTTGATTGGTCCTCTCGGTTTGTCCGTCGGTTTGAGGGTGGTGGCTGGTCGAAAGTCTCACATCAATTTGAGCCGACCGACAGCAACTTCGCCAAAAATGAGAAATAAATTGACTACCTCGATCCGAAATTAGAACTGAAGGAAAACCGTGCAGTCGGACGATGTTTTCAAGAAATTCTCGGGCCAGAGTTGCTGCTGTTGGTAAGCCTTTGAGTGGAATGAAATGCGCCATCTTGGAGAATAGGTCCACGATTACTAGGATCGTATTGTATCCGGAGCATGGAGGTAGATCGGTGATGAAGTCCATAGAAAGCGTATGCCAAGGGCGAGGCGGGATGTCAATAGGGCGTAAGAGGCAGCCTGGTTTTTCCTTTTGACTCTTGTTTTGGGCGCATACTCCACAGGACATTATAAAGTCTCTGATATCTTTTTTCCAAGACGGCCACCAGAAGTAGCGCTTGATCTTTTCCGAGGTCTTGGTCATACCGGGATGTCCTTCCATTAAAGAATCGTGATAACAAGAGATTACCTTTTTCTGTAAATCTGTGCTGGGCAGGTATAACCGTTCTTGGAAATATAATAGGTTGTCCTTCACCGTAAAGTCCTTTCCCTGCAGATGCCAATTCTGTATGTCTGCTGGAGTTACCAGTAGCCTGGCTTTATCCTTAACTTCCTCTATGGATTGTGTGGCGATTACACCTAGAATTCTTTGTTCGGGAATGATAGGTACAGGTTTAGGATTGATCAAATGTTCTTCCACTCCCATCCGAGAAAGGGCATCAGCTTTACCGTTTTTTGTACCAGGTCGATAGGTAATTATGAAGTCAAACTCGGCAAAGAATAGTGCCCAACGGAGTTGCCTAGAGGATTGAGCTTTTGCGGTTTTCAAATATTGCAGGTTTCGGTGATCTGTAATCACAGTAACGGTGTGACGGGCCCCCAGAAGATAATGCCGCCAAGGCTTAAAGGCGGACTTGATAGCTAGAAGTTCCTTATCAGTAATAGTGTAATTGATTTCAGGAGGCGAGAATTTGCGGGACCAAAATGCCACGGGATACAACTGATTGGTTACTGGGTCCTTTTGTGATAGAACTGCCCCCATGGCAAGGCTTGAAGCATCAGTTTCAACGATGTAGGGGAGTTCTGGGCGAGGATGTTTTAAGATCGGTGCAGAGATAAATCTAGTCTTCAAATTCTGGAAAGCTTGTTCCGCCTCGGTAGACCATTCAAAACGTTTGTTTTTCTTTAACAAGGCAGTGATGGGCTGGACTATTCGAGAGAATTCGGGGATAAACCTGTGGTAAAAGTTAGAGAAGCCTAACATGCTTTGAACACCTTTTACGGAGGATGGCGATGGCCATTTGAGAATTGCATCGACCTTCTTTGAATCCATACGCACTCCGCTAGGTGATAATATGAATCCCAAGAATTCAACTTCAGTCACGTTGAAAACCCATTTTTCCAATTTAGCGAAAAGTTTGTGTTGACGCAATCTCTCGAGGACCATTTTCACGTGTTTCCGATGTTCAGTTTCCGATGAAGAATAAACGAGGATGTCGTCAATGTAAACAACAACACACACATCTATGAGCTCTCTGAGGACATCGTTCATAAAATATTGAAAGGCGGCCGGGGCATTGCAAAGTCCGAAGGGCATGACCTGATATTCAAATAGCCCATACTTGGTGCGGAAGGCCGTCTTCCATTCATCGCCCTCTTTTACTCGTACCAAGTGGTAGGCTCCTCTAAGATCCAGCTTTGTATATATGCATGCTTTTCTGACTTGGTCCAGGAGTTCAGGGATCAAAGGTAACGGATATCTATTCTTAACGGTGATCTGGTTCAGGGCGCGATAATCTATACAAGTTCTAAGGTCCCCTTCTTTTTTTGGAACGAAGAACAAAGCTGAGGAAGCAGGGGACTTGGAAGGACGAATAAACCCATTCGCTAGGTATTGATCCAGGTATTGTCGGAGGTGAAGATTCTCAGGCTCGGTGAGGGCATAAATTCTACTACAAGGAGGAGTAGATCCAGGTATCAGGTCTATCTGGCAGTCATAAGACCTATGAGGAGGTAGAGAGTTAGCCTGATCCTTCCGGAAAACATCTTGGCATTCTAGGTATTCAGGAGGTAACTGGGGAGCCTCCGAGGAAATTGCTGCCAGTGCAACACCAGGTCGAGGGTGACAAGTAGAGACACATTCTGGAAACTGAACCGTTCTTGCTCGCCAATCGATCTGAGGATTGTGCTTCTCTAACCAAGGAATTCCTAGAATAATCTAGAACTGAGGGGCCTTGATCACATCGAACACGATCTTCTCATGGTGTCCATCTTGACTTACTAGCGTCACTTCTTGGGTGGTATGCGTTACTGGTCCGGAGGCTATCTCCGTACCATCCACCGTAGTGATGACGTCCTTTACAGCCTTTGGACAAAGAGTCAGATTCATCCTCAAAACCATTTCATGATCCACATAATTGCCGATGGCACCGCTGTCGACGTAAGCTTCATTCGCATGTAATCGATCCGGATGTTCAGGGCTAATGAGGACCATAGGTATCACGAAATGCGAGGTCACGGAACTGGTTTTAACGCTCGGCAAGAGGACCTCTATTCTTGTCGGGCGAGGTCGTTTCCCTGCTCAGAGTTTGTGACCCTGGTAACTGCAGCTCCTACTGCCTTCTTGGCTGGTTTCACCGGACAGTCTCGAAGAAAGTGCCCCGAGTTTCCGCAATAGAGGCATAATTGCAGCTGTTTTCTCCTTTCCCGCTCCTTTTGTGTTAGTGGTCCTTTCAGGCCCCCTATTTGCATGGGTTCCCCGGAGTCTACTCCTTTGGTAGGAGTTGGTGGTTTGGAAAATACTCGAGCATCAAACTTGGAACGATCGGCATTCCTGTTCTGCAGTCTGTGGTCAATTTGAACAACTAAGTCAATATAGTCCGAACAGTCTTGCGGGGGATTCACTACTTGGGCTAACACATCTTTGAGCTCTCCACATAGACCTCTATAAAACAGCGTAATCCTTTTGTCCTCAGGCCATCGAGTTTCCACTATCAGTCTGTTGAAAGACGCAATATAAGCCAAAAGGTCTTGATTACCCTGTCGCAATGAAAGGAGCTCATTGTCCAAGGCCTGCCCCTGTGAATGTCTTGCAAACAGTTTTTCCATACTGAGCTGAAAAGCTTGAAAATCATGGGGAACCGGATCATCTTGATTAACTAGAGGGATCGACCAGTCTGCCGCATTGCCACTAAGGTACGAAAGCACGAAAGCTACCTTAGCTTGATCATTTGGAAAGGCTGCTGGCCGGCATAAGAAGTGCAACCGGCACTGATTAATAAATACTGCAAACCTCTTTGGGTCACCAGAAAATCGTTCGGGCGGAGCCAGAGGTACATTCCCAGGTAGGTTGATCTGCACTGGGTTCGTAGAGGATGTTGAAGGAAGATTTGCCCCTGATGCGGGTAACGGAGTTTGTCCGGCTTGTGACTGTAGCAATTGTCTAGCGAGATCGTCTGTTCGCTCCTTGGAAATAATCAGTTCCCTTCTTAGAGCATTCGTTTCCTGACGGGCTGCATGCACTTCTGCTCTTAGTTCCCCAAGTAACTGGGCTAGCTGGTCGGTATCCGAGGTTTCCATAGCGCCTGGGTGGGAGTTTTGCGGTAGGCTTTGCGTTCTGTAACGCTCACCTGATTCCCGCAGAGGCGCCGGTCTTGACTGGGTGAATGCCGTATCTTCAAAGGTGATGTGTAACACACGGTTGGCTCTTTGGGCTGGACCTCTGTGCACTGTATGTCTGACTCGAAGAGTAAGATGTCTGCAGATAGAAAATATGGGATTAATGAACTGGGGTTATTGGGTGCCTCTCTCCTCTTCCCTTTCTCTTCTCCTGTAGAACCCCAAAGGTTAATGCCCTCACCTTAGGTAAGTGAACGCCGAGCTCTCCATCTGCCTCGGGGCAGGGTGCCGTAACCAGTTTCTTCACTGGATAAGGGTGCAGGCCTCTTGACCTCAGAGGACTGCTGTCCATCGTTAACTGCACGAACGGTAAGTTCTGGGCACTTCAAATGTCTTAAAAGTCTTTTGTAATGATATCTCTTGTTTTGCAGGGTTCCGGCGATGGCGGATGGCGGGCTGATGAGAGTTGAGGATCGAACCCGCGTGAGGAATAGAAGCGCCTGGAAGCACGTAAGTAAGCGCTTGTAGCCTGCTTCACGATGCGCACTAACTGTCCCTTTTATCTTGCAGGTACAAGTTCGGAGCTTTAGAGAAGCTGAAGGGTGCTGGAATACCCACTGGATTCGGCGTGGGAAGGAGTAATGGCACGTGAGTAATAAAGTTGCCCAATGTCTTTAAACGCACCTTCTTTTGTCTTTCAGATGCGGGATGCAGCGCCGAAGGCCTCCAGAGCGTGCGAAGAGCTGGTAAGCTTTTGTCTTTCAGATGCCGGAATGCAGTGCGAAGACCTCCGGAGCATGCGAAGAGTAGGTAAGCCTTTGTCTTTCAGATGCCGGAATGCAGCGCGAGGCGTTGGTGACAGCCGATGGACCAGGTAAGAGATGCGCTGCCACTGAAGACCGTAGTGCTAACCTGTTCTTTCTTTGTCTTTACAGGTGCTGCTGAAGACTGGATTCCAGGATGGTAAGCCTTTGTTCCCTTAGGCCCAGGATCAGAAGCAGAAGACACGATGAGCGTTCTGCTGCAGAGAATGCAGAATAACACAAAGCAAGATTCATCCATCGGGTGTGGTTTAAATAGCCTCCTGTAGTGCTTAGGTGTCTCCTTCCACAGCCACGCCTAGGTAAGAAAAGAGTTCCTGCTTTCCAGAAGAGTTCCAGTGTTCTGAACCTAGGGAGTGGCTCCTGCCCCACCCAACAGGAAAAGTAGTCCCAAACAGAAGAGGATCAGGGGTTCAACTGGCAGGTAAGTAAGCAGCATGGTCTGCTGCAGGTAAGTCCACCCAAGCATTATGAGCCCGGCGCTTCCAGCGCTGGGACTGGGCATCTTTATGAGCCTGGTGCCACTGGCGCCAGGACAGGGTCCAAAAGGTCCCAATTGGGACTGGCTGGCACTCGGAACCGGGGTTATGGGTCTGCTTCCAAGGGAGTCGGGCAAGTCCTGATCTTTTGGAAGCAGAGATCATGACAATATTGATCTAGGGGAACAACGTATTATGTTACCCATCTCTATTGTGAAACAAATAAGATATAGAGTGAACTTACTCATTACTTGGATTACGAGGACGAATTGTAGCTCAAAGTTTGTGCATAGGGACAGTCTTCATTCTTAGCACTGATCTTGTAAGGCTGGCTGCCTTGAACTCATGCAGCTTGACATTTCTCTGCAACATCAGTTCTCCACCAGAGTAGGCAAAAGATCACAATGAAAGCAGGTACACCAGTTGGAAACGCCTTCCATGCGACTGGGTTCAGGTTCAGTCTCCGACGATTGATCCTCATGACTTTCATCTGATTCCACATCGTCTCCACATTTTTCTCTTTCACAGATCTCCTCTTCTGAGTATTTGGGCTCATTCATGTAGGGCCGAATAGTTCCTGAATAGTGAAGAAGCACAGAATGGCAAATAAACATATTTTTGTTTGTGTAAAGCATTAATAAGAGGTTTCCTATTATCATTGAATGTTAAAAAAAGACAAGCAAAGAAACACATCGTAAAAAGGCAAGATTAGTAGTCTGAAACTGTAAAAATTCCAATTAACATATTTTTATTAAATATGGTTTGGAAAAGACCTCGGTACATAATATAAGAAATGAAAAGCGGCTACTGGGTTAATTGATTTTAGGCTGTATAAGTACCTGTTCTCAGTGTGTCGTCCTTGGCAGAGAGCTGAACAGAGCAGAAACAAGTCAGGGAGGCTCAAAATGAAATACACTGACACAGAGGAAAAAGAAACTCCAACAATGTGTGATCAGAAAGGGTTTGTTTATACTTGTCGAGGAACGAGGTAACTTGCCATTTCCATGGAGACACGTCAATAGATTGCGCACAGAGGACGTTGACATGAGACGTGCTTTGGTGTTGTGAAATGGGGCGTGAGCATCTAGTGATGTCAGCGTTTGGGGCTTGTGATTCAAATCAGTGACGCGAGGGCACTTGAACATAGGGCGATAGATCAACGGATAAGAATAGCACAAGATGGCGGTATCCGAGCCATCGTTTTTGTATGTTTTAAAGTGAGAAAAACTCGAGTAAGTTGCATTGGAAATGTATTTAAGAACGATCGATGTATGCTATGAAATACATACACGATCCATTAAGCCGATAACATTTCAGACCGAACTACCCCTTTAACTTTCATTCTGTCCTCGCCTTTTGCCTTGTAGAGTTTGTTCTTTGTGCTTCACCTGAACACAATTCCAGACAGGCTATCATTCAGCCCCATGAGGCCACTGGCTGGATCTATGGCTTTAACTGTCTGTTTCCTCTCTCAACTCTCCCCCTACAGCTCTCTTGCACAGGTCTTCATACCCAGTCTCCTCTGATTGGCTTTGATGACTGGGATCACTCCTCCCTAGAGCCAATGTAATTGCATCCATTGCATGCCCTGGGGATTCAGCACCTGATCCCTGTGCGGCACCATCCTGTCCCATTAGGGCTTTCTGCTGCGCCGTCTGCCACTTGGGCTCTTGTGCAAGATCATGCAGTGTTGGTTGGATGTCACGTATTGTGCCAATGTGAAACTAATTTGACCTGCGCAGTCTGGCCTTTCAAGCTGAAAAGGGGCTCTAGACATAAGCCTTTCAGTACAATATCAGCAGTTGATTGTGTGCTCAGTGCTGGATCAGCAGGGCTCACACTTGTAAGCTTGATGCCCCTAAGACTCTCCCCCTCCCTCCTCATGCCCACTTGCCCTTCTCCCAGCCAGGCCAGCTCGGATATCCCAGAGGACTCTATAGCAGTCGACACACTCAGTGTAGAGCTTGGTGAAGTACTTGAGTTAAATTGGAGCTTGGCGGCTTCTGCATCTGGTATCCTTCTTCTGATGACCACAGTCCAGATGATGTTTCCTCCTTATGGCATTCTATAGGACTTGTCCGAGACAATTTTGGGCAATTGGGGAAGGAAGCAGAGTCTCTTGTATGTCAAATGATTGAGCATTATCAACTATACCAGTTATCTTTTTTCTTTTTCCTGGGGGCAGGGGCATAGTGTCTTTACACTGAGCACCTTCATATGTTCATCTCACCCTACGCCGGGTGCAGCCAGCACCTTGGCCACTCCATTAGCCATTTCTTATTGTTGAATTAATTGTTGGGCTCTTGTGGAATGCATGCTCCTTCTTTGGGTCTTTAGATCGTGGATTCGTAAGTTCCAACTCCAAGGTGTGGTAAACATTACAAGGCTGGAAGGCTTAGAGGATGTGTGAGCAACAAGGTGTAGTGGCCTATCTATCACAATTAAACACTGTTCAGAACGTTCAAATCTGCTAGACACGCATAACAACATTAAAATGCAAATGGGTATCCAGGGATTTTACTGAATACATCACAGAGAATGCTTTTTTACCAAAAACATGAACAACGAAAACAATACCCAAAATTGGTAAAAATGTATCTGGGGGGTGGGGTAAGAGGGTAACATGGGTGGGGATGGGGTTGGGTTGTGCTTATGATTATAGAAAAAACAGGGGTCTAGGGGTACCCCCACAATAATCGGTGTTTTTTTCATTGTTTTGGGTTCAGTAAAGAAGCATTCTCTGTAATGGCAATCGTTAAAATCACATAGAGTAAAACTACATCTTCACCCGCATTGAGAGCTATAAACCTGCACTAATGTTCGTCACACCACCGCAGCCCCCCACCCCTCTCACTAACTCAGCAGCCAAAATGCAGCCATGTTGGAAGGAACCCGTCAGGACGCCATAGGGTTGGGGATGCAGAGCCAGTGTGATGGAATGTAAAGGCGGCACAGCGCGAGCGGGAGATCCGAGGATGCAGTTTATAGATGCCCCGTTTTGGGAAAAGTGCAGGTCTCTTTATTCTCAAAGGTAACCTGTGCATTTCCTGGGGCTGTGTTGCAACGCAAACATGTGCTGGCCAGCCCCCTTGAGTACTCTCCAGACACTCATGTATTGCTAATTACTAATGTATTGCAGGGTCCAGACACCCACGTGTGTGCTGGGAACCCTTCATTGTGAAATGTCACAAAATAATGGCTAGCAATGCGAGTGGGACAGCAATTTATTCCGCTGCTGTTCCACTTCAATTAAATTCCAAGACAGAGTCAGGAATTGCCTTGTCGGCATTGCGCATCCCTTTGCTTCTGGATCAAACAGGCACAGGGGAATGTAGTATTGAGCATCCCTCTGCTTCTGGACCAAACAGGCACAGGGGAATGTGGTATTGCACACCCCTCTTCCTCTGGATCAAACAGGCACAGGGGAATGTAGTATTGAGCATCCCTCTGCTTCTGGACCAAACAGGCACAGGGGAATGTGGCATTGTTCATCCCTCTGCTTCTGGATCAAACAGGCACAGGGGAATGTGGCATTGCACATCCCTCTGCTTGTGGATCAAACAGGCACAGGGGAATATGGTATTGCTCACTCTTCTGCTTCTGGACCAAACAGGCACAGGGGAATGTGATATTGCGCTTCCCTCAGCTTCTTGATCAAACAGGCACAGGGGAATGTGGTATTGTGCACCACTCTGCTTCTGGACCAGACAGGCACAGGGGAATGTGGTATTGCGCATCCCTCTGATTCTGGACCAGACAGGCACAGGGGAATGTGCTATTGCACATCCCTCTGCTTCTGAACCAGACAGGCACAGGGGCATGTGGTATTGCTCGTCCCTCTGCTTCTGGACCAAATGAGCACAGGTGAATGTGGTTCTTTCTGCGCATCCCTCTGCTTCTGGACCAAACAGGCACAGGGGAATGTGGTATAGCGCACCCCTCTGCTTCTGGACCAAACAGGCACAGGAGAATGTTGTATTGCACATCCCTGCTTCTGGACCAAACAGGCACAGGGGAATGTGGTATTGAGCATCACTCTGCTTCTGCATCAACCAGGCACAGGAGAATGTGGTATTGCGCACCCCTCTGCTTCTGTACCAAACAGCCACAGGGGGGTGTGGTAATGCGCATTCCTCTGCTTCTGGACCAAACAGGCACAGGGGAATGTGGTTCTTTCTGCGCATTAGAAAGCTCATCTCATTCGTTAATATGGGATGCACATTAGAATGCAACGAGTTGCGCGAATGTGCAAAGGGTGTGATAAAGGGCTTTTAAATGTGCGCATCTTACGTCGGCACATTCAAATTCACTTTGAGGAAGTGGCACATCTTTTGGTGCGCATCTCATCATTTGTGCCAATTAGGTTTATTTGAGAATTTGGCCCATTATCTTCATAAGTGTTTTCTGGCAAGTGTCTGATAAATTCAGGAGTTGGGTATCGCAGAAACCCGATTTTAAATGGTAAACATTAGCCTGCTACAATATCGTCTCATCTCTAGTGTTCAGTGCTAACACACACACCATTTTGACATCAGCACCGAGCAGTACAGATGGACATTCCCTTTCCACACTGGGAGGCAGTGAGTTTGTGTTTTCAATCCAAGAATTCAGGTCGGCTATAAAAGAGAAAAGGGGAATGTTACCATGGATATTAACATTTCAAGCACATTTCAATATGATGCTACATGAAATAATGCATTTTGTATAGTGACCAAAGACAGGTTTTGTTGTGAGAAAAAAATATTGAATTCATCATGTCATCTTTAAAAAAAATATTCTTCCAAGACACATACCATAAAATAAATGACACATTTCATTGTCTTAATTATATATCTTCTGGGGAGAAAGAATAACTATAACAGGGTAAAAATAAAGAGCTGGGTTCTAGGTATTGAACACTCCTGTGCTGTGCTCTGTGTATAGTTCTCTTGGAATCGGTTAATTGCTGCAAGGTCACAGGTTGGATGAGGCAAACCCAATACCTCTTGAAGGGGGAGTTTGAGAAAGACTGTCCTGGTTACCTTGCACAGTAGATATTTGTACCCTTGTTTATAAAAGGATCTCACGCGTTTCTGCTGTAGTATTTACATCACGACGAACGGAGTGAGCAGTGCACAGGCAGCAGCCTAACAACATTCCCAACCAAATGGATTGATACCAGCCAAACGGCCTTATGAATCACAGGGAATCTGCCCTCCAGAACTTACCTAATTGCCTTGAGAAAGACCCTCAGGGGTTGAAACACGTGTCGGCTGACCACTTAACAGACAAATGTGTCTAAAACCGTATTTCAATGTAAATAAAATACTCTCATGTAAACACCACAGCAGAAACGCGCGAGATCCTTTTATAAACAAGGGTCCACATATCTACTGTGCAAGGTAACCAGGACATTCTTTTTCAATAACTATAGCAGGTTGCACAACAAATACAAATTAAACATACTAAAAATAACTTGCATCACATTAATCATGTACATAATTCATCTAAATAATTCATCAGCTATATATTGATATCCTATGTTGCCCTTCAACACAATTGATTTCTGCCAAATGTTAAAAAGAGGGGCAGGCTCCCCTCTGCTGCCTGAGCAAGGCACTGTCATCTGTCACCATTAACCCAATGCAGGGAAACCTCCCCAAGAACTGTCCTCCCTTCTGCTTGCATCCCCCCTTTGGTTCTTCATATTCTTCTAAAATGTAGCATCTCTTGGAATGCGTCTGAACATTTCTTAAAAAGGGTATCCAGGCCCCCCATTTGAAAAGGTAAACATAATCTTGTCATAATATCCTGCTCCTCTCTTATTTTCAGGGCTGATCATCTCGAAATAAATTCTTTGGCTTTGTGGAAGTGCATTGAAAGGAGATCAACCTCTATGGCAACAGCAACAGACCCTTTGATGTTTCTGGCTCCACTCTGTGGATTGTTTGTCCATATGCTTGTCCCACACAGGTTGATGTTGGTGATGTGTGTGTGTGTGGGTGTTTGTGTGTGGGTATGCCTCATCAGCACCGCCTCATCAGCACCGCAGGTTTTGGTGACTCTGGGCCACTCCATGGAGTATGCAGGCTCGGATTGGCCTGTAGGGCAATAGGGCAATGCCCGAACCAAAAACACAAAATGCTAGTGTGGGTCCCTTTTTTTTGTCAAAGTGGGCCACTTTTCTGGCCAATGTGGGTCATTTTCAAGAGTTACTTTACTATGCGGCTAGTATTTTCGACCAGTGTTACTGAATACATAGTCTTCAAAATGCACAATTTGCATCACATTTTTCTCAAACACCTCCCTCTTGGGTACTATTCAAACAGTCTATCACAAAAGGATTGAATCGCCAGTTGCAACTGTGGACGACTTTTTCATTGGTGCCGGAGACAATTGTATGCCCCAATCCGACCCTGGGAGTACGTGTTGGGGGTTGATGTATATTTGGGTGTATGTCTAATCAATGGCACATGTGTTGACGTATCTAGTCCGTCTCTGCGGAGTGTTTGTGTGAGCCTTTGTTCTCACTGCACATCATTGGCCTTAGTTCTATGCATGTGTGCTGGGTGCATGTGTTTGTATCGTGTGGTGTCTGTGAGTAGGCAGGTCTCATCTGCTGTACTCGCGTTTTTACCACTATGGATGCAATGAGCATGCACACATATGTGGATTCATAGGTGCATTCCATACTTGCCCTTCCTGAGTATTGTTGAACATAGTTTTCTGCACGTATGGTGATACAGACCTTTGTTCTGTGCATGTGTGTTCGTGTTCATGCTGTCTGTTCGTAAGCCCATGGCACAGACACATTGCCCCTATAACTGTCCCTGGATCTACATCGCATGTTGCAATATATTAATACTTTTTTCGTTAGTTTGGCTGATCAGATTCTCAAACCTTTCATAGCATAGATCAGTTCAAAGTAAAGACTCTGTGTGGGCCAAACATCTCGCAAATCATTTGGTCAATTTCAGGAAATGGACCCCAAGAGCATGCTTTTTGTGCTTCTTGTCACAGGGTTCTGCCTGGCAAGAAGAAAGATACCAAGACCATATGTGGTAAGCCACCATCTCTATTAGGAGATTTGTTGCAAGAAGGTCCAAGTTCAACGAAAATGAGATCTTGCCAAACAAAGGAATGGTCAGAATGGTTTTCTTCCAAGTGGAATCGGTTCTCTTTCCCCTCAGAAACCTTCCCGTCCGAATGTGTCTTCCATTGTTTGTTGTTTCTTAGGCCTTCCCGGGGTACCTCTAATGTCTAGGACTAACCCTTTCCTTAAGGAGGGGACTAAACGCCATAGCCATATCTACTTCTCTCCCTCAGGGACATCCTAAGGGACCTAACAGGGTAGTCTGCTTCTTCCGTCACTTCTCCTGATGTCTGAAGCCTCAGCTTCTACCCATACGCTTGCTCTTCTCCCTCACCCACTCTCCTTGTCCCCCTTCCCATCTCTATATCTCTCCACACTCCTTCCACTGGTCTTACTGTCCTCTCTCGTTTCTTCTATCTGCACCTTCCAAGTGATCTCTTTTTTCTCACTACACTCGCGCTTTCTGGTCTTATCTCTCTCCCTCGTCACACAGTGTCCCCTGCTCGTGCTGCTCTCTCTATCTCTACTCTCCTGTTTCCATTTGCCAACTCCCTTCTGGTCATCCTTCTCACCAAGACTCCTCTCTCCCACCACTGTACATGCCTCTACCTACTCTCAGCTACCCTCCTCTCTATCACTTTCCTCTCTATTTCTTCTGCGCATACTAACTCACACCAAAAGTCTCTTCCAAACCTACTCTCAAACTCCTCTTCTTTCTATCTCTCTCTCCAAAGCTCCTCCTACCACGACTATTCCCCTCCTTTGCGATTCTCTCCATACTCCTGCCTACTCTGTCTCTCTCTATCTCCTATTCACTCTCACTCCCACCTCTCTTCCAAATACAAAATAATTGTGAACACTCTCTCAACTCTAACACCGTACCGCACTTTCTTCAAACAGACCAAAATCTCCTCTCCTCCAGCTGCTCATCACTCCTCCCTGACCACACTCATAACCTTCTATGCCCTACTCAAACTGCTGGATTTTAGAGCCCTGCCTTTCCATTTGTGGAGCTCCACTTGGTTCCCATTGGCTCCTTTTTCAGCTGCCACCCTTTGTGAGCCTGGACTTCCCCTGAATATCTTTAAGAATACCTCCAGGCACGCCCCTTTTCAGTCTCAATTCTTGTGCAGGTAGCAATGCTCTTACGTTGCTCATTTTTCATGGGATTCTCTCCAACAGTGGTTGAGAAGGGTAGGACTGGCCGTGGCTGTACCCTGATATGCCACCTACCAAAAGTTGAGAAGGATTCCTGCACCAACATAGATGGCAGTAGAGCAAATTGGGAGCTTGGCTAGGTAATTTGACAGATGTTATGAAGTGTAAGCAATGGGAATACCCTTAAAGGGCAAATCTACAATAATAAACATTGTCAAAGGCAATTGGTCTGTTTTTACAAATGCATTTGGTAAGCACTTGATGTCCTGCGGGGGGCTTAAAAAATAAAACTCTCTAAATTAAGCAAAATTGATTACTGCAGCAGCCTGCACCGATTTGGGTCTATTTGACCTAAAACATTTGACCTAATTACATTTGATGGAATTTATTTGACCTTTTTTTGGTTTAAAATGAGGGGGGAGACTCCCGCAATCCCCCTCCCACGTCCCCTCAACCTAATCTATACCCTTACCCATATATATATATCTATATGTCTTAAGGACACTGCCTAGGCGTCCTGTATTGTCTGCTGTGTGTGCTTGCCTTATATATATATTTTTGTACTTTTCATTAAAACTCGATCTTTTTCATCTAGTTGGATTCGAGTTTTTTTTTATTTTTGTTGGGATCTACTGACTTCATGCATGGAGTGCAGGTTTTTCTATCCTCCATGTGGTAACATATATATATATATATATATATATATATATATATATATATATATATATATATATATATATATATATATATATTTAATCACATTTGACTGAAAAAAGGTCAAACAAATGTGATCAAATGTTTTAGGCCAATTATGCTGATACCACCTGTACCTGGCTCTCCTCAAACATCTTCTCAGCAACAGGCCTACCTGAGAGGTCCCTCCTGAGGTCATAGACAAGAGGAAAGGCCTGTGTCCCAGAGAAGCTACCTCGCCTTATGGATAAAAAAAGAAGGCTGGAGGCTGCCACAGAAGCACAGGTCCAATATGGAAGAAAAACAGATCACCAGGACAAAAAGCCATCAGGAGTCCAGAGGTGACCAGGCAGAGGCAGCAGCTTGGACAGGCGATGAAAACTGCTGCCTCCACTGGACTAACACAAGACAGCAAGGAGAACTTCAGAGCAGGAGAGTCCCAGGACCATGATAAACAATGGAGAATAGAGGTAGCTGAAGGGTCCAGGAAGGGGGAACAAGGACAGCAGTAGGGCAGGGGGACCAGGAAACTAGCATGGGCAACCAAGTAACAAGCGAGAGTTGTGACACACTTCTTACCGTATGGCGCACTCTCAGGTACCCACGGCTTCCATGGTGCATCTGCACACAAGCACCGTCTTGGAATACACAGCGGACGGCCATCAGCACCATGTTGGATAGGTCTGGTTCTTTTTCCACTGTTGCTACAATGATGTGGAGGTTGACATCTTCCAGGACCAGGTGCAGCAGCGATGCAATCCAACACATCTGATGATTCAGGTGCAGCTTGTCATATACTGTGCAGCAAAACTCATACTTGAAACCTAGAAATGTAAACGTATCCCAGCAGTGCTGCACAACTATACTAGCTTTCCATCCGGAAGAGAATTCACCTAAGAGCTTTGACTATGATCCATAAGATGTATTTCCCAAAAAGATCCACACCACCTGTTCAACAATACCACACGCTACCAACCAAGTTGACTTCTGAGATGAGATTTACCTAGGAAAATCAGGGTCAGACAAGCACAGAAACCAAGATATGAAATAAACTACTATCATTCCTTGGTATTATAATCTGGATTGACCTCTCGAAATGCATCAAAGAAGAAAGTCTAAACCTAAGTAAATTTACATTATTGGTGAAAAAATATTCTTTCCAAATGACACAACATACCCACAACCTTTCTATCGAGATACAACCCTTTGCCCTGGCATATAAACCTGGAGATATTCAACTTAATCCTGGAATAAGAAGTGCCTAGGACAACTCCATAGGAAGACTTTACTTTGTTGTGAATTGGAATAATTGTTCCCTGCTATCTCTGCTTCCCATTCTGAATACTCTTATGCTAAACTGTCAGATTGTTGCTTCCTCTTTAATCCTGCCCCCCTTATTTCTCCCTAAGGTACCCTGAAGCATATCTTGTACTGCATAGCGCTCTGCAAAAATAAAAATACATGAATACATCTGCCAACTCCAACATATTAGCTCTGCCAGTGCTTATCGTTGACATAGTGCTCAGGATGGGTATGGGGTGAGAAATTGGCATTTAAGAGTCAGTATAAAATTAT
The DNA here is from genome assembly GCF_040938575.1 of Ambystoma mexicanum. NCBI lineage: Eukaryota > Metazoa > Chordata > Amphibia > Caudata > Ambystomatidae > Ambystoma > Ambystoma mexicanum. The sequence goes on along the minus strand of NC_090931.1, from coordinate 1,275,785,123 downwards.
GTATTACAATATATTTGAAACAGGTCACTTAAAATTGAAGAAGCAAGACATTTTGTCTCCTGCATTGGGGATGGGTTCATCCACCCACCAAAAAGTAAAATCCAGTCATATTTTCAGGCTCTCCACAAATTAAGTGAATCTTTCAGTGAAAATGATTTTCAATTTTGTTTGGTTATTCTTAAAGCATGTCTGGATTGTGATATTCAGTGGACAGATGACATTGTCAAAGCCAATAGTTTTGGCTTATACAGTTGTTCATTTCATGTTACATTTGTAGCCACGAATGTTTGTCTTCCCAATAGAGAATGATATAGTACAGCAATAGTGCACACTCCCCAGTGAGAGGGAGGAAAAGAGGGCACATGCAAGAGTGAAAGCAAGACAGAGCGGCCAGTATCCAGTGATTATACCTAATATAAAATAGAGAATGACATTTTAACCAATACAAAATGCTGAAAAAACACTGAACTTTTAACAACTAAAAGATATGTGGGGATGCAGTAAGAGGTTAAATTTAGTGTGGGGTATTAAACATGGGGAAACAGGGGGCTTGTGGGGGGACCCCCCCCAAAAACAATCAGTATTTTTTTTTGGTATTTTGGGTTTGTTTAAATTTAATTCTCTATTTTTTGGTTCGATAAAATCACATAGATCCAGAGCACCTATTGCAGCGAGAAAAATAAGGTATATGAAGTGATACAGAGGAGGGGCAAGAGAGAGAGACTGTGACTGATTAAAGGGTGCGCCTGAGAGACTACAAGACTCACTAATACTAGCACTTAGACTTAAATGAGAGACTAGGATTGAGATGAGAAAGTAGGACTAGTATGAAAGAGCAGGAAAAAGAATGAGGGCTGGGACAAGGGACAAGTAAAAGCCACTAGAACACTAATGAGGCACTAGTAGTAGTAGAGCGTCATTTGTATAATGCCTTCCACTATTAGTGTGGTCAAAATGCGCTGTAGGTTGAACGCCTTCGGGGGACCGGGGTCCAGGTATGAGAAGATATTCTAGGAGGTGCTAGTATGCGTGTCCATATTGGCCAGTGCTTAAGATATGAGTGGTGGCCAAGTCTCTGCTAGCCACCCATGTTGATCTGGCATGTGGGTGGGTGGTGATAAGTGATCTAGAGGGGGGAAGCGAGAGCGAGATATAAGTTATGTGTGCATCTTGTTGTGAATGGTAGCTGCATTCTTATGGCAGAGGTGTTTTGCAAAGTGTCTTTAAGTGGTGTATGATGGCAGGCGCATGCAGATCTGTGGCCGTGCCTTCGAACAGTTTCCCTACGCATGGAGAGTAAGAGGTTAAATGCATGGTCTACATTATAAGCAGTGACCTAGAATTAGTATGATGGCTAAACTCTAAATAAGCTTTAATGTAGGGCTACATTCTACATTCTAGTAGTATCAGTGTGAAAGTTGCCATCAACATCCTTCAAGATTCATTATCTGTCTATATTCTATATTCTTCAGGAGTCCAAGCTTAACTAACATTCTTCCTTTTGCCTAAAGTCAGTGTCTATGCTTGATTGTACAATTAGCTTAGGTTCCATAAAGGACTATTTTGCTTTCAGCTAATTCAGTGCAATGGCTACATTTTGAGTTCACCTGGAAGTAATATTGTGGCTGCATTCCGCAAGGATCTGGAATGAAGTGATGGCTACTTTAGATAGGTTGTGTGAGGGGTCAGTAATATGAGGCTCACAACTGTATTGTGTTTTATCATGATTTGCAACTTTATTATGTACAACATAATAACAAAAATATGAACTAAATCTACTCTAGCAGGGATTCTGTTCCTGTCATTAGATCTAAAGGAAAAACCTCCTAGCAGTCAAAAAACGAATCCTCATCATAAACAATATCAACATTCAAATAACATTAATACAACATAAATAAAAGGTTACCAAACACCCAGTGGCTTGGGTGACTTCTCGTGGTCCTGGGCAGATCTTGCTCCCCAAGAATGCCCCAAGTACATTTTCTCCAAGTAACAAAAAGTCTCAACAAAAGTCTTGAAAAGTTCCAAGGAAATAAAAAAGTTCACACCAATAAAATCCACTGGTTAAAGTCTCTTCTTTGTTTTATGAAAGACCTCCCTCACTACAGTTCAGCAAAGAATTGACAGCACAATCAGGTTTCTTGGATGACTTCCTTTCAAGAAAGTACAGATGAATTTTGCAAAGGTTTCTTCTCCTACTTTGCCAAAAACGACTTCACTCCTGGAGTCTGCAGTGTCTTTTATACAATTGTCAGGATGTTCTTGTTTGAGATTTACTCTTCTCACAACCAACTTCCTTCTATAATGTAACTTTGAGTACAGCTTCCTTGGCGCCACAGTTAACTTCACCAATATTGACAACTACAGTCTTGTTACTGCTACTACAACTCCTACTGCTTCGCCTATTGCTACTTTTGAAACAGAGCTACTAGACACCTTATCTGCCCACATCAAGCCTACATCAAACACCTTACTCCTAGGAGATTTTAATCTAAACTACCCTAACAACTCTACTGCCACATCAGTAGCTAATGTGATGACCTCACTAGGCTTTGTGCAACCTATCGGTGCTCCCACACACTCAAAAGATTGCACCCTGGACTGGATTGCGGACCTCACCTGCAGGCCGCTATCTCCAGTAACAACCCTTGTCCATGGTCTGATCACCACGTGATCCACTATTCATTGTCCCCTATAGGACACAAGGACACAACCTCTTCCCCCTACTCTGGCCCGCAGCTCCAGAAACCTTACCAAGGAACGTCTGGCCCCACTGCTCAGCACACGCCTACCAAAATCCCCTCTCCCTTCTGACCTCAACAGTTTAGCCAAACTGTACACCACTACTCTAACCACTGCTATCAACACCATCGTCCCACTAATACCATGTAAGTTCAAACCTTCAGACTATAGAAACGGTTATATGTGATTTTACCAACCCAAATTTCAGAGTGGTATATTTCATTGTGACCATTATACCGAAAAACACCAATTTCTTTTTTTTAACCCCCTGCTTTCTTACCCTTATAAGGCCACCACAGCCCCATCCTGACTCATTTTAACCCCTTACCCTACTACCCCATACATATTTAATTAATATTTTTGGTGTTTTTTCTGGTATTACGTACTTCAGTGAAATGTAGCACTGTGTTTTGTTTTTGATAAAATTACTGGGTACCCAAAGGAGCTCCTGGTTCACCCAAGACCTCCTCGAACTCTGCTCCTTGAAACGGATAGCTGAAACTAAATGGAGAAAGTCACCTACCACAGTCAGGAAGCTGGAGTTCACCTCTGCCTCCAAATGCTACAAACGTGGCCTCTTGCGGGCCAGGACCACGTCATACAACATGGTATCACCAATGCTAAATCTGACATTAGAGAGGTTTTCACTATCCTCAGGGAACTCCAAACCTCTACCAACCCCCCAGCCTCCATCACCAAAGGTGACCTATGGTGCTTGAACATTCAAGACACCATGCTAGCTAAATGCAACATCCTCCAAAACAAAACAGACCTAAAACAAGCCATGCTCTCACAGTATGGAAGCTTGCCCCCGTTCATTACACCTCCCCCGCCTGCCAACTTGGATGACCTCCCTATGTTTCGCTTTAGCGTTGTCTCTGAGTCAGACACCAAAACCCTCCTAAAAAGCCTTAAACCCTCAAGATGTAAAGGAGATATATGCCCTGCACCCTTAATTAAGGATTGCTCCAAGAACCTTGCACCCCTTATCACCTCCTTTATCAAGGCCTCCTTCCCCACTGGCATAGTCCCGTCCAGCCTCAAGGAAGCCTGGGTCCTCCGCCTCATAAAAAAACAGAATCTTGATCCTACAAACCCTGCCAGCTACCGCCCGATCACAACTGTTCCGTTCTTCTTAAAAATCCTAGATAGTACAGCATACCTGCAAATCTAGCCCTACCTGGAAGCCAATCATATCCTGGACATTCGACAATCAGAGTTCTGCACTGGCCATGGGACTGAATCTGTCCTCCTGGATCTCAAGAACCAGCTGGGTGACTTCAGAGATGAGGGCAGCCCTAATCCTCCTCCTGGGCCTATTGGCGGCCCTTGACTTGGTTGATCACAAGATCCTCTGCCACACTTTACCTGTGCTGCTAATTTCTCGCCAGAAGCCACTTCCTCGATCGCCTCCTTCCTCTGCGAGAGGAACATCTGAGTATTCGCTTAGAATGCTAATGCCCCTCCTGCTCCCATTTCATGCGGTGTTCCGGAAGGATCATGTATCTCCCCAACATTGTACAATATCTTCACAAAACCCCTTTTCGTCCTCCTGGATTCTATTGGCATATCATATACTAACTATGCAGATGATACGCAAATCCTGCTACCTCTCTCTGGCAACTACGTGGACGACTCCATCTCCCTGAGTGCCATCTAATCGACCATCCAAGCCTGAAGGGCCACACATCGTCTCTGCCTAAACAATGAAAAAACTGAGCTCCACTTGGTTCCTGCTTCAGCAGTGATCAAAAAGCTTGACCCTCAGTACTCTGCCTTTGTCATCGATGGCATCCTGATCCTTGCCTCACTGTCGGTGAAGACACTAGGTGTTTACCTGTATGCCACACTCTCGCTTTCTCAGCAAGTGAGCGCCATTGCCTCTTCCTCCGCCTACACAACCAAACTTATTAACGCAGCTAGACCCTTCTTATCCACAGAGAGTTGCCTCACAATTGCCCGATCCACCCTTGGCTCAAGACTCAACTACTACAATGCTCTCTTTGCATGCACATCAGAACACAATATCAGAAAGCTGCAGCTAATCCAGAACAATGCCATCAGAACTGCCTTGAACATACCGAAACGTGAACACATCAGTGCAGCAAGAAGAAAGGCACAATGGCTCCCTATACGGTAGATGGTTCAATTCAAGACATTATCAATCACTCACAGGAAGCTCAAAGGTAGACCCACAATCCCTCTGAAAGAAAATCACATGAGCTGCATCTTCAAGACCCACGAGATCACGCCTCGCTCAGCCCAAATTTTAACAGGGGAAAGCTGGAGGCGCAAGCTTTCCAACCATTGCAGTCAAGCAATGGAACCTACTCCCACCATCACTGCAAGCAGATACCTCCTATTGGGCCTTCCGGAAATCCCTATAAACCTTACTGTTCACATAACTCTGTCCCTCCATAGCACCTGATCCTTTCACTCTTAAGGGGTATTTGGTTATGTGTTATGTTCTTTACCCAGTCTCTGTATCTGTTGCCATGCAATTAATTGGTCAAGACAAAAGCACTGTGATGCCTGAGGGCTTAGTGCGCCATACGAATGTAAAAATAAATAAATATGCTGCTTCAACAGCACTTTAAAAGTAGGCATTACTCTGTGTCTGTGCAGCTACAGTGTTTACATGCGTTCTTTGTTTAGTTTGTATCTTTTCGTTCTTTTCTCACTTTTAAATGTTTTTTGGGGGTAGTGTGAGTATGAGAGTAGGGTACAAATCACAGTTTTTTTGTGGTGAGAAAGAGGCTAGTTATGTATGGGGACAAGTGATGTGTGCTTTGTGTAGGTATTTGAGTGTTAGTGAAGTTTCTTAGTTGATTGCGTTTGAGTACGCGTGTGTGCTGCGGGCGTAGCAGGCCCGAGTCTCCGGGTGGCAGACGAAGAGGAAGGTGTGTAAGATGAGAAGGTGATGGAGTGTAGTTTGGTTGAGGTTTGTACCTCCAGGTAGCAGATGCAAGACTTGGGAGTGAGAGTTCTGCGTAAATGGTTGTTTAGTGTTTTTCAGGTTGTTGGGGAATGTTAGTTACGTGAATGTTAGTTACGTCGAGATGGTTTTGGAATGAGGTTGGTTTGTCTGGTGGTTATGGTGGGGTTATAGGTCAAAGTATCGACTCAAAAGGGTCGAATGACAAAGGGGTCGAGTCAATTCGACCGAAAAAAGGATCACATTTTTTTTGAGGGGGGTTGCCCTAAACCCCAGATTTTTGGTGTAAAAACACCTTTTTTTAGCTAAACTATAGCAAAAAAAATATATATATATATATTTTTTTAATTCGATCCTTTTGTTTTCAGTCAAATGCACTCTCACCTTTGGCATTCGATCCTTTTGATTTAGATACTTTAACTGGACACCGTTACAGTGGTTGTTCGATGTGTGGATCTGAGAGCCTGGTTTGTGTTTTGGTTGTGTGTGTCTTTGTGAAAGAGAGGGGATGTGTAGTATCTGGCTTGTGTCAAGTGCACTAATGCAGCCAGCTGAATGTGAGGATGTATCCTGGAACCTCATGGGGCATGAAGGTTCCAGGACTGTCAGTTGGGACACAGGATGGGGGATCTGAATTAGAGAGGATGTAGCTCCTAGCTCCCTTCACCAAACTAGCCCTGTAACAGAAATAAAGTAACTTTCCTTTCATACAAAAAAAAGTAGACATTACTACAACATGTCTTCCACCTGCACATGCTAGCAAGGCACTCTCCTTTCTACATCTTCAGAAAGGGCAGCCTCTTTTCTGTCTTGCAGCTACCACAGATTCTGCTTCACTTTGGTGACCAAGTACCCAGCTCCCTTGCCCAGCTTTATGTACACCTGGTCTTCAGTGGTTACCCTAAAGTGGTTGTGCCACTCTCCCAACTTTGGATGTAGACTTTTGGGTATCAACACTTTCAGCAACTTCAAAACCACCAGGGTACCTTTATTACGTGCATGGGATTTGGCTTTCATAGAGATACCTCTAGGGTTTGGGCATTGCTTTTTCTATCTTCGACTCCTACTATGTCTTTCTTCTGCTGCTTGAAGCTTTGATGTGTTACAAGGTAAATTTTCACAATGGAAACCAAAATTAGGCACACGTGATCGTGTTTTAATATTGAACTGCCACTTCAAATAAAGACTTGCTCCCCCCCTTTCGGCCAGCACTCAGTCTCCAAGGCACAGGGAAACATTGTCTCATGTGCGCGGTGCCTTTAACAATACCTGCAACTCTTCAGGAAAGTCAGTTTCGCTTTGCTTCGGCTACTGGCAGCGTTCTCTGTGCTAATCAGAGACATGCGACCAATGGGCCACAGTATTTCTGCTTCTCGGGAAAGAAAGGCTTTTCATCACACGTGAGCTTTTCAGGTAAGCATGTGCTACTTTCCCATTATTAAAAGACTTCCCACTTCTACGGTTAATTGTCATTGGCTCATAATTCGAAACGAGTAAAATTGAAAGTTGGCTACAGTTGCCGACAAGGAACTTCTGCTTCTTTGGAGTGCAGAGCTTTTTCTTCCGACTCCCAGGTATAAAGGTTGCGGGCAGCGGAGGCTTCCCGACTTTGCTGCTTCACCTACTACTACTACAGGCACTCCTGGGATCCACACCCCTCCACTGCACGGGTGTCTGTGATCCAGACTCATTAAGGGAGATCTTCCCACTGTCCAGTTTCCCTTGGGTGGACTCTGCGCAAGGGTCTTAGGAACAACTGCAGCTTCAGCTTGGCACACGCAGCAATGAGGCGCACCTTGAAAGACTGCCTGGTGCTTTCTTTTATCTCCAGTGCTGCCACTGCTCTTTAGGGTTTATGAGCACAGGACCAACTCTGAGTTTGCAATTAGAATGTTCCCATCTACTTCCTGTTGTGGTCACACTTCCTTGTGTTCTACTGGCTAAGTGCTCTGCTTCCTCTGATTCTACGCCTTTCAACCTTCCAGCTCCTGCCCCAGCTTCTTTCAGCTGCTTCTCACTAAGGCAGCCTTTCATGCTCCTCAGGTGGGCTGATTAGATTTAGGTGCAGGCCTTTCGGCTTAATTGTCGGACCTTGTTTAGAGTCATTAGGCTTGCCTGCCTGACCTGGACTCCTGCCAGCCTTTTTTTTTTTAACTTGTGTTTATTAGTTTTATAAATCAACACATCATCAAACAGTACAATCCCCCCCCCCCCTCCCCTTGGGGCTCATATGTCCATCTTTCCGGGGGCCTTTTTATTCATTGAAGCTATCCGTTACTTTAATGTTATTGGGGCACCATTGTTCCATAAAGTCTGACTGTAGATATAGTAGAATTCCTTCCCATTCCTTTGCGAACGTGTCCCTCGTTCCCTGGATTGTGTGGGTGAATTTTTCCATCGTTATTTGGGCCCATACCTTTTGTAACCAAGTGAAAGTCAATGGGGTACCTTTATTTTTCCAATTCTGGGCGATGGTTGACCATGCTGCTATGAGGAGCCCCATGACGCCTCTCCACTGTGTCTTTTTATATTTTCTTGCTGTTTGGTCTCTTATTCCACATAGCCAAACTTCCTCTCCCATTTGCCTCACATCCGGAAACATCTTTCCCATCTCTCCCTTTACCTCTTCCCAAAAAGGCTTTATCCCTCTACAATCCCACCAGATGTGTCTCCATGTTCCCACCTCTTCACATCCTCTCCAACATTTATTTGAAGTTTTGGCAAACATTGTATGCAGTCTTTCTGGGGTGTAGTGCCATTGTGTCACTATTTTGATCCACATTTCTCTTGTCTGTGCAGAGCACATCATCTGGGGATCAGTTTCCATAGGTCCTCCCACTGGAGTTCTGTTGGTTTCTCCCCCAACATTCTGCCCCACTTGATCATGTATGACCACTTGATTTTCTCCTCCTGTGAATTTATGAATGAGTAGAGTGTTGATACCCATTTTTTCGCCCCTGTGTTGGAGATGACATAGCTCTTAAATGGTGTGAGGTTCCTCGTTGCCGCTTTAGTAATGTCTGGGGATTTTAGCCAATGTTTGAGTTGCTCATATCTGTATTTATCTCGTTGGGAACGTGATGAACTTGAGTAGCATGAGTTGTGTGACCTAATTTTGTTGTCTATGAACGTTTCACCTATTTTTGTTATTCCTGCCTCTTCCCACTTTTCATATGCCCCTTATTCCATACCTGGTGGGAATTGAGGATTCCAGCATATGGGTGTGAAGAGGCCTAGCGTAGAGGTCATAATGCCTTTCCGGGTTTGGCAGTCCCACGCCTCCAATGTGGTCTTCATTATTTCGCTTATCCCTACGTTAGGGTGTCTATGTTGTCTCTGTTTCCAGATCAGTTCCACCAGTGGAGTCCTCGTAACTGCCCTGTCTTGTTTGGCCCAAATCGGCTGTGGGTTTTCCCCCATCCATTCCTGAAGGACCTTTAATTGCGCCGCCTGGTAGTATTTCTTGAAGTGGGGAAGCGCCATCCCCCCTTCCCTGGTTGATACTGTGAGGGTCGCCCTAGCTATCCTCGGGGTCTTCCCTTTCCATATAAAGGATGAGATCACTTTAAATAGTGTTTTAAAGAAGGTGTGGGGGACACCTACCGGGAGAGCCTGGAAATAGTATAGTATCTTTGGGAGGATGGTCATCTTGACCGATTGTATTCTGCCCCACCAAGAAATCAGTAGTGGATTCCATCTTTCTAAGTCTCTGCGAATGTTTGCGAGGAGCTGCGGGTAGTTTTCCCCATATAGCTGCCCTACTTTGTGGGTTATTCTTATTCCCAGGTATTTTATACCCTTTCCTACAATCATAATGTCCAGAAGGTTAGCTTCCCTTTCTATCTTCTCCCTATCCCCGGCCAGATATAGGATTTCTGACTTTTTCCTATTAATCTTTAGTCCTCATATTGCCCCAAAGTCTTCTAATTCCCTAACCACAGCTGGTAGAGTTGTCTCTGGGTCTTCTAAGGTTATCAGCATATCGTCTGCGTATGCTATTAGTTTATTTTGTGTTCCTGCCATTTTAATCCCTTTAATGTGAGTGGTCTCCCTTATTTTTATTAAGAAGGGTTCTAGAAAGATAGCGTATAATAGTGGGGAGAGCGGGCAGCCCTGTTTTGTTCCCCTAGATATATTATCCGGTCTATGACCTCTCCTTTGGTGGCGACTCTGCTGGATGGGGAGTTATAGTTCGCCATAATCCTAGCAATATATTGTTCCCCAAATCCCATACAGGTTAAGACTCTAAATAACATTGACCATTCTACCCGGTCGAAAGCCTTCTCGGCATCTACTGAGAGTAATATCGCTGGGGTGCGTGTTATACCTATTTTTTCCAATAGGTGGATAAGCCTTCGAAGATTATCATGGATTTGTCTACCCGGGATGAAGTCCGATTGATCCAAGTTAATTAGTTTTGGGAGGAGCGGGGATAGCCTGGCTGCTAAGATCTTTGTAAATATTGTTGCGTCCAGATTAATCAAGGATATTGGCCTATATGACTCGGGGAGTGCCGGGTCTCTCCCTGTGATTGTGGATGTCACGTTGCCGCTATCTTTGAATGAGTTGAGGAGCCTAGTGAGGACTGGGGTCAGCTCGTCTACATACTTTTTATAGAATGGGGCTGTGAAGCCATCTGGGCCAGGTGCTTTATTTACTGGGAGTTCTGTTATTGCTTTTTAACTTCCTCTTCCCTGATTGGGTTCTTGAGGGCCAGTATATCTTCTTCTGATATTCACGGGATGGGGAGGGCTTTTAAGTATGTGTCCTGTGCCTCTACATCCGTGAGGTCCGTGGAGTAGAGCTTTTGGTAGTATTCTCTAAATGATTCCCCAATATCTTGTGTGCGCATCTGTAATTCCCCTTTAGTGTTTCATATGGCCTTAATCGTCGTTTCTTTCTGTTTTGCGCGGAGTTGTCTAGCTAGGAGTCTGTCTGCTTTGTTTGCTTTTATGTAGTATCTCTGTCTTAGATAGAGTAAGTTTCTTTCTGCCCCTTTTGTGCACAACAGCTCTAATTGGCCCTGTGTGTGTTTCAACGATTTTTTTAATGCCTTAGTGGGGTGGGTGAAAATTTTATCTTGTATAACTGCTATTGTCTTTTCCAGTTCCTTTTCCCACATATACCTCTGTTTCTCCTTAGTGATTTTCAATGCTATGATCTTCCCACGAATAACTTCTTTGAACGCGTCCCAAACTGTGCCCATAGAGACTTCCCCGGTGTCATTTTGTGTAAAGTATTTTTCTATCATTTCCTTTATGGTTTCCCCAGTTATCGGGTCTTGGATTACCTCCAGGGGTAGCCTCCACCTCCATAGCCCATTTGTTTTCCCCGGGAGATTTAGGTCGAGCCATAGCGGTGCATGGTCCGATAGCGTTATCGCTCCCAGTTCTATCCCTTGTATCTTTTCCATAAGACCCACTGATGCCCAGAAATAATCTATTCTTGACATGGAATTGTGTACATGCGAGAAGTATGTATACCCCCTTTGTTCCCCCTTCAGTTCCCTCCACACAACATTTAGGGCCATGTGATACATTTGATGTCTGAGGCGTTTTGTTGGTGCTCCTTGGCCATGGGTGTTACCTGTGCTTCTCTCTAATTGTGGGTTCCATGCCATGTTGAGATCACCTTCCAGGATCACCTCCCCCCTTGCAAAGCCTTCTAGTTTCCCCAAAACATCTCTGAGGAAGCCATCCTGCCCCAGATTCGGTGCATATATCGATGTGAAGGTAATGCGATATCCTTCTATTTCCACATTAGCAATCGCATATCTCCCTTCTTTATCCGTGAGAGTGTCCACCAGATTAGCATCTCTCCCTTCCTTTATCGCTATCAGCACCCCCGCTTTTTTTCGGTAGAGGTTGCTTGTGCCCAAATTTTATACCCCCTAAAGCGTGTTTTCTGCTTGTCCCTCGTCCTGATATGTGTTTCTTGGAGCAGTAGTATATCTGCTCTCTCCCTTTTGAGCTGCCTCTCCAGCTTCACCCGTTTCGTTGGATGATTCATGCCCCTAATGTTGTAACTTAAAATGCGTAAGTTAAAATGTAACTTAAAATGCTCAGTTTTCATGTTTCAAGCCCCTCTCCACCTCTCCCCTTCCCTTTAACTTCCCCCCAACCAATAACATTAAACCAAACAGCTTGACCCCGAGTTGAGCGAGGGTTATTGTCGCTAGGGCGTTGCACCCGTCGTTCCCTGCCCTCCTTACCCTCAGGGGTTATTTTTGTAGGGGATCCTAAACCCCACATTTCCGTCCACTCTTACCGGATTCCAAGCCGGTGGGTCCTATCCGGACTGCCATCTCCATGTGATTAGTCACTGTTCTTTTCTCTCCGCCACCCCCCCCCTGCGGGGACTTTAGTTAGGTATTGCTGCATTTCTGTCCTTAATGATCTTTACCTCTTGATTCCGTCATATCCATTTTCTATGGTTCTCCCTTCCTAGGTTTGTCCTCCTTTGTTTGACCGTTTCCCAGCTGCTCGGTTCTCTCGTTTCTTCTCTCCTTTATTTAGGTTCCTCCGAATCCTCTTCCTCTTCCTGGAGTCCCATCATATTGAGGCCTTCTTCCGATGTGGTCGCTCTCCTCTGCTTCCCTTTCCAAGTGAAGATCAGCCCAAATGGGAAGGTCCATTTGTAGCGGATGTGTTTCGCCACCAGCGCCTTGACCAGAGAGGCCATAACTCTTCTTTTTTGTAGGGTCACCAGAGCTAAGTCCTGATATAGTTGTATGTCTTGTCCATTCATTCTGATATGCTCCATTTCTCTTTCCCACCTCAATATCTGTTCTTTCTGTGGGTAAGAGGATAGAGCCGCCAGGACATCCCTTGGTCTTTCTCCCGGTGCTCCTGTCCTTTTCGGTCCTACCCTATGGACTCTGTCTATCCCAATTTCTTCTGTCTCTTGAGCGCCTAGGACATCTCTGAACACTTCCTTCACTGCCGACTTCAGGTCTTTATCGAGAACGGATTCCGCCATGTTTGTGATGCGTATGTTGGACTGTCTGGAGCGGTTTTCTAGATCTTCGCACTGTGTTTCCAGCTTGTGGGTAAGTCTTACCAGGTGTTCTTGTGTTTCACTAACCTGTTGCGCTTCTTCTTCAACATGCTGGATTGATCTCTCTATTATATCCGTTCTCTCCTCTAGTTTGGCCATGTCTATTTTTATGTCCTGCACCATGTCATTTTTTTTATAGTTGTAAATTGTTCCTGTACTGTGGACATGAATTTTTCTTGCAGGTCCTGGAACCATGTCTGCATGTCTTCTCTCGTGGGTGGCTGTTGGTGGTGGGTAGGTGTCGCCCTTCCCCTGGGGATCTTCCTGGGTTTTACCTCTATGTTGTACAGAGCCTTCTGTCAACCACATTTGTAGGATATTTGCGTCTTGTTTTGAGGGTTGTGGTGTTTGTTGCGTGGCGTTACTTTTCCCTTTAGCTCTTGACATATTATATTGCCTTTCCGGGGTGTTGACAGGGTTTTAATTTCCTCCTGCGGTCCTGATGTTTGCTTGACGATCCGTTGCTTTGTTTTCCCTGCGTTGTTTATGCTATCCTATCCCCTTATGAATCTGGGGTTATGTGTTCTGTTATTTCATGTCCTCCCCGTAGCGTCCCGTTTCAGCTTGTATTAACTGGGGTGTTCCTGGTCTTTTCTCCCTTATTTGCTTACAGTATTCCCCCTAGAGTGCTTCTCGTGTTCCCTTCTTGTTCCCCTTTCCCCCTAAGTCAAGGTCCACTGTGTTTGCTTTTGTTGCGTGAGGGGGCGGAGGGTCACCTTAATGTCGCTGCTGTTCTTTGCCGGCTGGGTTAGTGGGTGGATGATAGAATGTTGCGGAGTACTGATCGGGGGGGAGGGGAGCCCCCCCTCTTTGTCCTCTTGCTTGTTCATCCAGTTCTCAACCCTCCTTCAGTACGGGGACTGTTTCCCTTGCTGGGCTTAGTGTAGCGAGTGGGCAATATTTGGCAGGCTTTATTATGTGTCCTTTGTTTATTCTTGTTTTCTTTAATTATTGTCCGTAACGTTGGTTTCCCCCCCGGGGGTGTCTCCGTCTAGTTAGGGTATGTGGAAGTTCGCTGGGGATCTTTTTGCCCGTTCCCGCCACTGCTCTCCCTCCTTATTTGTGAGACTGGCACCGGGGTCTTGCCTGGCAGGACTCACCTCTTCCGTGGGGTCGTAGGATCTATAGGGCGGCCCCTGCTCTGAGCTCAGAGCGGTCCGCCCTTAGTGCCGCTGTCCATGGAGGGTTCTCCCCGATGACTCTTCTCTCTCTCTTGCGGGGCTTCTCCTATGGTGCCGACGCTTCCTCTTTCAGGCGGTCTTCGCGCCTCTCCTCCCGCCTGTCTGTATCCTTTCCCGGTCCGGCGCTGTTCGTGTTGTCCGTCGCCGGGTGAGGGGAGGGGAAGTCCCACGCTGTTGGCGCCCACGCTGTCCCAGGGTTTCGGGACTCTCTGGTCCTCGTACTGCGGGGTGGGGCCCGTGGGTCCTTGGCACTTTCCGGGTGGGCCTTATTTTCACCCCGGCCTCTCCTCTCCTCTTCGGCGCACGAGAGGGCTTCGGTCTCCCGCTGTGGGGGAGGGGCTGTTAGTTCTGGTTCTCCGCTTCCGTTCCTCCGTAAACGAAGGTTTGGGTCTCTGCTGATATCGCATGGGGGGATTTATAGATGCAGCGGGGGTAATCCGCCTATTCAGGCCACTTCTGCTGCGTAATTTGTGCTGTTATTTCTGGCGGCCCTGGTGGAGTGCGACTCAGATGTGACTCCTCTCCCCGGCGTCCATCTTGGAATTCCCCACCCTGCCTACCTTTTGAGCCCTCTTCTTCTTCACAGTCCCCGAGGAATTCTGGGACTTGTACTTTGACTTAGAACAATTACATTTCTTCAAAGGATGTGAACAGTTTTTTATTGCCCAGATTTTATTACGGGAAGAATCATAAGGTTTAACCCTTTTAGAGACAGAAGGGACAGAAATGGTTACATGTTCATTGCTTCGATTAGACTACTTTTGATCTTGTGGAGGATATGGGGCCTAAGGTGTATACAAGATTTGGTTTCTTGGGTTCAACACAGAGTTGAGTCACCCTTTCAGACTGTACCTGTTAATCCTTAAAAGAGGATTGAGATGTGCCAAAATGGCAATTAGCCAGTTCCTCTTTTAAACTTGGGTTAACAGTATTCCAAACTATGGAAAAATACTGTTTCTCACCCTGCGCTTCACTGGGCCTGATCTCCACCCAGGTGATCCTCCCACACTACACCATCCCCAGGATTGGGATCAGGAAGCATCTACCCTCTCCTGGCCACCAGGGAGGAGACTCTATGCAGTGTTTTAGTGGGGGATCCGTAGGATTCTCCACAGTGTATACAATCAATACATTGGCTGAATTCTTCATTCACCTAGATTTGAGCCTGGCTGCATTCTGCAATCCGCAAAGACCTGGGAATAATTGATGGCTACTTTACAGAGGTACCTAGAAGCACTGTAATCATATAGTGTTGGTACACTGGTTCCACTATGATAATCAATTTCAAAGAATGCAGTATATATATATCTTAACGGTTGCATTGGCGCATGCAATCACTGACAGTGAGAATTCGGGTGTCATATCTTACTTGGGTGTTGCTGTCAGTTGGCTTCGATGCCTGGATAGGGCCTTCAATGGGAGAAAGGGCAAGCTGTAGATTGGAGCTGTCCGTGATAAGCTCCCCATCCTCCTGTTGGTCCCGCAGGCAGGAGTGTCCTGGTTGAACCATTGAGTGTTAGTGTTCTCTGGTCACGAGACTCGACTCAGGGAAAAATAAGGAAGAGAAAATTCAGGTTGCAGGAGGGAAAAGCCAAGTTTCTAGGGCCTTCCTGAAGGTGAGTTGGTCCTCTTGGAGGTGGAGGTTTAAAGGGAGAGAGCTCCAGATTGTGGGTGCTTGAAAAGAATAAGATGATCCTCCTAGCCTGGTGAACTTGAGTGGGGGAACCATCAGGAGGCCAGATCTGAGGATTCTGTTGGGTTGGTAGTGAGAGAGTATCATTTGGAGGAATTCAGGGCTTTCCTTGTGGTAGGCACAGTGGGTGATGCACATGGATTTGAAAATGGCCCTTCAGCTGATTGGGAGCCCAGTGGAGCACCCTGAGTGCAGGGTATATGTGTTCTCTTGGGGAGAGGGCAAGGAGGAACCTTGCTGAAGAGCTTTGGATCCGTTGGAGCTTTCTGAGCTCGGAGGCAGGGAAACCTACGTAGAGGTAGAGGGAATTGGCGTAATCTAGCCAAGAGAGGATGATGGCCAGGATTACAGAGAATCTGTGAGGGTAGAAGATTCCCCTGAGAATGAGGAGGTGATAGTGGAAGGATCTGTAGATGGCGTTGATGTGGCGAGAGAGAGTAAGGTTCGAGCTGAGGGTACATCCCAGACTCTTTACTGAGGTGGATGCTGCGGGAGGAGGCTCTAGGGGGGGGCGGCCAAGGTGTAGTTTGGGGAGGAGTGCTGCCATCCAACAAATCAGGATTTTGGTTTTGATGCATGGAGGAGGTCGTTGGCTATCATCCAGTGGTCGATGTCCATGAGGCAGGAGGTAAGGTCTGCATGCGGGGAGGCCAGGGAGTTAGGAATCTTGAAAATGATCTGAGTTTCGTTGGCGTAGTTGTAGCAGGTGAGGTTGTGGGAGCAGATGAGCGTGGGGAGGGGCTTAGGTAGAGGTTGAAGAGAAGGGGGAGAGGGTTGCTCCCTGAGGGACCCTATGAGAGACAGGGCAGGAGGGGAGGAGAAGGGAGGGAGGATGGTGATTTTCGAGTGGTTAGAGAGGAAAGAGGAGATCCATCTTAAAGTAGAGTCCCTGATGCCTAGGGAGTGTAGTCTGTCTATGGGGTTGGCGTGGTCGATTGTGTTGAATGCTGACGAGTGTTCAAGGAGGATGAGAGTCTGCTGTTCTTTTCATGTCATCCCAGATAGAGAGGTAGGATTCGGTTACATGGAGCGGTTTGAGGCCACATTGGGCAAGGTCGAGGAGGCCATGTGATTCTGTGTAAAGGGAGAGTTTGGCGTATGCCATGTGATCTAAGAGTTTAGGAATTAAGCAGTTGTTAGAGATTGGGTGGTAGTTAGATGGGAGGAGGGGGTCAAGGGTAGACATTTGAGTAAAGGTTTGACATGAGAGGTTTTGAAAGCTGCTGGGAAAACACATGATGTTAGAGAACAGTTAATTTTTGATCTAGCAGTGCTGCCTGTGCAAGTGGAGTAGAGGATGTTTTTAGGAGTAAAGTGTGGCAAGGGTCTCCGGTGGATCTTGAGGGGCAGCTACTTGAGAGTAGCTTTAGGAATTCTGGATGAGAGATGGAGAGAAGGAGCAAAAGAGGGGGTGGAGGGGGCAGGGCAGGAGGGGTGGGAGTCATCAGTCAAAGAGGTTGAAGAATGGTATTCCTCCTAGGATAGTGAGAGTGGGAAAGGAGGAGAGCAGGGAGTTAGCTAGGTCTGGGGAAACAATGACCTTGTTCCAGAGAGGGACAGGAGTGGAAGTGTTGGTGGAAGTCGTGGGTGGCCAGGGGGTAGTAAGAGATAAAAAGATGGCAGAGTGATCTGTTTATATTAGAGGGCGGGTAGGGAGATTGAATTTGTGGAGCTGAATACAGTGTCAAGGGTGTGCCCTGCTATGTGGTTGTGACCTCATACAAGTTGGGTCATGTTGAGGGCTTTCAAGTTGTCGTTGAGCGGACTGGTCATGGGGTTTAAAGGAGTGTCAAACCAGATGTTGAGGTCTCCTAGCAGGGTAGGTGAAGGGTGTGAGATCACGATGGCCGCTAGGGAGTCACTAAGGGAGTCTGCTAAGTTTCTACTATAGCCAGGGGGGGTCTATAGATGAGTAGGAAGGCATGTTGGTCATGGCAGGGGAGAGTTTGAATTTAACTAGCAGAGATTCAAAGTCAGCATTACAGGGTTGATTCGCAATGTGTATGACAATAAGATGCAGTGGTGGCTGCTTACATAGGGTGGGGGGCGCCGCCCCCCCTCCTAGGCCCCCCAGAGTGTGCAGAGAGAAAACATTGGTTCTCACCTTCTCTCAGTGTGCCGGCAAATCAATGTTGTGCAGAGCAGCAGATTAATTATTTATTAATCTGCAGCTCTGCAATGCTCAATGTATGCTGGCCTGTGCCAGACCTGCTGCCCGTGCCACCCTTTAGAGGGGGGAGGGGGCGTGTCCGCTTTACACAGATTTTCCATCATTGTAGAGTGCGTGGAGCTCATAGCTCCACGCCCTCTACGTAACCCATCCACATTCAGGAGGCTGGCGGGGAGCTAGAGGGGTGGCCCTGAACGATTGTAATTGTGCGCAAACAGCACACCAGTCTGACTCCTGAATCCTGACAGGATCAATGTGCTAGCAGGCAGCATAGGAACGGGTCGTTTATAGATTGTCATTGGCTGTTTGCCAGTCAATGAAAATCCGAGTGTGGGTGGAGTCGGGTCATGGGCACACAGTGTGCCTCACCTTCTCGTTCTTTCTCTGATAGCTTGCTTATGTGTCTGGTGGTGGTGGACTTCTTCTTTTGAGGACTCTGTCTGAAATCTGCCCAGAACCAGGCCCACCAAATGTGCTGCCTACAGCCCTAACCATCGCCAACTTTAAGGTAAGTGTTACAATACTAATA
This sequence comes from Ambystoma mexicanum, assembly GCF_040938575.1. Lineage (NCBI taxonomy): Eukaryota > Metazoa > Chordata > Amphibia > Caudata > Ambystomatidae > Ambystoma > Ambystoma mexicanum. Next base: position 1,275,766,817 of record NC_090931.1, on the reverse strand, counting down.
TCGATTGACTATAGTTAAGTAAACTCTTAGGGCCTCATCACGAGTTTGGCGGTAACCCTTAAAATTGGCGGTAACGCTATCAGCGCCAAATTTAAGGGTCCGTCAGATCACGAGTACAATTAGCACCGGCATCATTACAGCCGGCGCAAGTACAGCCGGCTGTAAAAGCGCCAGAATCCATTTGCGCTAAAACATAGCAATCACGAGTCTGGCATAGGCGCTATTAGCGCCAGAAAAGCTGCGGATAATCCGCCGAAAATATCCCCAGCAAAATGCTGGAGGTAAAAGAACACAGGGCACAGCAATAAGGGCCCAGGTGAAACCAATGCAAATCAGAGGCCTACAAAGGACCCACCCATGCACAATACACCCTCCCCAACACCATTACACCAGTAGGAGCAGGGAGGAGACAGCAATAAGGGCCCAGGTGAAACCAATGCAAATCAGAGGCCTACAAAGGACCCGCCCATGCACAACACACCCTCCCCAACACCATTACACCAGCAGGAGCAGGGAGGAGACAGCAATAAGGGCCCAGGTGAGACCAATGCGAATCAGAGGCCTACAAAGGGCCCACCCATGCACAACACACCCTCCCCAACACCATTACACCAGCAGGGAAGAGACAGCAATAAGGGCCCAGGTGAAACCAATGGAAATCAGAGGCCTACAAAGGACCCACCCATGCACAACACATACTTCCAAACACCATGCTGCCATTTGGTGCCGGGAGCCTTGATGTGGACATTTACCTGCTGCGCCTGGAGCTACAGAGGCCAGCCAACCAGGCCAGGGCCCAGGGAGCACAGGGTGTGGTGGGGATGAGGAGAAGGAGGAAGAGAGCAGCACCAGCAAGGTGGCCTGCCATCTCCAGGCCTAGGCCAACACCCTGGGCCCTGACTGATGGCCAGTTGGTGACCGAATATAGGCTGGACAGGGCAACCATCACCAAGTTTCTGGACACAATCCAGGGTGACATCGGCAGCTGTATAGCCATCAGCACAGCAGTACCTCCGCTTGTGAAGCTTGTGTCTGTGCTACAATTCCTCGGGACTGGCAGCTACCAACAAACCGTGGCCATGAGGCATGGCATGGCCCAGTCCACCTTCAGTGCCATGCTGGGACAGGTGCTGGATGCACTGTTGATTCATGTGAATGAGCACATTGCATTGCCAGCCACACAGGCACAGGTGAACCAGCTGAAGGGTCAATTCCATGCCATTGCCCAAGTTCCGAATGTCATAAAAGCCCTGGACTGCACACATGTAGCACTAGTACCACCCCAGGCACATGAAGCAGCCTACAGACAACGTAAAAATTACAATTCCCTGAATGTGCAGATGACATGTGGCCCTGACCTCACCTTCAGCCACTGCTGTGCCCGCTACCTAGGATCCACCCACGACTCCATGGTCCTGCGCAACAGTACCCTGCCAGCGTACATGGAAAGGCACTGAGGCCAAAACACATGGATGCTGGGTGAGTACAAATGTAGTCCGTAATGCATGTTGAATCACATCTGATGGGGCTGGTCATACACTGTGAAATCCCTGCATGGCAATAGGCAGCACCATCACTGCAGCATTTCCATGCAAGCACCTTGCATGAGAACCCTTGGACATGTCCAACACAGCAGTACACACCCAGTCAGGATGTAAAAGGCATGTGGCAGCACAGTGACATATGGAAGGCCTACTACCACAAAGCCTCCTGTGTGAGTTGCACTATAGCTTCCCACCCTCACACAGTACAGACATCCCACCCTGGCCACCCGACAGTCATGCCAATGTTACACAAAAGTCGGCACATCCACAAAAGCACTAAACATAAGTAGTCTGATTAACGACAATGTACATCCCTGAAACACTGACCCCTGATTGGCCAATCACATGTCTGGAGAACAGTACATAATAGTGGCAACCAGCAAATGCAACAGCAGCCAAAGGGAATGCCAATGACACATGAGCTAACCACTTGTCGCATGCACAAGCAGATGGAACGGTCCCCTCCTCCAGTGACAAGGGACAGAGTACTGTTACATTTTGAAACAGAGGCGTAGCAAGTTGTGAGTACTTCATTGATTCAATGCTGCTCCTAGCACAGCACACTCCACAATATAAGTGACCAAATGATAAGTAGGCCACATTTAATACATGCAACATTGCAATGAGATGGCATGACCTTCTAGACAGAAACTTGATCCTGCTGAAAATGTCACTGATGACTGAACGTTGTGCACCCACTGAACTTACCTTGTCCCCATATCTGCTTTCTCTCACCTGCAGGTGATTCTGGATATCCCCAGTACACATGGCTCATGACCCCTGTGCGTCATCCACACACTGCAGCTGAGCGGGCATACAACATTGCCCATGGATGTACACGGATCTGCGTGGAGAGGGCATTTGGACTGCTGAAGGCACCTTTCCGGTGCCTAGACCGAACGGGAGGGGCATTGATGTATGCACCTGAAAAAGTTGGAAAGATTGTACTGACATGTGCCATGCTGCACAACATTTGCTATCGCAGAAATGTGCCACTGCCCCCTGATGCTCATGTGCAGCCACCTGAGGATGGGAGTGAAGGTGGTGATGTGCCAGAAGGTGTTGCACGTGCACAAAGGAATGGGCTGAGGGAGGGGAGGTTGGCAGACAGGGCTTGATTGATAATTTTTTTTGATACGGGTGACAGCTACATTTTGCACATGTCACTTGAACATTAAAGAGCACTCAATCACAATCACAATTGTCCATGCTTAGTATGAATTTTAAACGTGATTTATTCAAAGATGTTCTATCCCCCCTCCCCGCAGTGAACACCCAGCACACAATCCCCCCTCCCCCCAGTGAACACCCAGCACACAATCCCCCACCCCCCAGTGAACACCCAGCACACAATCCCCCTCCCCCAGTGAACACCCATCACACAATCCCCCCTCCCCCAGTCAACTCCCCACAACAGTGCAGGTAGGTGCATGTTCTCAGGGCACCCACAACAATGCCATGTCCAACTATGATGGTCGCGGGCGCTTTCCATGTCCTGGCCTCTCTGTGTGGGATCTCAGGTGGCGCAATGAATGCGCCTAGGAGAAGGCTCAAGGGATCTCTCTGTGTGTGAAGTGGAAGTTGAGGGGACTGACCAGGTTGCCTGCAGATGCTGACAGAGAAGGTTGTTTGCTTCCCTTGTCTGCTCAGCGAGTGCAGATAATGCCTCGCACAACTCCCGTACCCTTTGGCCAAAACCTGTCAGGGCTGAGGTGCAGTTCTCCACCACTCTGCATGTGCGCGCATTGCCTTGGGCAATGTACTTGCAGCCATGCCGTATGGATGCGCTGATGGCCTTGATGTGCCGGCTGTGCACTTTGGCCATGGATTCCACTTTTGCCTGTTTGGCCTCAATTATGTCCAGACGTCCCATCACAGCTGCTCTCATGATGAAAGGTACCCCTGGTGTGGCAGGTACCGGCCTGCCACTTGTGCGCTGTTGGGGGGGGCTGCATGGGGACATGTTGGTGGCTTGGATGGGGCTGCCGGGCTCTGAGTGCCGGTCTTCAGGGCTGCCATATGATGGTGTGTCTACATCTGGCTCCGGAGTGCGGACACGATGCACATGCACACATGGGGTTTGTGCTCCCTGTGTGACTGGCCCTCGGGTCCCCTGTGGTGTGCCCATCCCTTCGGAATCGCTGCTTCTGGGGGAATGCAAATGTCCTGCCTGATGCGCAGCTGGAGGTGTCACTCCCACATCGGGCTCTGACCCACAGGTGACTCCCTCTGCATCGGAAGTCTGCATGGTGGCTTGGGGTGAGCTAGGCACTGACATGCTGCGGCCATGTGGGTGCTGGAGCGGTCTGGTTGGGCTGAGTTGTGGTGATGTGGGATGGGTCCGGCATCGGTTCCCTTCCGTGCAGCCCCTTTGTGGGGTGGTGGTGCTGTGATGGAGTGGCCTCCTCACTGTCATCTTCATCCCGTGAGGTTCACCGTGTGCCTGTGGGGTACATAGGGTGTGGATTGAGTTCAAGGCAACCTACATAAGTATTAAGCAGTTCATGCCATCAAGTGGGATTGTAGGCAGTATCAATTATGCATGCCGCTTGCATTTTGTTCAATCTCCATGTAGTGATTGGTGGAATGTGTGAGTGTGGAGGTACACTGCATGGAAATGTTTGTGTGACATCATCACATGTGGGATTGTGATGCACCATGCTCAGGGTCCTGGGGGTGTATTCATGCACACTCACACTCTACGTAGCTGTCCCATGCTATGGATGTCTGTCCCCTGCCCCTTGTATTGATGCACTGCACGTGCAAGGGAGTCTAGGCAGCACTACGGTTCAATGGTTCAAGGGCTCAGTTATGGGTGTATGCAGTGCCTCACACACATTTCATCACATTCATTCACTCAGGTTCTGCATGTGTGGTCCTTTCAGATGCATACATTCAGGGTGGGACTCATCTGCAGTCGGATCAATACCAGTGCCTGCCTCCGCTCCACCAATTCCCTCTATGGTGCCCATGTCGATTAGGGCAGTCATCTTCTCCTCCCAGGGTGTGAGTTTGGGTGGTGGTGGCCCTCCTCCAGTGCCCCTGCTTGCACTCCTGTGCTGTGAGAGGATGCCGTGGACTCTCAGGCGCAAGTCCTTGAGGCGCTTGCGACAGTCCTCACCATTCCAGGGCACGCGCCCCACTGAAGGCACCCTTTGGCTGATGTTCCGCCAGATCTGTGCACGGCGCTGCCCACTGGTCTTGCGCTGCTGCAGTTCTTCATGGTGGATCTCTGCCTCCTCCACCAGTACGGCCAGCTCCTGGTCACTAAATTTTGTCTTCCTGACCCTGTCCAGGGCTGACTTGCCCCTAGTGCACTCCTGTGACATAATTCACTCTTCCCAGGGGTGGATGGCTTGCAGGGGCTGTGATATCCGACGGATTGTGATTTCCAAGATGGCCGCCGCTTTATTACCCGCTCCGGAGGTGACGAGTTTCCCACACGCGAATAGTGCTCGCTTATGGCGCTCTATTAGCGCAGTATGGCAGTAGCGCACGGTGCGCTGGATTTACGGGCTCTTGGGCCTGTTTCCCGTCGAGCGCTATTTGCGCTACTGCCATGTCCCTGTGCACGTGCACGCAAACTCGTGATCTGGCGGACTATCCGCTGGGGGGCTTGGCGTTAGCGCTTATTACACTCGACGCTCGCCCAACTCGTGATGAGGCGCTTAGTCTTCATCATGCAACTAAGAGTGTGCTTAACTTTTCGTGGTGGAACTCGGCAACTGAGTCGGCCTACATCTCACAGACTGCGAGATTCAGTGCCAGTGGCCAGCGCTCCGACTGTGCTCATTGTTATTTTTGCCCGCGGTCCGCCACCCGGCCTTCACCAGCACAGTGCACTGCTCTGAGTCCGGACAGGGGGGTTGCCAGCAGGCACAAGTCCAGGGCCGTTCTCTGTCTCCCGTCCCGACTCTGGACTCCAGAGGAGGACCAGGCCAGCCCAGCCCAGAGTTCAGAGTCAGGACGGGAGACGGAGAGTCCTGGTGGGATGAGGGCTCAATGAGGCTCACACCCTTGCTCCAGCAGGATCGTCCTCCTGGGCTGTGCCTTCTCTGGAGTCCCTCCAGAGGAGAAGACCAGCTCAGGACGGTAGAGTCCTGGCAATGTGGCTGGCTGTGTATCCCAGTGTGACCTCTCTGGGCTTCTTGGAGGGAGTCGGGAGTAGGGACTCTAGTCTAGGAGGCCCTGCATTCCGAATCGTAATGGAGGGCTTCTGGCTCCTAGAGCCCACACCCACCCACCCACCCAAGCACTAACTGGGCTGGGCCTCCCCTGGAGTCCAGAGGAGGCACAGCTCAGGACGGGACAGCCCTGGCCGTGTGGGGCTGTGTGACCTCTGGGCTCAGCTGCTTTGGAGTTGGGACTCTATGAGGCCCTGCATTCCGAATCAGAATACAGGGCATCCGGCTCCTAGAGCCCTCTCCCCCCAATCGGGGGAGAGGGCACCAATGAAAATGGGTCCCACACAGTTGAAAATGGCTATTCATTCCAATCCTTTGTGACAATAATGGGGAGGAGGGCACCAATGTAAATTGTGCATTTCATTTTAAAGAATATGTATTCAGCAACAATGGTCAAAAGTAATGGGGGGGCACCAATGATAAAGTGGCCCACACTGTTGCAAATGGCTATTCATTCCAATCCTTTGTGAGCCTATGGTGCCCTTTCTCAGATCAGTCTCTCGCTTTCTCTTTAAAGACCATCGAAAACTCCTTGCATGTACAAATCCAATCTTTCCAGGGTAATTGTGAACCTAAAAACATTGGACTTCAACCTCCATAGTGCACCTTCCAGCATTTGGTTTTCAGAGCAGGATGAAAATGGTCTCGGGAGGATAGCTCAGGGGCAAGGTGCTCGCCTTGGAAGCAAGACGACACGGAGCAATACAGGTTCAATCCCCGGTTCTGCGCTTAGAAACCTGTGGGTATTAAGTGTGTGATAAATAACCAATCATATCATATCATAACCTGAGAAGGAGTTCATTGCAGTGACCATTCTACAGAATGACAAGGCAGGTGAGCTAGCATGAGTCTTTTGTAGGGTTGAAGCCCATGTTTGTAGGGATCAAAGAGATGGAGAAAATCATATGAACAGTACAGACTAAAGAATTGTATCTATGACCAGCTGAGAGGGTGGGGTGTGAAAATGGAAACCAATAAGACATATAATGCTAAAAAGCCTGCATATGGGTCAACAGAAGCAAATTTATCGCCCATTTGGAAACTGTTTTTCAAAGGATAGGATTGGATGGCGGTTTCCACTTACCTCATGATGTCCTGGTATCTTCCAGTTCAATGGTATACAGTTATTTCAGTTTTAAAGCTGAAAATCCTATGACCTTTAAAACATCAGAATGCCTTCTTTCTTTACCATTGCTCCCACAGTGCTTGGGATTGGTAGGGCCTGTAATGCAGTCAGAAAAATCAAAGTGCATTTCTCCACACATTGTAAACAATGTTTTTTAGAACAGTATTAACAGAACAAACTTGCCTCATTTCATCCATAAGCCCTCATTTGCCAAAAAAGCAGCAATCCTTACCGTATGGCTGGTGTCACAGTTGCTAATGGGCATGTATGTTAACTCATGCACAGATAACATCAGCAACTACACCCAACTCAACTGAACTGGTCAATGAGAAGTACAGCTGAGTGGGGTCTAATTGCAGATGTTATCTGTGCCTAGTATCAACAAATTATAATTCTATGCTATGAAAGAGCATACCTTTGAACAATTACTACATGATCCCATATAAATATGTACATCATATTTTGCTTATTAACAGGTGTCACTCTTGCTGAAAATGAATTGAGTGGATCCATTGCTCTTAAAACCATTTTCCGGAATCACACACATTGCAAAACTGGAGGTGAAACACCTCTGCCCTGATCGGCCAAATTTAAAAATTGAACAGTCTGCTAAAGATAGGGGAAAAGCCTACACATGAACATTTTCCATGGTTTGTTATGAAAAGAAGACATGGCTCACTAGTAGTCCTGCTAAGCGGTCTTTGTTCTGCTTCCCCTGCCTGCTGTTTGAAGGTGAAAAACGCATGGACAAAAACAGAAGTCATTGACTTAAAGCATTTGTCTGAAAAAAGCAAGACACATGAATCATCAAATCTCATATTGAGAATATATTACAGCTGCACGTGATGGGAAGTGTAAATATTGCAACACAGTTGAACTATGCCTATCGACGGAGCGTGATGAAGCATAATGAGGATATGGATAAAAAACTGATACATCTTGTCAAAGTTAAGCGACTGTGTGCGTTTTTGCAGTGTATTTGAATTGGCTTTATGTGGCTATGATGAAACTGAAGATTCTTTGAACCCTGTTGTATTTAGAGGCCTGGTGGATTTTGTATCCAGCATAGACAGTGCAATGGAACTGCATTTAAAGAATGCAACAGTATTTCAGGGCACTTCAAAAACAATTCAGAATGAGCAGCTGGACTGCATGCTCACAGTTGCTTGAGAGATCATTGTAGAGCAGTTAAAACACACAGATTATGTGGCTATTCTGGCAGACGATACAACCAATGTTTCCACTAAGACTCAGTCTGCACTAGTCTATTGCTACATTGATGAATGATTCAGAATTGTTAAAAGGTTTTATGGATTTACTCATCTGAAAGACTCTAGTGCGCAAACCATTGCTACTGCCCTAACAGAGAAATTGGACAAGTGGTCCCTGAAGATTGCCACAAAAAGAAAGTCATTGTTCAAACATATGATGGTGCGAGTGTGATGAGTGGGGTGTCTGGTGGAGTCCAAAAGAAAGTAGCTGAAATGTATACAAATGCCCATTATGTACATTGCTATGCACACCAGCTTAACCGTGTCATGGAAGAAGCTGTTTCCAAAATTTCAGAAGTTCAAATATGATCTACCACATCTGATCCCTCTGGCTTCTGTGCATTTTTTTTCTCGTTCTCCAGAAAGAACCGAAGTTCTAGATGAGGTATCAGATAAAAGACTTCCAAGACCATTGCACACTCGCTGGAGCTACCACATTCGGGTAGTAGAAGCCATATATCACCATAGGGATGCACTCCGTAGATGCTTTGAGATCATTGAAAAACAGAATGATTTTGAGGGAGTTACTGTGCATGAGGCCCAGGGATTCATTAGAACTCTGAAAGATGAGTTCCTTTTCTCCCTTTTTCTGTTCAATGACATAATGCCCCATGTTGACATTCTGTATAACCAGCTTCAGAAGTGAGATATTGATTCTGTGTATGTGCAGAAAGCTACTGCAACCTTTATCAAGTGCATTGGCAGAGTATGTGAAAGCAGTCACAATTTGGAAGCTAAACTTCCACCACAGGCAACCTTTGCAAGTCGCAATACAATTATGACCACTTTAAATCGTTTGGCAAAAGAAGTTTGTGACATCATAGTAACACAAGCCCAAGATCGCTTTGCTTTTACTAAACGCTTGGAGGCAGCCAAATTGTTGCAGAGTGACCTATTTCAAACACTTGGGCAGTCTTTTCCCAATGATGCACTGACTGCAACTGTCCAAGTGTACCCCATGTTAAACAAGGAAACACTGAGCACTATGCTTTCAATTGTTTACGAGAGACCTGAATTCTGTAGTGGGGCAATTTCTTTATTAAAATTGTTCACCTAAAACAATCTCAAAGAAGCATTTTGTGAGACAATGGGCCTCATTAGGACCCAGGCGGATTTCGCGGTGCTAAATGCACCGCGAAGCACGGCGGAAAGCCGTCGATAGCGCCATGGGGGTTGGCGGATTTACCGCCCCATTCCGACCTCGGCGGAGCGGTAAATCCCCAATCCCCATTCTGCCCTTCCCCATTCCCATTCTTGCCCCATAGGGTATAATGGGAGTGGGGAAGGAGTTAATTACGCCACCGTAAAATACGGTGGCGTAATTAACAACGAGGTCCCGTAGCGCCATGGTTTTCTCCGCCTGGTAAAACCAGGCGGAGAAAACCTCCATGGCGCTAAGGGAACTCGTAGTACGGCGGACGAGTCCGCCGCGATTAGCGCTGGCGGAAACCCGATCCGCCAGGGTCCTAATGAGGCCCAATGCATTTATTTAAAATGTTGATTACTACACCAATGACAACAGCTGAGTCTGAGTGCTGTTTCTCCACCCTGAAGCGAGTTAAAACATTCTTGAGAAACACACTGACTGATGATCGTCTGAATGCTTTGGCCATGCAGTTCATGGAAAAATAACTCATTCAAGAGGTTCCTGACTTCAATACACAGACTATTGACAAATTTGCCTCTCTGAAAAATAGACTTACACAATTTGTGTATAAACTTTCAAAATTATTGACAGTTGAATGTTGTTCTGTTACAAGCTATTTGCAGTTATTTTGTGGCTTATACCTTCATTGAATTATTTAATTGTTTCAATGTCCTTACATGTTAGGCTTTTGTGTAAGGTTACAGTGATCTGTTTGATAGAACAGTGAGATATGTCAAGTTTGTATAATTGTTGATCAGATTAAGATATTATGGTTGTGATAATAAAACACTGAAAATAATAAAATGATAAACTATTTCGGTTGCATTTTTCTCCATGGAATATGTATGTGCTATTTCTGTGAGCTGTGCATTCCACATGTTTCAACTTTGAGCAACTGAAGCAATGGTGACTCAGCGAGGCAGACAGCCTTTAGAGGTAGGGCAAATGCTGCATTCATTAAGTGGTTAACAAGTAATATTTTAGCTTAGTTTCTCCCCTTTCAGAAAAGGCCCACAATCCTGCAATGATATTTTTCCATCATTACTGGCTATCTATATAATTAATTTCTTTATGAATACACCATATTACCAGTTATTCTCAATACAAGCTGCTGTAAAATACACCATCACACTTGCACACATAAGAATAATGTACCACCATTAGTATGTAAAACCTAATGCTTTTATGTCATATTTCGGTGGCTTTGGACAGTAGATTGCACATTTTGGAAGCCATTTTTCAAACTTTTTTGCGGGGGGAGTGTCCCCCCACCCCACTTGGTGTGATGTGGACTTGCTCTCTGCACTCACTCGCTCCCAAATTTGCCCTGGGAAATATACGCCCACCACCTTTCAAACTCACCAGCCACCACTGGTAAGATGTAGTTTGTGGAGAATGACTATCCCCCCTGCTCTGCTGGATCTATTGTGTACTATCATGGAGTATCCAGGTGGGAAGGCCTTGTGTGTACTGCGAAGGAAGTCATCAGAGAACCACGTTTCAGTAATGAAGAGGATGTCTGGGTTTTCTGAAGAGATAAAGTAAACTATAATGTGTTTGATTTTGGTGATGGATCCGGCATTGATAAGAATGCTTGAGAGGGGGTGGGAGGATCGGCAGTTTAAGGGGGAAGGACCAGGGCAGGGTGATTAGTTGTAGGGTGAGAGTATGCTGGGGAGGCAAACTTCGGTTCAAAGGGGAGGACAATTGGACTAGGGGGTGCACAGGGGAAGTGAAGGGGTGACCAGCGGTGGGCAGAGGAGATGGCGAGGGAGGAGTGTTTCTGGAGGTTCAGGGGGGAGTAGATGCTGGGGGTAGACTGGGACTGGGGAAGAATGCACAAGATGGTGGGGCAAAATTAGGAGTTCGGAGGGGGCAGAGCTTGGACAGTTGGAAGGGGAGGTGAAGAGTGGATGGATAGGTTTAGATATGTGGGGAGGTCGTCAGGGTATATGAGATTGAAGCAGTATGGGTTCTAGGAGGGACAATAGGGGATTCATGTTGGGATGAGAGATTACATTGAGA